>NC_134112.1:103947205-104266992 GCF_040939455.1 Microcebus murinus | reverse complement strand
GACACAGCCAGATCCGCACTGCGCCCTGCCTGCCCGTCTCCCGTGGGTGAGTGGACACAGCCAGATCCGAACTGCACCCTGCCTGACCGTCTGCCGTGGGTGAGTGGACACAGCCAGATCTGCACTGCGCCCTGCCTGCCCGTCTGCCGTTGGTCAGTGGACATAGCCATATCCACACAGCACACTCTCTGCCCGTCTCCCGTGGGTGAGTGGACACAGCCAGGTCCACACTGCGCCTTGCCTGCCCGTCTCCCCTGGGTGAGTGGACACAGCCAGATCCGCACTGCGCTCTGTCTGAGCGCCTGCCGTGGGTGAGTGGACACAGCCAGATCCGCACTGCGCCCTGGCTGACTGCATGCTGTGGGTGCGTGGACACAGCCAGATCCGCACTGCACCCTCCCTGACCGCCTGCCGTGGGTGAGTGGACACAGCCAGATCCGCACTGCGCCCTGCCTGTCTGTCTGCCGTGGGTGAGTGGACACAGCCAGATCCGCACTGCGCCCTGCCTGCCCGTCTCCCGTGGGTGAGTGGACACAGCCAGATCCGCACTGCGCCCTGCCTGCCCGTCTCCCGTGGGCGAGTGGACACAGCCAGATCCGCACTGCGCCCTGCCTGCCCGTCTGCCGTGGGTGAGTGGACACAGCCAGATCCGCACTGCGCCCTTCCTGCCCGTCTGCCGTGGGTGAGTGGACACAGCCAGATCCGCACTGCGCCCTGCCTGACCGTCTGCCGTGGGTCAGTGGACACAGCGAGATCCACACTGCGCCCTGCCTGCCCGTCTCCCGTGGGTCTGTGGACACAGCCAGATCCGCACTGCGTCCTGCCTGCCCGTCTCGCGTGGGTGAGTGGACATAGCCAGATCTGCACTGAGCCTTGCCTGCCCGTCTCCCGTTGGTGAGTGGACACAGCCAGATCTGCACTGCGCCCTGCCTGCCCGTCTCCCGTGGGTGAGTGGACACAGCCGTATCCGCACTGCGTGCTGCCTGCCCGTCTCCCGTGGGTGAGTGGACACAGCCAGATCCGCACTGCGCCCTGCCTGACCGTCTGCCGTCGGTGAGTGGACACAGCCAGATCCGCACTGCGCCCTGCCTGACCGCCTGCCGTGGGTGAGTGGACACAGCCAGATCCGTACTGTACCCTGCCTGCCCGTCTGCCGTGGGTCAGTGGACATAGCCAGATCCACACAGCACCGTATCTGCCCATCTCCCGTGGGTGAGTGGACACAGCCGGATCCGCACTGCGCCCTGCCTGCCCGTCTGCCGTGGGTCAGTGGACATAGCCAGATCTGCACTGCGCCCTGCCTGCCCGTCTGCCGTGGGTCAGTGGACATAGCCATATCCACACAGCACACTCTCTGCCCGTCTCCCGTGGGTGAGTGGACACAGCCAGGTCCACACTGCGCCTTGCCTGCCCGTCTCCCCTGGGTGAGTGGACACAGCCAGATCCGCACTGGGCTCTGCCTGAGCGCCTGCCGTGGGTGAGTGGACACAGCCAGATCCGCACTGCGCCCTGGCTGACCGCATGCTGTGGGTGCGTGGACACAGCCAGATCTGCACTGCACCCTGCCTGACCGCCTACCGTGGGTGAGTGGACACAGCCAGATCCGCACTGCGCCCTGCCTGATCGTCTGCCGTGGGTGAGTGGACACAGCCAGATCCGCACTGCGCCCTGCCTGACCGCCTGCCGTGGGTGAGTGGACACAGCCAGATCCGCACTGCGCCCTGCCTGCCCGTCTCCCGTGGGCGAGTGGACACAGCCAGATCCGCACTGCGCCCTGCCTGCCCGTCTGCCGTGGGTGAGTGGACACAGCCAGATCCGCACTGCGCCCTGCCTGACCGTCTGCCGTGGGTGAGTGGACACAGCGAGATCCGCACTGCACCCTGCCTGCCCGTCTCCCGTGGGTGAGTGGACACAGCCAGATCCGCACTGCGCCCTGCCTTCCCGTCTCCCGTGGGTGAGTGGACACAGCCAGATCCGCACTGCGCCCAGCCTGCCCGTCTCCCGTGGGTGAGTGGACACAGCCAGATCCGCACTGCGCCCTGCCTGCCCGTCTCCCGTGGGTGAGTGGACACAGCCAGATCCGCACTGCGTCTTGCCTGCCCGTCTTCCGTCAGTGAGTGGACACAGCCAGATCCGCACTGCGCCCTGCCTGCCCGTCTGCCGTGGGTGAGTGGACACAGCCAGATCCGCACTGCGCCCTGACTGACCGTCTGCCGTGGGTGAGTGGACACAGCGAGATCCACACTGCGCCCTGCCTGACCGTCTCCCATGGGTGAGTGGACACAGCCAGATCCGCACTGCGCCCTGCCTGCCCGTCTCCCGTGGGTGAGTGGACATAGCCAGATCTGCACTGAGCCTTGCCTGCCCGTCTCCCGTGGGTGAGTGGACACAGCCAGATCCGCATGCGCCCTGCCTGCCCGTCTCCCGTGGGTGAGTGGACACAGCCAGATCCGCACTGCGCCCTGCCTGCCCGTCTCCCGTGGGTGAGTGGACACAGCCATATCCGCACTGAGCCTTGCCTGCCCGTCTCACTTGGGTGAGTGTACACAGCCAGATCCGCACTGCGCCCTGCCTGCCCGTCTCCCGTGGTGAGTGGACACAGCCAGATCCGCACTGCGCCCTGCCTGCCCGTCTGCCGTTGGCGAGTGGAAACAGCCAGATCCGCACTGCGCCCTGCCTGCCCGTCTCCCGTGGGTGAGTGGACACAGCCGGATCCGCACTGCATGTTGCCTGCCCGTCTCCCGTGGGTGAGTGGACACAGCCAGATCCGCACTGCGCCCTGCCTGACCGTCTGCCGTGGGTGAGTGGA
Organism: Microcebus murinus; assembly: GCF_040939455.1. Classification (NCBI taxonomy): domain Eukaryota; kingdom Metazoa; phylum Chordata; class Mammalia; order Primates; family Cheirogaleidae; genus Microcebus; species Microcebus murinus. The sequence goes on along the minus strand of NC_134112.1, from coordinate 104,264,183 downwards.
CACAGCCAGATCCGCACCGCGCCCTGTCTGACCGCCTGCCGTGGGTGAGTGGACACAGCCAGATCCGTACTGTACCCTGCCTGCCCGTCTGCCGTGGGTCAGTGGACATAGCCAGATCCACACAGCACCGTCTCTGCCCATCTCCCGTGGGTGAGTGGACACAGCTGGATCCGCACTGCGCCCTGCCTGGCCGTCTCCCGTGGGTGAGTGGACACAGCCAGATCCGCACTGCGCCTTGCCTGCCCGACTCACGTTGGTGAGTGGACACAGCCAGATCCGCACTGCGCCCTGCCTGCCCGTCTCCCGTGGGTGAGTGGACACAGCCAGATCCGCACTGCACCCTGCCTGACCGCCTGCCGTTGGTGAGTGGACACAGCCAGATCCGCACTGCGCCCTGCCTGACCGTCTGCCGTGGGTGAATGGACACAGCCAGATCCGCACTGCGCCCTGCCTGACCGCCTGCCGTGGGTGAGTGGACACAGCCAGATCCGCACTGCGCCCTGCCTGCCCGTCTCCCGTGGGCGAGTGGACACAGCCGGATCCGCACTGCGTGCTGCCTGCCCGTCTCACGTGGGTGAGTGGACACAGCCAGATCCGCACTGCGCCCTGCCTGACCGTCTGCCGTCGGTGAGTGGACACAGCCAGATCCGCACTGCGCCCTGCCTGACCGCCTGCCGTGGGTGAGTGGACACAGCCAGATCCGTACTGTACCCTGCCTGCCCGTCTGCCGTGGGTCAGTGGACATAGCCAGATCCACACAGCACCGTCTCTGCCCATCTCCCGTGGGTGAGTGGACACAGCCGGATCCGCACTGCGCCCTGCCTGCCCGTCTCCCGTGGGTGAGTGGACACAGCCAGATCCGCACTGCGCCCTCCCTGCCCGTCTGCCGTGGGTGAGTGGACACAGCCAGATCCGCACTGCGCCCTGCCTGACTGTCTGCCGTGGGTGAGTGGACACATCGAGATCCGCACTGCGCCCTGCCTGCCCCTCTCCCGTGGGTGAGTGGACACAGCCAGATCCGCACTGCGCCCTGCCTTCCCGTCTCCCGTGGGTGAGTTGACACAGCCAGATCCGCACTGCGCCCAGCCTGCCCGTCTCCCGTGGGTGAGTGGACACAGCCAGATCCGCACTGCGCCCTGCCTGCCCGTCTCCCGTGGGTGAGTGGACACAGCCAGATCCGCACTGCGTCTTGCCTGCCCGTCTTCCGTCAGTGAGTGGACACAGCCAGATCCGACTGCGCCCTGCCTGCCCGTCTCCCGTGGGTAAGTGGACACAGCCAGATCCGCACTGCGCCCTGCCTGCCCGTCTCCCGTGGGCGAGTGGACACAGCCAGATCCGCACTGCGCCCTGCCTGCCCGTCTCCCGTGGGTGAGTGGACACAGCCGGATCCGCACTGCGTGCTGCCTGCCCGTCTCCTGTGGGTGAGTGAACAGCCAGATCCGCACTGCGCCCTTCCTGACCGTCTGCCGTGGGTGAGTGGACACAGCCAGATCCGCACCGCGCCCTGTCTGACCGCCTGCCGTGGGTGAGTGGACACAGCCAGATCCTTACTGTACCCTGCCTGCCCGTCTGCCGTGGGTCAGTGGACATAGCCAGATCCACACAGCACCGTCTCTGCCCATCTCCCGTGGGTGAGTGGACACAGCTGGATCCGCACTGCGCCCTGCCTGGCCGTCTCCCGTGGGTGAGTGGACACAGCCAGATCCGCACTGCGCCTTGCCTGCCCGACTCACGTTGGTGAGTGGACACAGCCAGATCCGCACTGCGCCCTGCCTGCCCGTCTCCCGTGGGTGAGTGGACACAGCCGGATCCGCACTGCGCCTTGCCTTCCAGTCTCACGTTGGTGAGTGGACACAGCCAGATCCGCACTGCGCCCTGCCTGCCCGTCTCCCGTGGGTGAGTGGACACAGCCAGATCCGAACTGCACCCTGCCTGACCGTCTGCCGTGGGTGAGTGGACACAGCCAGATCTGCACTGCGCCCTGCCTGCCCGTCTGCCGTTGGTCAGTGGACATAGCCATATCCACACAGCACACTCTCTGCCCGTCTCCCGTGGGTGAGTGGACACAGCCAGGTCCACACTGCGCCTTGCCTGCCCGTCTCCCCTGGGTGAGTGGACACAGCCAGATCCGCACTGCGCTCTGTCTGAGCGCCTGCCGTGGGTGAGTGGACACAGCCAGATCCGCACTGCGCCCTGGCTGACTGCATGCTGTGGGTGCGTGGACACAGCCAGATCCGCACTGCACCCTCCCTGACCGCCTGCCGTGGGTGAGTGGACACAGCCAGATCCGCACTGCGCCCTGCCTGTCTGTCTGCCGTGGGTGAGTGGACACAGCCAGATCCGCACTGCGCCCTGCCTGCCCGTCTCCCGTGGGTGAGTGGACACAGCCAGATCCGCACTGCGCCCTGCCTGCCCGTCTCCCGTGGGCGAGTGGACACAGCCAGATCCGCACTGCGCCCTGCCTGCCCGTCTGCCGTGGGTGAGTGGACACAGCCAGATCCGCACTGCGCCCTGCCTGCCCGTCTGCCGTGGGTGAGTGGACACAGCCAGATCCGCACTGCGCCCTTCCTGCCCGTCTGCCGTGGGTGAGTGGACACAGCCAGATCCGCACTGCGCCCTGCCTGACCGTCTGCCGTGGGTCAGTGGACACAGCGAGATCCACACTGCGCCCTGCCTGCCCGTCTCCCGTGGGTCTGTGGACACAGCCAGATCCGCACTGCGTCCTGCCTGCCCGTCTCGCGTGGGTGAGTGGACATAGCCAGATCTGCACTGAGCCTTGCCTGCCCGTCTCCCGTTGGTGAGTGGACACAGCCAGATCTGCACTGCGCCCTGCCTGCCCGTCTCCCGTGGGTGAGTGGACACAGCCGGATCCGCACTGCGTGCTGCCTGCCCGTCTCCCGTGGGTGAGTGGACACAGCCAGATCCGCACTGCGCCCTGCCTGACCGTCTGCCGTCGGTGAGTGGACACAGCCAGATCCGCACTGCGCCCTACCTGACCGCCTGCCGTGGGTGAGTGGACACAGCCAGATCCGTACTGTACCCTGCCTGCCCGTCTGCCGTGGGTCAGTGGACATAGCCAGATCCACACGGCACCGTCTCTGCCCATCTCCCGTGGGTGAGTGGACACAGCCGGATCCGCACTGCGCCCTGCCTGACCGTCTGCCGTGGGTGAGTGGACACAGCCAGATCTGCACTGCGCCCTTCCTTCCCGTCTGCCGTGGGTCAGTGGACATAGCCATATCCACACAGCACACTCTCTGCCCGTCTCCCGTGGGTGAGTGGACACAGCCAGGTCCACACTGCGCCTTGCCTGCCCGTCTCCCCTGGGTGAGTGGACACAGCCAGATCCGCACTGCGCTCTGCCTGAGCGCCTGCCGTGGGTGAGTGGACACAGCCAGATCCGCACTGCGCCCTGGCTGACCGCATGCTGTGGGTGCGTGGACACAGCCAGATCCGCACTGCACCCTGCCAGACCGCCTGCCGTGGGTGAGTGGACACAGCCAGATCCGCACTGCGCCCTGCCTGACCGTCTGCCGTGGGTGAGTGGACACAGCCAGATCCGCACTGCGCCCTGCCAGACGGCCTGCCGTGGGTGAGTGGACACAGCCAGATCCGCACTGCGCCCTGCCTGCCCGTCTCCCATGGGCGAGTGGACACAGCCAGATCCGCACTGCGCCCTGCCTACCCGTCTCCCGTGGGTGAGTGGACACAGCCAGATCCGCACTGCACCCAGCCTGCCCGTCTCCCGTGGGTGAGTGGACACAGCCAGATCCGCACTGCGCCCTGCCTGCCCGTCTCCCGTGGGTGAGTGGACACAGCCAGATCCGCACTGCGTCTTGCCTGCCCGTCTTCCGTCGGTGAGTGGACACAGCCAGATCCGACTGCGCCCTGCCTGCCCGTCTCCCGTGGGTAAGTGGACACAGCCAGATCCGCACTGCGCCCTGCCTGCCCGTCTCCCGTGGGCGAGTGGACACAGCCAGATCCGCACTGCGCCCTGCCTGCCCGTCTGCCGTGGGCGAGTGGACATAGCCAGATCCGCACGGCGCCCTGCCTGACAGTCTGCCGTGGGTGAGTGGACACAGCCAGATCCGCACTGCGCTCTGCCTGAGCGCCTGCCGTGGGTGAGTGGACACAGCCAGATCCGCACTGCGCCCTGGCTGACCGCATGCTGTGGGTGCGTGGACACAGCCAGATCCGCACTGCGCCCTGCCTGACCGCCTGCCGTGGGTGAGTGGACACAGCCGGATCCGCACTGCGCCCTGCCTGGCCGTCTCCCGTGGGTGAGTGGACACAGACAGATCCGCACTGCGCCTTGCCTGCCCGACTCACGTTGGTGAGTGGACACAGCCAGATCCGCACTGCGCCCTGCCTGCCCATCTCCCGTGGGTGAGTGGACACAGCGAGATCCGCACTGCGCCCTGCCTGACCGTCTGCCGTGGGTGAGTGGATACAGCGAGATCCACACTGCGCCCTGCCTGTCCGTCTCCCGTGGGTGAGTGGACACAGCCAGATCCGCACTGCGCCCTGCCTGACCGTCTGCCGTGGGTGAGTGGACACAGCGAGATCCACACTGCGCCCTGCCTGCCCGTCTCCCGTGGGTGAGTGGACACAGCCAGATCCGCACTGCGCCCTGCCTGCCCGTCTCCCGTGGGTGAGTGGACATAGCCAGATCTGCACTGCGCCTTGCCTGCCCGTCTCCCGTGGGTGAGTGGACACAGCGAGATCCGCACTGCGCCCTGCCTGCCCGTCTCCCGTGGGTGAGTGGACACAGCCAGATCCGCACTGCGCCCTGCCTGCCCGTCTCCCGTGGGTGAGTGGACACAGCCAGATCCGCACTTCGCCCTGCCTTCCCGTCTCCCGTGGGTGAGTGGACACAGCCAGATCTGCACTGCGCCCAGCCTGCCCGTCTCCCGTGGGTGAGTGGACACAGCCAGATCCGCACTGCGCCCTGCCTGCCCGTCTCCCGTGGGTGAGTGGACACAGCCAGATCCGCACTGCGTCTTGCCTGCCCGTCTTCCGTCAGTGAGTGGACACAGCCAGAACCGCACTGCGCCCTGCCTGCCCGTCTGCCGTGGGTGAGTGGACACAGCCAGATCCGCACTGCACCCTGTCTGACCGTCTGACGTGGGTGAGTGGACACAGCCAGATCCGCACTGCGCCCCGCCTGCCCGTCTGCCGTTGGCGAGTGGAAACAGCCAGATCCGCACTGCGCCCTGCCTGCCCGTCTCCCGTGTGTGAGTGGACACAGCCGGATCCGCACTGCGTGCTGCCTGCCCGTCTCCCGTGGGTGAGTGGACACAGCCAGATCCGCACTGCGCCCTGCCTGACCGTCTGCCGTGGGTGAGTGGACACAGCCAGATCCGCACCGCGCCCTGTCTGACCGCCTGCCGTGGGTGAGTGGACACAGCCAGATCCGTACTGTACCCTGCCTGCCCGTCTGCCGTGGGTCAGTGGACATAGCCAGATCCACACAGCACCGTCTCTGCCCATCTCCCGTGGGTGAGTGGACACAGCTGGATCCGCACTGCGCCCTGCCTGGCCGTCTCCCGTGGGTGAATGTACACAGCCAGATCCGCACTGCGCCTTGCCTGCCCGACTCACGTTGGTGAGTGGACACAGCGAGATCCGCACTGCGCCCTGCCTGCCCGTCTCCCGTGGGTGAGTGGACACAGCCAGATCCGCACTGCACCCTGCCTGACCGTCTGCCGTGGGTGAGTGGACACAGCCAGATCTGCACTGCGCCCTGCCTGCCCGTCTGCCGTGGGTCAGTGGACATAGCCATATCCACACAGCACACTCTCTGCCCGTCTCCCGTGGGTGAGTGGACACAGCCAGGTCCACACTGCGCCTTGCCTGCTCGTCTCCCCTGGGTGAGTGGACACAGCCAGATCCGCACTGCGCCCTGGCTGACCGCATGCCGTGGGTGAGTGGACACAGCCAGATCCGCACTGCGCCCTGGCTGACCGCATGCTGTGGGTGCGTGGACACAGCCAGATCCGCACTGCACCCTGCCTGACCGCCTGCCGTGGGTGAGTGGACACAGCCAGATCCGCACTGCGCCCTGCCTGACCGTCTGCCGTGGGTGAGTGGACACAGCCAGATCCGCACTGCGCCCTGCCTGACCGCCTGCCGTGGGTGAGTGGACACAGCCAGATCCGCACTGCGCCCTGCCTGCCCGTCTCCCGTGGGCGAGTGGACACAGCCAGATCCGCACTGCGCCCTGCCTGCCCGTCTGCCGTGGGTGAGTGGACACAGCCAGATCCGCACTGCGCCCTGCCTGACCGTCTGCCGTGGGTGAGTGGACACAGCGAGATCCGCACTGCGCCCTGCCTGCCAGTCTCCCGTGGGTGAGTGGACACAGCCAGATCCGCACTGCGCCCTGCCTTCCCGTCTCCCGTGGGTGAGTGGACACAGCCAGATCCGCACTGCGCCCAGCCTGCCCGTCTCCCGTGGGTGAGTGGACACAGCCAGATCCGCACTGCGCCCTGCCTGCCCGTCTCCCGTGGGTGAGTGGACACAGCCAGATCCGCACTGCGTCTTGCCTGCCCGCTTCCGTCAGTGAGTGGACACAGCCAGATCCGCACTGCGCCCTGCCTGCCCGTCTGCCGTGGGTGAGTGGACACAGCCAGATCCGCACTGCGCCCTGCCTGACCGTCTGCCGTGGGTGAGTGGACACAGCGAGATCCACACTGCGCCCTGCCTGCCCGTCTCCAGTGGGTGAGTGGACACAGCCAGATCCGCACTGCGCCCTGCCTGCCCGTCTCCCGTGGGTGAGTGGACATAGCCTGATCTGCACTGAGCCTTGCCTGCCCGTCTCCCGTGGGTGAGTGGACACAGCCAGATCCGCACTGCGCCCTGCCTGCCCGTCTCCCGTGGGTGAGTGGACACAGCCAGATCCGCACTGCGCCCTGCCTGCCCGTCTCCCGTGGGTGAGTGGACACAGCCATATCCGCACTGAGCCTTGCCTGCCCGTCTCACTTGGGTGAGTGGACACAGCCAGATCCGCACTGCGCCCTGCCTGCCCGTCTCCCGTGGTGAGTGGACACAGCCAGATCCGCACTGCACCCTGTCTGACCGTCTGACGTGGGTGAGTGGACAGAGCCAGATCCGCACTGCGCCCTGCCTGCCCGTCTGCCGTTGGCGAGTGGAAACAGCCATATCCGCACTGCGCCCTGCCTGCCCGTCTCCCGTGGGTGAGTGGACACAGCCGTATCCGCACTGCGTGCTGCCTGCCCGTCTCCCGTGGGTGAGTGGACACAGCCAGATCCGCACTGCGCCCTGCCTGACCGTCTGCCGTGGGTGAGTGGACACAGCCAGATCCGCACCGCGCCCTGTCTGACCGCCTGCCGTGGGTGAGTGGACACAGCCAGATCCGTACTGTACCCTGCCTGCCCGTCTGCCGTGGGTCAGTGGACATAGCCAGATCCACACAGCACCGTCTCTGCCCATCTCCCGTGGGTGAGTGGACACAGCTGGATCCGCACTGCGCCCTGCCTGGCCGTCTCCCGTGGGTGAATGGACACAGCCAGATCCGCACTGCGCCCTGCCTGCCCGTCTCCCGTGGGTGAGTGGACATAGCCAGATCTGCACTGAGCCTTGCCTGCCCGTCTCCCGTGGGTGAGTGGACACAGCCAGATCCGCACTGCGCCCTGCCTGCCCGTCTCCCGTGGGTGAGTGGACACAGCCAGATCCGCACTGCGCCCTGCCTGCCCGTCTCCCGTGGGTGAGTGGACACAGCCATATCCGCACTGAGCCTTGCCTGCCCGTCTCACTTGGGTGAGTGGACACAGCCAGATCCGCACTGCGCCCTGCCTGCCCGTCTCCCGTGGTGAGTGGACACAGCCAGATCCGCACTGCACCCTGTCTGACCGTCTGACGTGGGTGAGTGGACACAGCCAGATCCGCACTGCGCCTTGCCTGCTCGTCTGCCGTTGGCGAGTGGAAACAGCCAGATCCGCACTGCGCCCTGCCTGCCCGTCTCCCGTGTGTGAGTGGACACAGCCGGATCCGCACTGCGTGCTGCCTGCCCGTCTCCCGTGGGTGAGTGGACACAGCCAGATCCGCACTGCGCCCTGCCTGACCGTCTGCCGTGGGTGAGTGGACACAGCCAGATCCGCACCGCGCCCTGTCTGACCGCCTGCCGTGGGTGAGTGGACACAGCCAGATCCGCACTGCGCCCTGCCTGCCCGTCTGCCGTGGGTCAGTGGACATAGCCATATCCACACAGCACACTCTCTGCCCGTCTCCCGTGGGTGAGTGGACACAGCCAGGTCCACACTGCGCCTTGCCTGCCCGTCTCCCCTGGGTGAGTGGACACAGCCAGATCCGCACTGCGCTCTGCCTGAGCGCCTGCCGTGGGTGAGTGGACACAGCCAGATCCGCACTGCGCCCTGGCTGACCGCATGCTGTGGGTGCGTGGACACAGCCAGATCCGCACTGCACCCTGCCTGACCGCCTGCCGTGGGTGAGTGGACACAGCCAGATCCGCACTGCGCCCTGCCTGACCGTCTGCCGTGGGTGAGTGGACACAGCCAGATCCGCACTGCGCCCTGCCAGACCGCCTGCCGTGGGTGAGTGGACACAGCCAGATCCGCACTGCGCCCTGCCTGCCCGTCTCCCGTGGGCGAGTGGACACAGCCAGATCCGCACAGCGCCCTGCCTACCCGTCTCCCGTGGGTGAGTGGACACAGCCAGATCCGCACTGCGCCCAGCCTGCCCGTCTCCCGTGGGTGAGTGGACACAGCCAGATCCACACTGCGCCCTGCCTGCCCGTCTCCCGTGGGTGAGTGGACACAGCCAGATCCGCACTGCGTCTTGCCTGCCCGTCTTCCGTCGGTGAGTGGACACAGCCAGATCCGACTGCGCCCTGCCTGCCCGTCTCCCGTGGGTAAGTGGACACAGCCAGATCCGCACTGTGCCCTGCCTGCCCGTCTCCCGTGGGCGAGTGGACACAGCCAGATCCGCACTGCGCCCTGCCTGCCCGTCTGCCGTGGGCGAGTGGACATAGCCAGATCCGCACGGCGCCCTGCCTGACAGTCTGCCGTGGGTGAGTGGACACAGCCAGATCCGCACTGCGCTCTGCCTGAGCGCCTGCCGTGGGTGAGTGGACACAGCCAGATCCGCACTGCGCCCTGGCTGACCGCATGCTGTGGGTGCGTGGACACAGCCAGATCCGCACTGCGCCCTGCCTGACCGCCTGCCGTGGGTGAGTGGACACAGCCGGATCCGCACTGCGCCCTGCCTGGCCGTCTCCCGTGGGTGAGTGGACACAGACAGATCCGCACTGCGCCTTGCCTGCCCGACTCACGTTGGTGAGTGGACACAGCCAGATCCGCACTGCGCCCTGCCTGCCCATCTCCCGTGGGTGAGTGGACACAGCGAGATCCGCACTGCGCCCTGCCTGACCGTCTGCCGTGGGTGAGTGGATACAGCGAGATCCACACTGCGCCCTGCCTGCCCGTCTCCCGTGGGTGAGTGGACACAGCCAGATCCGCACTGCGCCCTGCCTGACCGTCTGCCGTGGGTGAGTGGACACAGCGAGATCCACACTGCGCCCTGCCTGCCCGTCTCCCGTGGGTGAGTGGACACAGCCAGATCCGCACTGCGCCCTGCCTGCCCGTCTCCCGTGGGTGAGGGGACATAGCCAGATCCGCACTGAGCCTTGCCTGCCCTTCTCCCGTGGGTGAGTGGACACAGCCAGATCCGCACTGCGCCCTGCCTGCCCGTCTCCCGTGGGTGAGTGGACACAGCCAGATCCGCACTGCGCCCTGCCTGCCCGACTCCCGTGGGTGAGTGGACACAGCCAGATCCGCACTGCGCCCTGCCTTCCCGTCTCCCGTGGGTGAGTGGACACAGCCAGATCTGCACTGCGCCCAGCCTGCCCGTCTCCCGTGGGTGAGTGGACACAGCCAGATCCGCACTGCGCCCTGCCTGCCCGTCTCCCGTGGGTGAGTGGAGACAGCCAGATCCGCACTGCGTCTTGCCTGCCCGTCTTCCGTCAGTGAGTGGACACAGCCAGAACCGCACTGCGCCCTGCCTGCCCGTCTGCCGTGGGTGAGTGGACACAGCCAGATCCGCACTGCACCCTGTCTGACCGTCTGACGTGGGTGAGTGGACACAGCCAGATCCGCACTGCGCCCCGCCTGCCCGTCTGCCGTTGGCGAGTGGAAACAGCCAGATCCGCACTGCGCCCTGCCTGCCCGTCTCCCGTGTGTGAGTGGACACAGCCGGATCCGCACTGCGTGCTGCCTGCCCGTCTCCCGTGGGTGAGTGGACACAGCCAGATCCGCACTGCGCCCTGCCTGACCGTCTGCCGTGGGTGAGTGGACACAGCCAGATCCGCACCGCGCCCTGTCTGACCGCCTGCCGTGGGTGAGTGGACACAGCCAGATCCGTACTGTACCCTGCCTGCCCGTCTGCCGTGGGTCAGTGGACATAGCCAGATCCACACAGCACCGTCTCTGCCCATCTCCCGTGGGTGAGTGGACACAGCTGGATCCGCACTGCGCCCTGCCTGGCCGTCTCCCGTGGGTGAATGGACACAGCCAGATCCGCACTGCGCCTTGCCTGCCCGACTCACGTTGGTGAGTGGACACAGCGAGATCCGCACTGCGCCCTGCCTGCCCGTCTCCCGTGGGTGAGTGGACACAGCCAGATCCGCACTGCACCCTGCCTGACCGTCTGCCGTGGGTGAGTGGACACAGCCAGATCTGCACTGCGCCCTGCCTGCCCGTCTGCCGTGGGTCAGTGGACATAGCCATATCCACACAGCACACTCTCTGCCCGTCTCCCGTGGGTGAGTGGACACAGCCAGGTCCACACTGCGCCTTGCCTGCTCGTCTCCCCTGGGTGAGTGGACACAGCCAGATCCGCACTGCGCCCTGGCTGACCGCATGCCGTGGGTGAGTGGACACAGCCAGATCCGCACTGCGCCCTGGCTGACCGCATGCTGTGGGTGCGTGGACACAGCCAGATCCGCACTGCACCCTGCCTGACCGCCTGCCGTGGGTGAGTGGACACAGCCAGATCCGCACTGCGCCCTGCCTGACCGTCTGCCGTGGGTGAGTGGACACAGCCAGATCCGCACTGCGCCCTGCCTGACCGCCTGCCGTGGGTGAGTGGACACAGCCAGATCCGCACTGCGCCCTGCCTGCCCGTCTCCCGTGGGCGAGTGGACACAGCCAGATCCGCACTGCGCCCTGCCTGCCCGTCTGCCGTGGGTGAGTGGACACAGCCAGATCCGCACTGCGCCCTGCCTGACCGTCTGCCGTGGGTGAGTGGACACAGCGAGATCCGCACTGCGCCCTGCCTGCCAGTCTCCCGTGGGTGAGTGGACACAGCCAGATCCGCACTGCGCCCTGCCTTCCCGTCTCCCGTGGGTGAGTGGACACAGCCAGATCCGCACTGCGCCCAGCCTGCCCGTCTCCCGTGGGTGAGTGGACACAGCCAGATCCGCACTGCGCCCTGCTTGCCCGTCTCCCGTGGGTGAGTGGACACAGCCAGATCCGCACTGCGTCTTGCCTGCCCGCTTCCGTCAGTGAGTGGACACAGCCAGATCCGCACTGCGCCCTGCCTGCCCGTCTGCCGTGGGTGAGTGGACACAGCCAGATCCGCACTGCGCCCTGCCTGACCGTCTGCCGTGGGTGAGTGGACACAGCGAGATCCACACTGCGCCCTGCCTGCCCGTCTCCAGTGGGTGAGTGGACACAGCCAGATCCGCACTGCGCCTTGCCTGCCCGTCTCCCGTGGGTGAGTGGACATAGCCTGATCTGCACTGAGCCTTGCCTGCCCGTCTCCCGTGGGTGACTGGACACAGCCAGATCCGCACTGCGCCCTGCCTGCCCGTCTCCCGTGGGTGAGTGGACACAGCCAGATCCGCACTGCGCCCTGCCTGCCCGTCTCCCGTGGGTGAGTGGACACAGCCATATCCGCACTGAGCCTTGCCTGCCCGTCTCACTTGGGTGAGTGGACACAGCCAGATCCGCACTGCGCCCTGCCTGCCCGTCTCCCGTGGTGAGTGGACACAGCCAGATCCGCACTGCACCCTGTCTGACCGTCTGACGTGGGTGAGTGGACAGAGCCAGATCCGCACTGCGCCCTGCCTGCCCGTCTGCCGTTGGCGAGTGGAAACAGCCATATCCGCACTGCGCCCTGCCTGCCCGTCTCCCGTGGGTGAGTGGACACAGCCGTATCCGCACTGCGTGCTGCCTGCCCGTCTCCCGTGGGTGAGTGGACACAGCCAGATCCGCACTGCGCCCTGCCTGACCGTCTGCCGTGGGTGAGTGGACACAGCCAGATCCGCACCGCGCCCTGTCTGACCGCCTGCCGTGGGTGAGTGGACACAGCCAGATCCGTACTGTACCCTGCCTGCCCGTCTGCCGTGGGTCAGTGGACATAGCCAGATCCACACAGCACCGTCTCTGCCCATCTCCCGTGGGTGAGTGGACACAGCTGGATCCGCACTGCGCCCTGCCTGGCCGTCTCCCGTGGGTGAGTGGACACAGCCAGATCCGCACTGCGCCTTGCCTGCCCGACTCACGTTGGTGAGTGGACACAGCCAGATCCGCACTGCGCCCTGCCTGCCCGTCTCCCGTGGGTGAGTGGACACAGCCAGATCCGCACTGCACCCTGCCTGACCGTCTGCCGTGGGTGAGTGGACACAGCCAGATCTGAACTGCGCCCTGCCTGCCCGTCTGCCGTGGGTCAGTGGACATAGCCATATCCACACAGCACACTCTCTGCCCGTCTCCCCTGGGTGAGTGGACACAGCCAGATCCGCACTGCGCTCTGCCTGAGCGCCTGCCGTGGGTGAGTGGACACAGCCAGATCCGCACTGCGCCCTGGCTGACCGCATGCTGTGGGTGCGTGGACACAGCCAGATCCGCACTGCACCCTGCATGACCGCCTGCCGTGGGTGAGTGGACACAGCCAGATCCGCACTGCGCCCTGCCTGCCCGTCTCCCGTGGGTGAGTGGACATAGCCAGATCTGCACTGAGCCTTGCCTGCCCGTCTCCCGTGGGTGAGTGGACACAGCCAGATCCGCACTGCGCCCTGCCTGCCCGTCTCCCGTGGGTGAGTGGACACAGCCAGATCCGCACTGCGCCCTGCCTGCCCGTCTCCCGTGGGTGAGTGGACACAGCCATATCCGCACTGAGCCTTGCCTGCCCGTCTCACTTGGGTGAGTGGACACAGCCAGATCCGCACTGCGCCCTGCCTGCCCGTCTCCCGTGGTGAGTGGACACAGCCAGATCCGCACTGCACCCTGTCTGACCGTCTGACGTGGGTGAATGGACACAGCCAGATCCGCACTGCGCCCCGCCTGCCCGTCTGCCGTTGTCGAGTGGAAACAGCCAGATCCGCACTGCGCCCTGCCTGCCCGTCTCCCGTGTGTGAGTGGACACAGCCGGATCCGCACTGCGTGCTGCCTGCCCGTCTCCCGTGGGTGAGTGGACACAGCCAGATCCGCACTGCGCCCTGCCTGACCGTCTGCCGTGGGTGAGTGGACACAGCCAGATCCGCACCGCGCCCTGTCTGACCGCCTGCCGTGGGTGAGTGGACACAGCCAGATCCGCACTGCGCCCTGCCTGCCCGTCTGCCGTGGGTCAGTGGACATAGCCATATCCACACAGCACACTCTCTGCCCGTCTCCCGTGGGTGAGTGGACACAGCCAGGTCCACACTGCGCCTTGCCTGCCCGTCTCCCCTGGGTGAGTGGACACAGCCAGATCCGCACTGCGCTCTGCCTGAGCGCCTGCCGTGGGTGAGTGGACACAGCCAGATCCGCACTGCGCCCTGGCTGACCGCATGCTGTGGGTGCGTGGACACAGCCAGATCCGCACTGCACCCTGCCTGACCGCCTGCCGTGGGTGAGTGGACACAGCCAGATCCGCACTGCGCCCTGCCTGACCGTCTGCCGTGGGTGAGTGGACACAGCCAGATCCGCACTGCGCCCTGCCAGACCGCCTGCCGTGGGTGAGTGGACACAGCCAGATCCGCACTGCGCCCTGCCTGCCCGTCTCCCGTGGGCGAGTGGACACAGCCAGATCCGCACAGCGCCCTGCCTACCCGTCTCCCGTGGGTGAGTGGACACAGCCAGATCCGCACTGCGCCCAGCCTGCCCGTCTCCCGTGGGTGAGTGGACACAGCCAGATCCACACTGCGCCCTGCCTGCCCGTCTCCCGTGGGTGAGTGGACACAGCCAGATCCGCACTGCGTCTTGCCTGCCCGTCTTCCGTCGGTGAGTGGACACAGCCAGATCCGACTGCGCCCTGCCTGCCCGTCTCCCGTGGGTAAGTGGACACAGCCAGATCCGCACTGTGCCCTGCCTGCCCGTCTCCCGTGGGCGAGTGGACACAGCCAGATCCGCACTGCGCCCTGCCTGCCCGTCTGCCGTGGGCGAGTGGACATAGCCAGATCCGCACGGCGCCCTGCCTGACAGTCTGCCGTGGGTGAGTGGACACAGCCAGATCCGCACTGCGCTCTGCCTGAGCGCCTGCCGTGGGTGAGTGGACACAGCCAGATCCGCACTGCGCCCTGGCTGACCGCATGCTGTGGGTGCGTGGACACAGCCAGATCCGCACTGCGCCCTGCCTGACCGCCTGCCGTGGGTGAGTGGACACAGCCGGATCCGCACTGCGCCCTGCCTGGCCGTCTCCCGTGGGTGAGTGGACACAGACAGATCCGCACTGCGCCTTGCCTGCCCGACTCACGTTGGTGAGTGGACACAGCCAGATCCGCACTGCGCCCTGCCTGCCCATCTCCCGTGGGTGAGTGGACACAGCGAGATCCGCACTGCGCCCTGCCTGACCGTCTGCCGTGGGTGAGTGGATACAGCGAGATCCACACTGCGCCCTGCCTGCCCGTCTCCCGTGGGTGAGTGGACACAGCCAGATCCGCACTGCGCCCTGCCTGACCGTCTGCCGTGGGTGAGTGGACACAGCGAGATCCACACTGCGCCCTGCCTGCCCGTCTCCCGTGGGTGAGTGGACACAGCCAGATCCGCACTGCGCCCTGCCTGCCCGTCTCCCGTGGGTGAGGGGACATAGCCAGATCCGCACTGAGCCTTGCCTGCCCTTCTCCCGTGGGTGAGTGGACACAGCCAGATCCGCACTGCGCCCTGCCTGCCCGTCTCCCGTGGGTGAGTGGACACAGCCAGATCCGCACTGCGCCCTGCCTGCCCGACTCCCGTGGGTGAGTGGACACAGCCAGATCCGCACTGCGCCCTGCCTTCCCGTCTCCCGTGGGTGAGTGGACACAGCCAGATCTGCACTGCGCCCAGCCTGCCCGTCTCCCGTGGGTGAGTGGACACAGCCAGATCCGCACTGCGCCCTGCCTGCCCGTCTCCCGTGGGTGAGTGGAGACAGCCAGATCCGCACTGCGTCTTGCCTGCCCGTCTTCCGTCAGTGAGTGGACACAGCCAGAACCGCACTGCGCCCTGCCTGCCCGTCTGCCGTGGGTGAGTGGACACAGCCAGATCCGCACTGCACCCTGTCTGACCGTCTGACGTGGGTGAGTGGACACAGCCAGATCCGCACTGCGCCCCGCCTGCCCGTCTGCCGTTGGCGAGTGGAAACAGCCAGATCCGCACTGCGCCCTGCCTGCCCGTCTCCCGTGTGTGAGTGGACACAGCCGGATCCGCACTGCGTGCTGCCTGCCCGTCTCCCGTGGGTGAGTGGACACAGCCAGATCCGCACTGCGCCCTGCCTGACCGTCTGCCGTGGGTGAGTGGACACAGCCAGATCCGCACCGCGCCCTGTCTGACCGCCTGCCGTGGGTGAGTGGACACAGCCAGATCCGTACTGTACCCTGCCTGCCCGTCTGCCGTGGGTCAGTGGACATAGCCAGATCCACACAGCACCGTCTCTGCCCATCTCCCGTGGGTGAGTGGACACAGCTGGATCCGCACTGCGCCCTGCCTGGCCGTCTCCCGTGGGTGAATGGACACAGCCAGATCCGCACTGCGCCTTGCCTGCCCGACTCACGTTGGTGAGTGGACACAGCGAGATCCGCACTGCGCCCTGCCTGCCCGTCTCCCGTGGGTGAGTGGACACAGCCAGATCCGCACTGCACCCTGCCTGACCGTCTGCCGTGGGTGAGTGGACACAGCCAGATCTGCACTGCGCCCTGCCTGCCCGTCTGCCGTGGGTCAGTGGACATAGCCATATCCACACAGCACACTCTCTGCCCGTCTCCCGTGGGTGAGTGGACACAGCCAGGTCCACACTGCGCCTTGCCTGCTCGTCTCCCCTGGGTGAGTGGACACAGCCAGATCCGCACTGCGCCCTGGCTGACCGCATGCCGTGGGTGAGTGGACACAGCCAGATCCGCACTGCGCCCTGGCTGACCGCATGCTGTGGGTGCGTGGACACAGCCAGATCCGCACTGCACCCTGCCTGACCGCCTGCCGTGGGTGAGTGGACACAGCCAGATCCGCACTGCGCCCTGCCTGACCGTCTGCCGTGGGTGAGTGGACACAGCCAGATCCGCACTGCGCCCTGCCTGACCGCCTGCCGTGGGTGAGTGGACACAGCCAGATCCGCACTGCGCCCTGCCTGCCCGTCTCCCGTGGGCGAGTGGACACAGCCAGATCCGCACTGCGCCCTGCCTGCCCGTCTGCCGTGGGTGAGTGGACACAGCCAGATCCGCACTGCGCCCTGCCTGACCGTCTGCCGTGGGTGAGTGGACACAGCGAGATCCGCACTGCGCCCTGCCTGCCAGTCTCCCGTGGGTGAGTGGACACAGCCAGATCCGCACTGCGCCCTGCCTTCCCGTCTCCCGTGGGTGAGTGGACACAGCCAGATCCGCACTGCGCCCAGCCTGCCCGTCTCCCGTGGGTGAGTGGACACAGCCAGATCCGCACTGCGCCCTGCTTGCCCGTCTCCCGTGGGTGAGTGGACACAGCCAGATCCGCACTGCGTCTTGCCTGCCCGCTTCCGTCAGTGAGTGGACACAGCCAGATCCGCACTGCGCCCTGCCTGCCCGTCTGCCGTGGGTGAGTGGACACAGCCAGATCCGCACTGCGCCCTGCCTGACCGTCTGCCGTGGGTGAGTGGACACAGCGAGATCCACACTGCGCCCTGCCTGCCCGTCTCCAGTGGGTGAGTGGACACAGCCAGATCCGCACTGCGCCTTGCCTGCCCGTCTCCCGTGGGTGAGTGGACATAGCCTGATCTGCACTGAGCCTTGCCTGCCCGTCTCCCGTGGGTGACTGGACACAGCCAGATCCGCACTGCGCCCTGCCTGCCCGTCTCCCGTGGGTGAGTGGACACAGCCAGATCCGCACTGCGCCCTGCCTGCCCGTCTCCCGTGGGTGAGTGGACACAGCCATATCCGCACTGAGCCTTGCCTGCCCGTCTCACTTGGGTGAGTGGACACAGCCAGATCCGCACTGCGCCCTGCCTGCCCGTCTCCCGTGGTGAGTGGACACAGCCAGATCCGCACTGCACCCTGTCTGACCGTCTGACGTGGGTGAGTGGACAGAGCCAGATCCGCACTGCGCCCTGCCTGCCCGTCTGCCGTTGGCGAGTGGAAACAGCCATATCCGCACTGCGCCCTGCCTGCCCGTCTCCCGTGGGTGAGTGGACACAGCCGTATCCGCACTGCGTGCTGCCTGCCCGTCTCCCGTGGGTGAGTGGACACAGCCAGATCCGCACTGCGCCCTGCCTGACCGTCTGCCGTGGGTGAGTGGACACAGCCAGATCCGCACCGCGCCCTGTCTGACCGCCTGCCGTGGGTGAGTGGACACAGCCAGATCCGTACTGTACCCTGCCTGCCCGTCTGCCGTGGGTCAGTGGACATAGCCAGATCCACACAGCACCGTCTCTGCCCATCTCCCGTGGGTGAGTGGACACAGCTGGATCCGCACTGCGCCCTGCCTGGCCGTCTCCCGTGGGTGAGTGGACACAGCCAGATCCGCACTGCGCCTTGCCTGCCCGACTCACGTTGGTGAGTGGACACAGCCAGATCCGCACTGCGCCCTGCCTGCCCGTCTCCCGTGGGTGAGTGGACACAGCCAGATCCGCACTGCACCCTGCCTGACCGTCTGCCGTGGGTGAGTGGACACAGCCAGATCTGAACTGCGCCCTGCCTGCCCGTCTGCCGTGGGTCAGTGGACATAGCCATATCCACACAGCACACTCTCTGCCCGTCTCCCCTGGGTGAGTGGACACAGCCAGATCCGCACTGCGCTCTGCCTGAGCGCCTGCCGTGGGTGAGTGGACACAGCCAGATCCGCACTGCGCCCTGGCTGACCGCATGCTGTGGGTGCGTGGACACAGCCAGATCCGCACTGCACCCTGCATGACCGCCTGCCGTGGGTGAGTGGACACAGCCAGATCCGCACTGCGCCCTGCCTGCCCGTCTCCCGTGGGTGAGTGGACATAGCCAGATCTGCACTGAGCCTTGCCTGCCCGTCTCCCGTGGGTGAGTGGACACAGCCAGATCCGCACTGCGCCCTGCCTGCCCGTCTCCCGTGGGTGAGTGGACACAGCCAGATCCGCACTGCGCCCTGCCTGCCCGTCTCCCGTGGGTGAGTGGACACAGCCATATCCGCACTGAGCCTTGCCTGCCCGTCTCACTTGGGTGAGTGGACACAGCCAGATCCGCACTGCGCCCTGCCTGCCCGTCTCCCGTGGTGAGTGGACACAGCCAGATCCGCACTGCACCCTGTCTGACCGTCTGACGTGGGTGAATGGACACAGCCAGATCCGCACTGCGCCCCGCCTGCCCGTCTGCCGTTGTCGAGTGGAAACAGCCAGATCCGCACTGCGCCCTGCCTGCCCGTCTCCCGTGTGTGAGTGGACACAGCCGGATCCGCACTGCGTGCTGCCTGCCCGTCTCCCGTGGGTGAGTGGACACAGCCAGATCCGCACTGCGCCCTGCCTGACCGTCTGCCGTGGGTGAGTGGACACAGCCAGATCCGCACCGCGCCCTGTCTGACCGCCTGCCGTGGGTGAGTGGACACAGCCAGATCCGCACTGCGCCCTGCCTGCCCGTCTGCCGTGGGTCAGTGGACATAGCCATATCCACACAGCACACTCTCTGCCCGTCTCCCGTGGGTGAGTGGACACAGCCAGGTCCACACTGCGCCTTGCCTGCCCGTCTCCCCTGGGTGAGTGGACACAGCCAGATCCGCACTGCGCTCTGCCTGAGCGCCTGCCGTGGGTGAGTGGACACAGCCAGATCCGCACTGCGCCCTGGCTGACCGCATGCTGTGGGTGCGTGGACACAGCCAGATCCGCACTGCACCCTGCCTGACCGCCTGCCGTGGGTGAGTGGACACAGCCAGATCCGCACTGCGCCCTGCCTGACCGTCTGCCGTGGGTGAGTGGACACAGCCAGATCCGCACTGCGCCCTGCCAGACCGCCTGCCGTGGGTGAGTGGACACAGCCAGATCCGCACTGCGCCCTGCCTGCCCGTCTCCCGTGGGCGAGTGGACACAGCCAGATCCGCTCAGCGCCCTGCCTACCCGTCTCCCGTGGGTGAGTGGACACAGCCAGATCCGCACTGCGCCCAGCCTGCCCGTCTCCCGTGGGTGAGTGGACACAGCCAGATCCGCACTGCGCCCTGCCTGCCCGTCTCCCGTGGGTGAGTGGACACAGCCAGATCCGCACTGCGTCTTGCCTGCCCGTCTTCCGTCGGTGAGTGGACACAGCCAGATCCGACTGCGCCCTGCCTGCCCGTCTCCCGTGGGTAAGTGGACACAGCCAGATCCGCACTGCGCCCTGCCTGCCCGTCTCCCGTGGGCGAGTGGACACAGCCAGATCCGCACTGCGCCCTGCCTGCCCGTCTGCCGTGGGCGAGTGGACATAGCCAGATCCGCACGGCGCCCTGCCTGACAGTCTGCCGTGGGTGAGTGGACACAGCCAGATCCGCACTGCGCTCTGCCTGAGCGCCTGCCGTGGGTGAGTGGACACAGCCAGATCCGCACTGCGCCCTGGCTGACCGCATGCTGTGGGTGCGTGGACACAGCCAGATCCGCACTGCGCCCTGCCTGACCGCCTGCCGTGGGTGAGTGGACACAGCCGGATCCGCACTGCGCCCTGCCTGGCCGTCTCCCGTGGGTGAGTGGACACAGACAGATCCGCACTGCGCCTTGCCTGCCCGACTCACGTTGGTGAGTGGACACAGCCAGATCCGCACTGCGCCCTGCCTGCCCATCTCCCGTGGGTGAGTGGACACAGCGAGATCCGCACTGCGCCCTGCCTGACCGTCTGCCGTGGGTGAGTGGATACAGCGAGATCCACACTGCGCCCTGCCTGCCCATCTCCCGTGGGTGAGTGGACACAGCCAGATCCGCACTGCGCCCTGCCTGACCGTCTGCCGTGGGTGAGTGGACACAGCGAGATCCACACTGCGCCCTGCCTGCCCGTCTCCCGTGGGTGAGTGGACACAGCCAGATCCGCACTGCGCCCTGCCTGCCCGTCTCCCGTGGGTGAGTGGACATAGCCAGATCCGCACTGAGCCTTGCCTGCCCGTCTCCCGTGGGTGAGTGGACACAGCCAGATCCGCACTGCGCCCTGCCTGCCCGTCTCCCGTGGGTGAGTGGACACAGCCAGATCCGCACTGCGCCCTGCCTGCCCGTCTCCCGTGGGTGAGTGGACACAGCCAGATCCGCACTGCGCCCTGCCTTCCCGTCTCCCGTGGGTGAGTGGACACAGCCAGATCTGCACTGCGCCCAGCCTGCCCGTCTCCCGTGGGTGAGTGGACACAGCCAGATCCGCACTGCGCCCTGCCTGCCCGTCTCCCGTGGGTGAGTGGAGACAGCCAGATCCGCACTGCGTCTTGCCTGCCCGTCTTCCGTCAGTGAGTGGACACAGCCAGAACCGCACTGCGCCCTGCCTGCCCGTCTGCCGTGGGTGAGTGGACACAGCCAGATCCGCACTGCACCCTGTCTGACCGTCTGACGTGGGTGAGTGGACACAGCCAGATCCGCACTGCGCCCCGCCTGCCCGTCTGCCGTTGGCGAGTGGAAACAGCCAGATCCGCACTGCGCCCTGCCTGCCCGTCTCCCGTGTGTGAGTGGACACAGCCGGATCCGCACTGCGTGCTGCCTGCCCGTCTCCCGTGGGTGAGTGGACACAGCCAGATCCGCACTGCGCCCTGCCTGACCGTCTGCCGTGGGTGAGTGGACACAGCCAGATCCGCACCGCGCCCTGTCTGACCGCCTGCCGTGGGTGAGTGGACACAGCCAGATCCGTACTGTACCCTGCCTGCCCGTCTGCCGTGGGTCAGTGGACATAGCCAGATCCACACAGCACCGTCTCTGCCCATCTCCCGTGGGTGAGTGGACACAGCTGGATCCGCACTGCGCCCTGCCTGGCCGTCTCCCGTGGGTGAATGTACACAGCCAGATCCGCACTGCGCCTTGCCTGCCCGACTCACGTTGGTGAGTGGACACAGCGAGATCCGCACTGCGTCCTGCCTGCCCGTCTCCCGTGGGTGAGTGGACACAGCCAGATCCGCACTGCACCCTGCCTGACCGTCTGCCGTGGGTGAGTGGACACAGCCAGATCTGCACTGCGCCCTGCCTGCCCGTCTGCCGTGGGTCAGTGGACATAGCCATATCCACACAGCACACTCTCTGCCCGTCTCCCGTGGGTGAGTGGACACAGCCAGGTCCACACTGCGCCTTGCCTGCTCGTCTCCCCTGGGTGAGTGGACACAGCCAGATCCGCACTGCGCCCTGGCTGACCACATGCCGTGGGTGAGTGGACACAGCCAGATCCGCACTGCGCCCTGGCTGACCGCATGCTGTGGGTGCGTGGACACAGCCAGATCCGCACTGCACCCTGCCTGACCGCCTGCCGTGGGTGAGTGGACACAGCCAGATCCGCACTGCGCCCTGCCTGACCGTCTGCCGTGGGTGAGTGGACACAGCCAGATCCGCACTGCGCCCTGCCTGACCGCCTGCCGTGGGTGAGTGGACACAGCCAGATCCGCACTGCGCCCTGCCTGCCCGTCTCCCGTGGGCGAGTGGACACAGCCAGATCCGCACTGCGCCCTGCCTGCCCGTCTGCCGTGGGTGAGTGGACACAGCCAGATCCGCACTGCGCCCTGCCTGACCGTCTGCCGTGGGTGAGTGGACACAGCGAGATCCGCACTGCGCCCTGCCTGCCAGTCTCCCGTGGGTGAGTGGACACAGCCAGATCCGCACTGCGCCCTGCCTTCCCGTCTCCCGTGGGTGAGTGGACACAGCCAGATCCGCACTGCGCCCAGCCTGCCCGTTTCCCGTGGGTGAGTGGACACAGCCAGATCCGCACTGCGCCCTGCCTGCCCGTCTCCCGTGGGTGAGTGGACACAGCCAGATCCGCACTGCGTCTTGCCTGCCCGCTTCCGTCAGTGAGTGGACACACCCAGATCCGCACTGCGCCCTGCCTGCCCGTCTGCCGTGGGTGAGTGGACACAGCCAGATCCGCACTGCGCCCTGCCTGACCGTCTGCCGTGGGTGAGTGGACACAGCGAGATCCACACTGCGCCCTGCCTGCCCGTCTCCAGTGGGTGAGTGGACACAGCCAGATCCGCACTGCGCCCTGCCTGCCCGTCTCCCGTGGGTGAGTGGACATAGCCTGATCTGCACTGAGCCTTGCCTGCCCGTCTCCCGTGGGTGAGTGGACACAGCCAGATCCGCACTGCGCCCTGCCTGCCCGTCTCCCGTGGGTGAGTGGACACAGCCAGATCCGCACTGCGCCCTGCCTGCCCGTCTCCCGTGGGTGAGTGGACACAGCCATATCCGCACTGAGCCTTGCCTGCCCGTCTCACTTGGGTGAGTGGACACAGCCAGATCCGCACTGCGCCCTGCCTGCCCGTCTCCCGTGTTGAGTGGACACAGCCAGATCCGCACTGCACCCTGTCTGACCGTCTGACGTGGGTGAGTGGACAGAGCCAGAGCCGCACTGCGCCCTGCCTGCCCGTCTGCCGTTGGCGAGTGGAAACAGCCATATCCGCACTGCGCCCTGCCTGCCCGTCTCCCGTGGGTGAGTGGACACAGCCGTATCCGCACTGCGTGCTGCCTGCCCGTCTCCCGTGGGTGAGTGGACACAGCCAGATCCGCACTGCGCCCTGCCTGACCGTCTGCCGTGGGTGAGTGGACACAGCCAGATCCGCACCGCGCCCTGTCTGACCGCCTGCCGTGGGTGAGTGGACACAGCCAGATCCGTACTGTACCCTGCCTGCCCGTCTGCCGTGGGTCAGTGGACATAGCCAGATCCACACAGCACCGTCTCTGCCCATCTCCCGTGGGTGAGTGGACACAGCTGGATCCGCACTGCGCCCTGCCTGGCCGTCTCCCGTGGGTGAGTGGACACAGCCAGATCCGCACTGCGCCTTGCCTGCCCGACTCACGTTGGTGAGTGGACACAGCCAGATCCGCACTGCTCCCTGCCTGCCCGTCTCCCGTGGGTGAGTGGACACAGCCAGATCCGCACTGCACCCTGCCTGACCGTCTGCCGTGGGTGAGTGGACACAGCCAGATCTGAACTGCGCCCTGCCTGCCCGTCTGCCGTGGGTCAGTGGACATAGCCATATCCACACAGCACACTCTCTGCCCGTCTCCCCTGGGTGAGTGGACACAGCCAGATCCGCACTGCGCTCTGCCTGAGCGCCTGCCGTGGGTGAGTGGACACAGCCAGATCCGCACTGCGCCCTGGCTGACCGCATGCTGTGGGTGCGTGGACACAGCCAGATCCGCACTGCACCCTGCATGACCGCCTGCCGTGGGTGAGTGGACACAGCCAGATCCGCACTGCGCCCTGCCTGCCCGTCTCCCGTGGGTGAGTGGACATAGCCAGATCTGCACTGAGCCTTGCCTGCCCGTCTCCCGTGGGTGAGTGGACACAGCCAGATCCGCACTGCGCCCTGCCTGCCCGTCTCCCGTGGGTGAGTGGACACAGCCAGATCCGCACTGCGCCCTACCTGCCCGTCTCCCGTGGGTGAGTGGACACAGCCATATCCGCACTGAGCCTTGCCTGCCCGTCTCACTTGGGTGAGTGGACACAGCCAGATCCGCACTGCGCCCTGCCTGCCCGTCTCCCGTGGTGAGTGGACACAGCCAGATCCGCACTGCACCCTGTCTGACCGTCTGACGTGGGTGAGTGGACACAGCCAGATCCGCACTGCGCCCCGCCTGCCCGTCTGCCGTTGGCGAGTGTAAACAGCCAGATCCGCACTGCGCCCTGCCTGCCCGTCTCCCGTGTGTGAGTGGACACAGCCGGATCCGCACTGCGTGCTGCCTGCCCGTCTCCCGTGGGTGAGTGGACACAGCCAGATCCGCACTGCGCCCTGCCTGACCGTCTGCCGTGGGTGAGTGGACACAGCCAGATCCGCACCGCGCCCTGTCTGACCGCCTGCCGTGGGTGAGTGGACACAGCCAGATCCGCACTGCGCCCTGCCTGCCCGTCTGCCGTGAGTCAGTGGACATAGCCATATCCACACAGTACACTCTCTGCCCGTCTCCCGTGGGTGAGTGGACACAGCCAGGTCCACACTGCGCCTTGCCTGCTCGACTCCCCTGGGTGAGTGGACACAGCCAGATCCGCACTGCGCCCTGGCTGACCGCATGCCGTGGGTGAGTGGACACAGCCAGATCCGCACTGCGCCCTGGCTGACCGCATGCTGTGGGTGCGTGGACACAGCCAGATCCGCACTGCACCCTGCCTGACCGCCTGCCGTGGGTGAGTGGACACAGCCAGATCCGCACTGCGCCCTGGCTGACCGCATGCCGTGGGTGAGTGGACACAGCCAGATCCGCACTGCGCCCTGGCTGACCGCATGCTGTGGGTGCGTGGACACAGCCAGATCCGCACTGCACCCTGCCTGACCGCCTGCCGTGGGTGAGTGGACACAGCCAGATCCGCACTGCGCCCTGCCTGACCGTCTACCGTGGGTGAGTGGACACAGCCAGATCCGCACTGCGCCCTGCCTGACGGCCTGCCGTGGGCGAGTGGACACAGCCAGATCCGCACTGCGCCCTGCCTGCCCGTCTCCCGTGGGCGAGTGGACACAGCCAGATCCGCACTGCGCCCTGCCTGCCCGTCTGCCGTGGGTGAGTGGACACAGCCAGATCCGCACTGCGCCCTGCCTGACCGTCTGCCGTGGGTGAGTGGACACAGCGAGATCCGCACTGCGCCCTGCCTGCCAGTCTCCCGTGGGTGAGTGGACACAGCCAGATCTGCACTGCGCCCTGCCTTCCCGTCTCCCGTGGGTGAGTGGACACAGCCAGATCCGCACTGCGCCCAGCCTGCCCGTCTCCCGTGGGTGAGTGGACACAGCCAGATCCGCACTGCGCCCTGCCTGCCCGTCTCCCGTGGGTGAGTGGACACAGCCAGATCCGCACTGCGTCTTGCCTGCCCGTCTTCCGTCAGTGAGTGGACACAGCCAGATCCGCACTGCGCCCTGCCTGCCCGTCTGCCGTGGGTGAGTGGACACAGCCAGATCCGCACTGCGCCCTGCCTGACCGTCTGCCGTGGGTGAGTGGACACAGCGAGATCCACACTGCGCCCTGCCTGCCCGTCTCCCGTGGGTGAGTGGACATAGCCAGATCTGCACTGAGCCTTGCCTGCCCGTCTCCCGTGGGTGAGTGGACACAGCCAGATCCGCACTGCGCCCTGCCTGCCCGTCTCCCGTGGGTGAGTGGACACAGCCAGATCCGCACTGCGCCCTGCCTGCCCGTCTCCCGTGGGTGAGTGGACACAGCCATATCCGCACTGAGCCTTGCCTGCCCGTCTCACTTGGGTGAGTGGACACAGCCAGATCCGCACTGCGACCTGCCTGCCCGTCTCCCGTGGTGAGTGGACACAGCCAGATCCGCACTGCACCCTTTCTGACCGTCTGACGTGGGTGAGTGGACACAGCCAGATCCGCATGCGCCCTGCCTGCCCGTCTCCCGTGGGTGAGTGGACACAGCCGTATCCGCACTGCGTGCTGCCTGCCCGTCTCCCGTGGGTGAGTGGACACAGCCAGATCCGCACTGCGCCCTGCCTGACCGTCTGCCGTGGGTGAGTGGACACAGCCAGATCCGCACCGCGCCCTGTCTGACCACCTGCAGTGGGTGAGTGGACACAGCCAGATCCGTACTGTACCCTGCCTGCCCGTCTGCCGTGGGTCAGTGGACATAGCCAGATCCACACAGCACCGTCTCTGCCCATCTCCCGTGGGTGAGTGGACACAGCTGGATCCGCACTGCGCCCTGCCTGGCCGTCTCCCGTGGGTGAGTGGACACAGCCAGATCCGCACTGCGCCTTGCCTGCCCGACTCACGTTGGTGAGTGGACACAGCCAGATCCGCACTGCGCCCTGCCTGCCCGTCTCCCGTGGGTGAGTGGACACAGCCAGATCCGCACTGCACCCTGCCTGACCGTCTGCCGTGGGTGAGTGGACACAGCCAGATCTGAACTGCGCCCTGCCTGCCCGTCTGCCGTGGGTCAGTGGACATAGCCATATCCACACAGCACACTCTCTGCCCGTCTCCCCTGGGTGAGTGGACACAGCCAGATCCGCACTGCGCTCTGCCTGAGCGCCTGCCGTGGGTGAGTGGACACAGCCAGATCCGCACTGCGCCCTGGCTGACCGCCTGCTGTGGGTGCGTGGACACAGCCAGATCCGCACTGCACCCTGCATGACCGCCTGCCGTGGGTGAGTGGACACAGCCAGATCCGCACTGCGCCCTGCCTGCCCGTCTCCCGTGGGTGAGTGGACACAGCCATATCCGCACTGAGCCTTGCCTGCCCGTCTCACTTGGTTGAGTGGACACAGCCAGATCCGCACTGCGCCCTGCCTGCCCGTCTCCCGTGGTGAGTGGACACAGCCAGATCCGCACTGCACCCTGTCTGACCGTCTGACGTGGGTGAGTGGACACAGCCAGATCCGCACTGCGCCCCGCCTGCCCGTCTGCCGTTGGCGAGTGGAAACAGCCAGATCCGCACTGCGCCCTGCCTGCCCGTCTCCCGTGTGTGAGTGGACACAGCCGGATCCGCACTGCGTGCTGCCTGCCCGTCTCCCGTGGGTGAGTGGACACAGCCAGATCCGCACTGCGCCCTGCCTGCCCGTCTCCCGTGGGTGAGTGGACACAGCCAGATCCGCACTGCGCCCTGCCTGCCCGTCTCGCGTGGGTGAGTGGACATAGCCAGATCTGCACTGAGCCTTGACTGCCCGTCTCCCGAGGGTGAGTGGACACAGCCAGATCTGCACTGCGCCCTGCCTGCCCGTCTCCCGTGGGTGAGTGGACACAGCCAGATCCGCACTGCGCCCTGCCTGCCCGTCTCCCGTGGGTGAGTGGACACAGCCGGATCCGCACTGCGTGCTGCCTGCCCGTCTCCCGTGGGTGAGTGGACACAGCCAGATCCGCATTGCGCCCTGCCTGACCGCCTGCCGTCGGTGAGTGGACACAGCCAGATCCGCATTGCGCCCTGCCTGACCGCCTGCCGTGGGTGAGTTGACACAGCCAGATCCGTACTGTACCCTGCCTGCCCGTCTGCCGTGGGTCAGTGGACATAGCCAGATCCACACCACACCGTCTCTGCCCATCTCCCGTGGGTGAGTGGACACAGCCGGATCCGCACTGCGCCCTGCCTGCCCGTCTCCCGTGGGTGAGTGGACACAGCCAGATCCGCACTGCGCCTTGCCTGCCCGACTCACGTTGGTGAGTGGACACAGCCATATCCGCACTGCGCCCTGCCTGCCCGTCTCCCGTGGGTGAGTGGACACAGCCAGATCCGCACTGCTCCCTGCCTGACCGTCTGCCGTGGGTGAGTGGACACAGCCAGATCTGCACTGCGCCCTGCCTTCCCGTCTGCCGTGGGTCAGTGGACATAGCCATATCCACACAGCACACTCTCTGCCCGTCTCCCGTGGGTGAGTGGACACAGCCAGGTCCACACTGCGCCTTGCCTGCCCGTCTCCCCTGGGTGAGTGGACACAGCCAGATCCGCACTGCGCTCTGCCTGAGCGCCTGCCGTGGGTGAGTGGACACAGCCAGATCCGCACTGCGCCCTGGCTGACCGCATGCTGTGGGTGCGTGGACACAGCCAGATCCGCACTGCACCCTGCCTGACCGCCTGCCGTGGGTGAGTGGACACAGCCAGATCCGCACTGCGCCCTGCCTGACCGTCTGCCGTGGGTGAGTGGACACAGCCAGATCCGCACTGCGCCCTGCCTGACCGCCTGCCGTGGGTGAGTGGACACAGCCAGATCCGCACTGCGCCCTGCCTGCCCGTCTCCCGTGGGCGAGTGGACACAGCCAGATCCGCACTGCGCCCTGCCTACCCGTCTCCCGTGGGTGAGTGGACACAGCCAGATCCGCACTGCGCCCAGCCTGCCCGTCTCCCGTGGGTGAGTGGACACAGCCAGATACGCACTGCGCCCTGCCTGCCCGTCTCCCGTGGGTGAGTGGACACAGCCAGATCCGCACTGCGTCTTGCCTGCCCGTCTTCCGTCAGTGAGTGGACACAGCCAGATCCGACTGCGCCCTGCCTGCCCGTCTCCCGTGGGTAAGTGGACACAGCCAGATCCGCACTGCGCCCTGCCTGCCCGTCTCTCGTGGGCGAGTGGACACAGCCAGATCCGCACTGCGCCCTGCCTGCCCGTCTGCCGTGGGCGAGTGGACATAGCCAGATCCGCACGGCGCCCTGCCTGACAGTCTGCCGTGGGTGAGTGGACACAGCCAGATCCGCACTGCGCTCTGCCTGAGCGCCTGCCGTGGGTGAGTGGACACAGCCAGATCCGCACTGCGCCCTGGCTGACCGCATGCTGTGGGTGCGTGGACACAGCCAGATCCGCACTGCGCTCTGCCTGACCGCCTGCCGTGGGTGAGTGGACACAGCCGGATCCGCACTGCGCCCTGCCTGGCCGTCTCCCGTGGGTGAGTGGAGACAGCCAAATCCGCACTGCGTCTTGCCTGCCCGTCTTCCGTCAGTGAGTGGACACAGCCAGATCCACACTGCGCCCTGCCTGCCCGTCTGCCGTGGGTGAGTGGACACAGCCAGATCCGCACTGCGCCCTGCCTGACCGTCTGCCGTGGGTGAGTGGACACAGCGAGATCCACACTGTGCCCTGCCTGCCCGTCTCCCGTGGGTGAGTGGACACAGCCAGATCCGCACTGCGCCCTGCCTGCCTGTCTCCCGTGGGTGAGTGGACATAGCCAGATCTGCACTGAGCCTTGCCTGCCCGTCTCCCGTGGGTGAGTGGACACAGCCAGATCCGCACTGCGCCCTGCCTGCCCGTCTCCCGTGGGTGAGTGGACACAGCCAGATCCGCACTGCGCCCTGCCTGCCCGTCTCCCGTGGGTGAGTGGACACAGCCAGATCCGCACTGCGCCCTGCCTGCCCGTCTCCCGTGGGTGAGTGGACACAGCCATATCCGCACTGAGCCTTGCCTGCCCGTCTCACTTGGGTGAGTGGACACAGCCAGATCCGCACTGCGCCCTGCCTGCCCGTCTCCCGTGGTGAGTGGACACAGCCAGATCCGCACTGCACCCTGTCTGACCGTCTGACGTGGGTGAGTGGACACAGCCAGATCCGCACTGCGCCCCGCCTGCCCGTCTGCCGTTGGCGAGTGGAAACAGCCAGATCCGCACTGCACCCTGCCTGCCCGTCTCCCGTGTGTGAGTGGACACAGCCGGATCCGCACTGCGTGCTGCCTGCCCGTCTCCCGTGGGTGAGTGGACACAGCCAGATCCGCACTGCGCCCTGCCTGACCGTCTGCCGTGGGTGAGTGGACACAGCCAGATCCGAACCGCGCCCTG
Organism: Microcebus murinus; assembly: GCF_040939455.1. NCBI lineage: Eukaryota > Metazoa > Chordata > Mammalia > Primates > Cheirogaleidae > Microcebus > Microcebus murinus. The sequence goes on along the minus strand of NC_134112.1, from coordinate 104,234,448 downwards.
TCTGACCGCCTGCCGTGGGTGAGTGCACACAGCCAGATCCGTACTGTACCCTGCCTGCCCGTCTGCCGTGGGTCAGTGGACATAGCCAGATCCACACAGCACCGTCTCTGCCCATCTCCCGTGGGTGAGTGGACACAGCTGGATCCGCACTGCGCCTTGCCTGGCCGTCTCCCGTGGGTGAATGGACACAGCCACATCCGCACTGCGCCTTGCCTGCCCGACTCACGTTGGTGAGTGGACACAGCCAGATCCGCACTGCGCCCTGCCTGCCCGTCTCCCGTGGGTGAGTGGACACAGCCAGATCCGCACTGCACCCTGCCTGACCGCCTGCCGTGGGTGAGTGGACACAGCCAGATCTGCACTGCGCCCTGCCTGCCCGTCTGCCGTGGGTCAGTGGACATAGCCATATCCACACAGCACACTCTCTGCCCGTCTCCCGTGGGTGAGTGGACACAGCCAGGTCCACACTGCGCCTTGCCTGCTCGTCTCCCCTGGGTGAGTGGACACAGCCAGATCCGCACTGCGCTCTGCCTGAGCGCCTGCCGTGGGTGAGTGGACACAGCCAGATCCGCACTGCGCCCTGGCTGACCGCATGCTGTGGGTGCGTGGACACAGCCAGATCCGCACTGCACCCTGCCTGACCGCCTGCCGTGGGTGAGTGGACACAGCCAGATCCGCACTGCGCCCTGTCTGACCGTCTGCCGTGGGTGAGTGGACACAGCCAGATCCGCACTGCGCCCTGCCTGACCGCCTGCCGTGGGTGAGTGGACACAGCCAGATCCGCACTGCGCCCTGCCTGCCCGTCTCCCGTGGGCGAGTGGACACAGCCAGATCCGCACTGCGCCCTGCCTGCCCGTCTGCCGTGGGTGAGTGGACACAGCCAGATCCGCACTGCGCCCTGCCTGACCGTCTGCCGTGGGTGAGTGGACACAGCGAGATCCGCACTGCGCCCTGCCTGCCCGTCTCCCGTGGGTGAGTGGACACAGCCAGATCCGCACTGCGCCCTGCCTTCCCGTCTCCCGTGGGTGAGTGGACACAGCCAGATCCGCACTGCTCCCAGCCTGCCCGTCTCCCGTGGGTGAGTGGACACAGCCAGATCCGCACTGCGCCCTGCCTGCCCGTCTCCCGTGGGTGAGTGGACACAGCCAGATCCGCACTGCGTCTTGCCTGCCCGTCTTCCGTCAGTGAGTGGACACAGCCAGATCCGCACTGCGCCCTGCCTGCCCGTGTCCCGTGGGCGAGTGGACACAGCCAGATCCGCACTGCGCCCTGCCTGCCCGTCTCCCGTGGGTGAGTGGACACAGCCAGATCCGCACTGCGCCCTGCCTGACCGTCTGCCGTGGGTGAGTGGATACAGCGAGATCCGCACTGCGCCCTGCCTGCCCGTCTCCCGTGGGTGAGTGGACACTGCCAGATCCGCACTGCGCCCTGCCTGCCCGTCTCCCGTGGGTGAGTGGACACAGCCAGATCCGCACTGCGTCTTGCCTGCCCGTCTTCCGTCAGTGAGTGGACACAGCCAGATCCGACTGCGCCCTGCCTGCCCGTCTCCCGTGGGTAAGTGGACACAGCCAGATCCGCACTGCGCCCTGCCTGCCCGTTTCCCGTGGGCGAGTGGACACAGCCAGATCCGCACTGCGCCCTGCCTGCCCGTCTGCCGTGGGCGAGTGGACATAGCCAGATCCGCACGGCGCCCTGCCTGACAGTCTGCCGTGGGTGAGTGGACACAGCCAGATCCGCACTGCGCTCTGCCTGAGCGCCTGCCGTGGGTGAGTGGACACAGCCAGATCCGCACTGCGCACTGGCTGACCGCATGCTGTGGGTGCGTGGACACAGCCAGATCCGCACTGCACCCTGCCTGACCGCCTGCCGTGGGTGAGTGGACACAGCCGGATCCGCACTGCGCCCTGCCTGGCCGTCTCCCGTGGGTGAGTGGACACAGCCAGATCCGCACTGCGCCTTGCCTGCCCGACTCACGTTGGTGAGTGGACACAGCCAGATCCGCACTGCGCCCTGCCTGCCCGTCTCCCGTGGGTGAGTGGACACAGCGAGATCCGCACTGCGCCCTGCCTGCCCGTCTCCCGTGGGTGAGTGGACACAGCCAGATCCGCACTGCGCCCAGCCTGACCGTCTGCCGTGGGTGAGTGGACACAGCGAGATCCGCACTGCGCCCTGCCTGCCCGTCTCCCGTGGGTGAGTGGACACAGCCAGATCCGCACTGTGCCCTGCCTGCCCGTCTGCCGTGGGTGAGTGGACACAGCCAGATCCGCACTGCGCCCAGCCTGACCGTCTGCCGTGGGTGAGTGGACACAGCGAGATCCGAACTGCGCCCTGCCTGCCCGTCTCCCGTGGGTGAGTGGACACAGCCAGATTCGCACTGCGCCCTGCCTTCCCGTCTCCCGTGGGTGAGTGGACACAGCCAGATCCGCACTGCGCCCAGCCTGCCCGTCTCCCGTGGGTGAGTGGACACAGCCAGATCCGCACTGCGCCCTGCCTGCCCGTCTCCCGTGGGTGAGTGGAGACAGCCAGATCCGCACTGCGTCTTGCCTGCCCGTCTTCCGTCAGTGATTGGACACAGCCAGAACCGCACTGCGCCCTGCCTGCCCGTCTGCCGTGGGTGAGTGGACACAGCCAAATCCGCACTGCGCCCTGCCTGACCGTCTGCCGTGGGTGAGTGGACACAGCGAGATCCACACTGCGCCCTGCCTGCCCGTCTCCCGTGGGTGAGTGGACACAGCCAGATCCGTACTGCGCCCTGCCTGCCCGTCTCCCGTGGGTGAGTGGACATAGCCAGATCCGCACTGAGCCTTGCCTGCCCGTCTCCCGTGGGTGAGTGGACACAGCCAGATCCGCACTGCGCCCTGCCTGCCCGTCTCCCGTGGGTGAGTGGACACAGCCAGATCCGCACTGCGCCCTGCCTGCCCATCTCCCGTGGGTGAGTGGACACAGCCATATCCGCACTGAGCCTTGCCTGCCCGTCTCACTTGGGTGAGTGGACACAGCCAGATCCGCACTGCGCCCTGCCTGCCCGTCTCCCGTGGTGAGTGGACACAGCCAGATCCGCACTGCACCCTGTCTGACCGTCTGACGTGGGTGAGTGGACACAGCCAGATCCGCACTGCGCCCTGCCTGCCCGTCTGCCGTTGGCGAGTGGAAACAGCCATATCCGCATTGCGCCCTGCCTGCCCATCTCCCGTGGGTGAGTGGACACAGCCGGATCCGCACTGCGTGCTGCCTGCCCGTCTCCCGTGGGTGAGTGGACACAGCCAGATCCGCACTGCGCCCTGCCTGACCGTCTGCCGTGGGTGAGTGGACACAGCCAGATCCGCACCGCGCCCTGTCTGACCGCCTGCCGTGGGTGAGTGGACACAGCCAGATCCGTACTGTACCCTGCCTGCCCGTCTGCCGTGGGTCAGTGGACATAGCCAGATCCACACAGCACCGTCTCTGCCCATCTCCCGTGGGTGAGTGGACACAGCTGGATCCGCACTGCGCCCTGCCTGGCCGTCTCCCGTGGGTGAGTGGACACAGCCAGATCCGCACTGCGCCTTGCCTGCCCGACTCACGTTGGTGAGTGGACACAGCCAGATCCGCACTGCGCCCTGCCTGCCCGTCTCCCGTGGGTGAGTGGACACAGCCAGATCCGCACTGCACCCTGCCTGCCCGTCTGCCGTGGGTGAGTGGACACAGCCATATCTGCACTGCGCCCTGCCTGCCCGTCTGCCGTGGGTCAGTGGACATAGCCACATCCACACAGCACACTCTCTGCCCGTCTCCCGTGGGTGAGTGGACACAGCCAGGTCCACACTGCGCCTTGCCTGCCCGTCTCCCCTGGGTGAGTGGACACAGCCAGATCCGCTCTGCGCTCAGCCTGAGCGCCTGCCCTGGGTGAGTGGACACAGCCAGATCCGCACTGAGCCCTGGCTGACCGCATGCTGTGGGTGCGTGGACACAGCCAGATCCGCACTGCACCCTGCCTGACCGCCTGCCATGGGTGAGTGGACACAGCCAGATCCGCACTGCGCCCTGCCTGACCGTCTGCCATGGGTGAGTGGACACAGCCAGATCCGCACTGCGCCCTGCCTGACCGCCTGCCGTGGGCGAGTGGACACAGCCAGATCCGCACTGCGCCCTGCCTGCCCGTCTCCCGTGGGCGAGTGGACACAGCCAGATCCGCACTGCGCCCTGCCTGCCCGTCTGCCGTGGGTGAGTGGACACAGCGAGATCCGCACTGCGCCCTGCCTGCCAGTCTCCCGTGGGTGAGTGGACACAGCCAGATCCGCACTGCGCCCTGCCTTCCCGTCTCCCGTGGGTGAGTGGACACAGCCAGATCCGCACTGCGCCCAGCCTGCCCGTCTCCCGTGGGTGAGTGGACACAGCCAGATCCGCACTGCGCCCTGCCTGCCCGTCTCCCGTGGGTGAGTGGACACAGCCAGATCCGCACTGCATCTTGCCTGCCCGTCTTCCGTCAGTGATTGGACACAGCCAGATCCGCACTGCGCCCTGCCTGCCCGTCTGCCGTGGGTGAGTGGACACAGCCAGATCCGCACTGCGCCCTGCCTGACCGTCTGCCGTGGGTGAGTGGACACAGCGAGATCCACACTGCGCCCTGCCTGCCCGTCTCCCGTGGGTGAGTGGACACAGCCAGATCCGCACTGCGCCCTGCCTGCCCGTCTCCCGTGGGTGAGTGGACATAGCCAGATCTGCACTGAGCCTTGCCTGCCCGTCTCCCGTGGGTGAGTGGACACAGCCAGATCCGCACTGCGCCCTGCCTGCCCGTCTCCCGTGGGTGAGTGGACACAGCCAGATCCGCACTGAGCCTTGCCTGCCCGTCTCACGTGGGTGAGTGGACACATCCAGATCCGCACTGCGCCCTGCCTGCTCGTCTGACGTGGGTCAGTGGACATAGCCAGATGCACACAGCACAGTCTCTGCCCATCTCCCGTGTGTGAGTGGACACAGCCGGATCCGCACTGCGCCCTGCATGCCCGTCTCCCGTGGGTGAGTGGACACAGCCGGATCCGCACTGCGCCTTGCCTGCCAGTCTCACGTTGGTGAGTGGACACAGCCAGATCCGCACTGCGCCCTGCCCGTCTCCCGTGGGTGAGTGGACACAGCCAGATCCGCACTGCGCCCTGGCTGACCGCATGCTATGGGTGCGTGGACACAGCCAGATCCGCACTGCGCCATGCCTGACCGCCTGCCGTGGGTGAGTGGACACAGCCAGATCCGCACTGCGCACTGCCTGACCGTCTGCCGTGGGTGAGTGGACACAGCCAGATCCGCACTGCACCCTGCCTGACCGCCTGCCGTGGGTGAGTGGACACAGCCAGATCCGCACTGCGCCCTGCCTGCCCGTCTCCCGTGGGCGAGTAGACACAGCCAGATCCGCACTGCGCCCTGCCTGCCCGTCTGCCGTGGGTTGAGTGGACACAGCCAGATCCGCACTGCGCCCTGCCTGCCCGTCTCCCGTGGGTGAGTGGACACAGCCGGATCCGCACTGCGCCTTGCCTGCCCGTCTCACGTTGGTGAGTGGACACAGCCAGATCTGCACTGCGCCCTGCCCGTCTCCCGTGGGTGAGTGGACACAGCCAGATCCGCACTGCGCCCTGGCTGACCGCATGCTGTGGGTGCGTGGACACAGCCAGATCCGCACTGCGCCCTGCCTGACCGCCTGCCGTGGGTGAGTGGACACAGCCAGATCCGCACTGCGCCCTGCCTGACCGTCTGCCGTGGGTGAGTGGACACAGCCAGATCCGCACTGCGCCCTGCCTGACCGCCTGCCGTGGGTGAGTGGACACAGCCAGATCCGCACTGCGCCCTGCCTGACCGTCTGCCGTGGGTGAGTGGACACAGCCAGATCCGCACTGCGCCCTGCCTGACCGCCTGCCGTGGGTGAGTGGACACAGCCAGATCCGCACTGCGCCCTGCCTGCCCGTCTCCCGTGGGTGATTGGACACAGCCAGATCCGCACTGCGTCTTGCCTGCCCGTCTTCCGTCAGTGAGTGGACACAGCCAGATCCGACTGCGCCCTGCCTGCCCGTCTCCCATGGGTAAGTGGACACAGCCAGATCCGCACTGCGCCCTGCCTGCCCGTCTCTCGTGGGCGAGTGGACACAGCCAGATCCGCACTGCGCCCTGCCTGCCCGTCTGCCGTGGGCGAGTGGACATAGCCAGATCCGCACGGCGCCCTGCCTGACAGTCTGCCGTGGGTGAGTGGACACAGCCAGATCCGCACTGCGCTCTGCCTGAGCGCCTGCCGTGGGTGAGTGGACACAGCCAGATCCGTACTGCGCCCTGGCTGACCGCATGCTGTGGGTGCGTGGACACAGCCAGATCCGCACTGCGCCCTGCCTGACCGCCTGCCGTGGGTGAGTGGACACAGCCGGATCCGCACTGCGCCCTGCCTGGCCGTCTCCCGTGGGTGAGTGGACACAGCCAGATCCGCACTGCGCCTTGCCTGCCCGACTCACGTTGGTGAGTGGACACAGCCAGATCCGCACTGCGCCCTGCCTGCCCGTCTCCCGTGGGTGAGTGGACACAGCGAGATCCACACTGCGCCCTGCCTGACCGTCTGCCGTGGGTGAGTGGACACAGCGAGATCCACACTGCGCCCTGCCTGCCCGTCTCCCGTGGGTGAGTGGACACAGCCAGATCCGCACTGCGCCCTGCCTGACCGTCTGCCGTGGGTGAGTGGACACAGCGAGATCCACACTGCGCCCTGCCTGCCCGTCTCCCGTGGGTGAGTGGACATAGCCAGATCCGCACTGCGCCCTGCCTGCCCGTCTCCCGTGGGTGAGTGGACATAGCCAGATCTGCACTGAGCCTTGCCTGCCCGTCTCCCGTGGGTGAGTGGACACAGCCAGATCCGCACTGCGCCCTGCCTGCCCGTCTCCCGTGGGTGAGTGGACACAGCCAGATCCGCACTGCGCCCTGCCTGCCCGTCTCCCGTGGGTGAGTGGACACAGCCAGATCCGCACTGCGCCCAGCCTGCCCGTCTCCCGTGGGTGAGTGGACACAGCCAGATCCGCACTGCGCCCTGCCTGCCCGTCTCCCGTGTGTGAGTGGACACAGCCGGATCCGCACTGCGTGCTGCCTGCCCGTCTCCCGTGGGTGAGTGGACACAGCCAGATCCGCACTGCGCCCTGCCTGACCGTCTGCCGTGGGTGAGTGGACACAGCCAGATCCGTACTGTACCCTGCCTGCCCGTCTGCCGTGGGTCAGTGGACATAGCCAGATCCACACAGCACCGTCTCTGCCCATCTCCCGTGGGTGAGTGGACACAGCTGGATCCGCACTGCGCCCTGCCTGGCCGTCTCCCGTGGGTGAATGGACACAGCCAGATCCGCACTGCGCCTTGCCTGCCCGTCTCCCGTGGGTGAGTGGACACAGCCAGATCCGCACTGCACCCTGCCTGACCGCCTGCCGTGGGTGAGTGGACACAGCCAGATCCGCACTGCACCCTGCCTGACCGCCTGCCGTGGGTGAGTGGACACAGCCAGATCTGCACTGCGCCCTGCCTGCCCGTCTGCCGTGGGTCAGTGGACATAGCCATATCCACACAGCACACTCTCTGCCCGTCTCCCGTGGGTGAGTGGACACAGCCAGGTCCACACTGCGCCTTGCCTGCTCGTCTCCCCTGGGTGAGTGGACACAGCCAGATCCGCACTGCGCTCTGCCTGAGCGCCTGCCGTGGGTGAGTGGACACAGCCAGATCCGCACTGCGCCCTGGCTGACCGCATGCTATGGGTGCGTGGACACAGCCAGATCCGCACTGCACCCTGCCTGACCGCCTGCCGTGGGTGAGTGGACACAGCCAGATCCGCACTGCGCCCTGCCTGACCGTCTGCCGTGGGTGAGTGGACACAGCCAGATCCGCACTGCGCCCTGCCTGACCGCCTGCCGTGGGTGAGTGGACACAGCCAGATCCGCACTGCGCCCTGCCTGCCCGTCTCCCGTGGGCGAGTGGACACAGCCAGATCCGCACTGCGCCCTGCCTGCCCGTCTGCCGTGGGTGAGTGGACACAGCCAGATCCGCACTGCGCCCTGCCTGACCGTCTGCCGTGGGTGAGTGGACACAGCGAGATCCGCACTGCGCCCTGCCTGCCAGTCTCCCGTGGGTGAGTGGACACAGCCAGATCCGCACTGCGCCCTGCCTTCCCGTCTCCCGTGGGTGAGTGGACACAGCCAGATCCGCACTGCGCCCAGCCTGCCCGTCTCCCGTGGGTGAGTGGACACAGCCAGATCCGCACTGCGCCCTGCCTGCCCGTCTCCCGTGGGTGAGTGGACACAGCCAGATCCGCACTGCGTCTTGCCTGCCCGTCTTCCGTCAGTGAGTGGACACAGCCAGATCCGCACTGCGCCCTGCCAGCCCGTCTCCCGTGGGTGAGTGGACACAGCCAGATCCGCACTGCGCCCTGCCTGCCCGTCTCCCGTGGGTGAGTGGACACAGCCAGATCCGCACTGCGCCCTGCCTGACCGTCTGCCGTGGGTGAGTGGATACAGCGAGATCCGCACTGCGCCCTGCCTGCCCGTCTCCCGTGGGTGAGTGGACACAGCCAGATCCGCACTGCGCCCTGCCTGCCCGTCTCCCGTGGGTGAGTGGACACAGCCAGATCCGCACTGCGTCTTGCCTGCCCGTCTTCCGTCAGTGAGTGGACACAGCCAGATCCGACTGCGCCCTGCCTGCCCGTCTCCCGTGGGTAAGTGGACACAGCCAGATCCGCACTGCGCCCTGCCTGCCCGTTTCCCGTGGGCGAGTGGACACAGCCAGATCCGCACTGCGCCCTGCCTGCCCGTCTGCCGTGGGCGAGTGGACATAGCCAGATCCGCACGGCGCCCTGCCTGACAGTCTGCCGTGGGTGAGTGGACACAGCCAGATCCGCACTGCGCTCTGCCAGAGCGCCTGCCGTGGGTGAGTGGACACAGCCAGATCCGCACTGCGCCCTGGCTGACCGCATGCTGTGGGTGCGTGGACACAGCCAGATCCGCACTGCGCCCTGCCTGACCGCCTGCCGTGGGTGAGTGGACACAGCCGGATCCGCACTGCGCCCTGCCTGGCCGTCTCCCGTGGGTGAGTGGACACAGCCAGATCCGCACTGCGCCTTGCCTGCCCGACTCACGTTGGTGAGTGGACACAGCGAGATCCGCACTGCGCCCTGCCTGCCCGTCTCCCGTGGGTGAGTGGACACAGCGAGATCCGCACTGCGCCCTGCCTGCCTGTCTCCCGTGGGTGAGTGGACACAGCCAGATCCGCACTGCGCTCAGCCTGACCGTCTGCCGTGGGTGAGTGGACACAGCGAGATCCGCACTGCGCCCTGCCTGCCCGTCTCCCGTGGGTGAGTGGACACAGCCAGATCCGCACTGCGCCCTGCCTGCCCGTCTGCCGTGGGTGAGTGGACACAGCCAGATCCGCACTGCGCCCAGCCTGACCGTATGCCGTGGGTGAGTGGACACAGCGAGATCCGAACTGCGCCCTGCCTGCCCGTCTCCCGTGGGTGAGTGGACACAGCCAGATTCGCACTGCGCCCTGCCTTCCCGTCTCCCGTGGGTGAGTGGACACAGCCAGATCCGCACTGCGCCCAGCCTGCCCGTCTCCCGTGGGTGAGTGGACACAGCCAGATCCGCACTGCGCCCTGCCTGACCGTCTGCCGTGGGTGAGTGGAGACAGCCAGATCCGCACTGCGTCTTGCCTGCCCGTCTTCCGTCAGTGATTGGACACAGCCAGAACCGCACTGCGCCCTGCCTGCCCGTCTGCCGTGGGTGAGTGGACACAGCCAGATCCGCACTGCGCCCTGCCTGACCGCCTGCCGTGGGTGAGTGGACACAGCCAGATCCGCACTGCGCCCTGCCTGACCGTCTGCCGTGGGTGAGTGGACACAGCCAGATCCGCACTGCGCCCTGCCTGACCGCCTGCCGTGGGTGAGTGGACACAGCCAGATCCGCACTGCGCCCTGCCTGCCCGTCTCTCGTGGGTGATTGGACACAGCCAGATCCGCACTGCGTCTTGCCTGCCCGTCTTCCGTCAGTGAGTGGACACAGCCAGATCCGACTGCGCCCTGCCTGCCCGTCTCCCGTGGGTAAGTGGACACAGCCAGATCCGCACTGCGCCCTGCCTGCCCGTCTCTCGTGGGCGAGTGGACACAGCCAGATCCGCACTGCGCCCTGCCTGCCCGTCTGCCGTGGGCGAGTGGACATAGCCAGATCCGCACGGCGCCCTGCCTGACAGTCTGCCGTGGGTGAGTGGACACAGCCAGATCCGCACTGCGCTCTGCCTGAGCGCCTGCCGTGGGTGAGTGGACACAGCCAGATCCGTACTGCGCCCTGGCTGACCGCATGCTGTGGGTGCGTGGACACAGCCAGATCCGCACTGCGCCCTGCCTGACCGCCTGCCGTGGGTGAGTGGACACAGCCGGATCCGCACTGCGCCCTGCCTGGCCGTCTCCCGTGGGTGAGTGGACACAGCCAGATCCGCACTGCGCCTTGCCTGCCCGACTCACGTTGGTGAGTGGACACAGCCAGATCCGCACTGCGCCCTGCCTGCCCGTCTCCCGTGGGTGAGTGGACACAGCGAGATCCGCACTGCGCCCTGCCTGACTGTCTGCCGTGGGTGAGTGGACACAGCGAGATCCACACTGCGCCCTGCCTGCCCGTCTCCCGTGGGTGAGTGGACACAGCCAGATCCGCACTGCGCCCTGCCTGACCGTCTGCCGTGGGTGAGTGGACACAGCGAGATCCACACTGCGCCCTGCCTGCCCGTCTCCCGTGGGTGAGTGGACATAGCCAGATCCGCACTGCGCCCTGCCTGCCCGTCTCCCGTGGGTGAGTGGACATAGCCAGATCTGCACTGAGCCTTGCCTGCCCGTCTCCCGTGGGTGAGTGGACACAGCCAGATCCGCACTGCGCCCTGCCTGCCCGTCTCCCGTGGGTGAGTGGACACAGCCAGATCCGCACTGCGCCCTGCCTGCCCGTCTCCCGTGGGTGAGTGGACACAGCCAGATACGCACTGCGCCCAGCCTGCCCGTCTCCCGTGGGTGAGTGGACACAGCCAGATCCGCACTGCGCCCTGCCTGCCCGTCTCCCGTGTGTGAGTGGACACAGCCGGATCCGCACTGCGTGCTGCCTGCCCGTCTCCCGTGGGTGAGTGGACACAGCCAGATCCGCACTGCGCCCTGCCTGACCGTCTGCCGTGGGTGAGTGGACACAGCCAGATCCGCACCGCGCCCTGTCTGACCGCCTGCCGTGGGTGAGTGGACACAGCCAGATCCGTACTGTACCCTGCCTGCCCGTCTGCCGTGGGTCAGTGGACATAGCCAGATCCACACAGCACCGTCTCTGCCCATCTCCCGTGGGTGAGTGGACACAGCTGGATCCGCACTGCGCCCTGCCTGGCCGTCTCCCGTGGGTGAATGGACACAGCCAGATCCGCACTGCGCCTTGCCTGCCCGTCTCCCGTGGGTGAGTGGACACAGCCAGATCCGCACTGCACCCTGCCTGACCGCCTGCCGTGGGTGAGTGGACACAGCCAGATCCGCACTGCACCCTGCCTGACCGCCTGCCGTGGGTGAGTGGACACAGCCAGATCTGCACTGCGCCCTGCCTGCCCGTCTGCCGTGGGTCAGTGGACATAGCCATATCCACACAGCACACTCTCTGCCCGTCTCCCGTGGGTGAGTGGACACAGCCTGGTCCACACTGCGCCTTGCCTGCTCGTCTCCCCTGGGTGAGTGGACACAGCCAGATCCGCACTGCGCTCTGCCTGAGCGCCTGCCGTGGGTGAGTGGACACAGCCAGATCCGCACTGCGCCCTGGCTGACCGCATGCTGTGGGTGCGTGGACACAGCCAGATCCGCACTGCACCCTGCCTGACCGCCTGCCGTGGGTGAGTGGACACAGCCAGATCCGCACTGCGCCCTGCCTGACCGTCTGCCGTGGGTGAGTGGACACAGCCAGATCCGCACTGCGCCCTGCCTGACCGCCTGCCGTGGGTGAGTGGACACAGCCAGATCCGCACTGCGCCCTGCCTGCCCGTCTCCCGTGGGCGAGTGGACACAGCCAGATCCGCACTGCGCCCTGCCTGCCCGTCTGCCGTGGGTGAGTGGACACAGCCAGATCCGCACTGCGCCCTGCCTGACCGTCTGCCGTGGGTGAGTGGACACAGCGAGATCCGCACTGCGCCCTGCCTGCCAGTCTCCCGTGGGTGAGTGGACACAGCCAGATCCGCACTGCGCCCTGCCTTCCCGTCTCCCGTGGGTGAGTGGACACAGCCAGATCCGCACTGCGCCCAGCCTGCCCGTCTCCCGTGGGTGAGTGGACACAGCCAGATCCGCACTGCGCCCTGCCTGCCCGTCTCCCGTGGGTGAGTGGACACAGCCAGATCCGCACTGCGTCTTGCCTGCCCGTCTTCCGTCAGTGAGTGGACACAGCCAGATCCGCACTGCGCCCTGCCAGCCCGTCTCCCGTGGGTGAGTGGACACAGCCAGATCCGCACTGCGCCCTGCCTGCCCGTCTCCCGTGGGTGAGTGGACACAGCCAGATCCGCACTGCGCCCTGCCTGACCGTCTGCCGTGGGTGAGTGGATACAGCGAGATCCGCACTGCGCCCTGCCTGCCCGTCTCCCGTGGGTGAGTGGACACAGCCAGATCCGCACTGCGCCCTGCCTGCCCGTCTCCCGTGGGTGAGTGGACACAGCCAGATCCGCACTGCGTCTTGCCTGCCCGTCTTCCGTCAGTGAGTGGACACAGCCAGATCCGACTGCGCCCTGCCTGCCCGTCTCCCGTGGGTAAGTGGACACAGCCAGATCCGCACTGCGCCCTGCCTGCCCGTTTCCCGTGGGCGAGTGGACACAGCCAGATCCGCACTGCGCCCTGCCTGCCCGTCTGCCGTGGGCGAGTGGACATAGCCAGATCCGCACGGCGCCCTGCCTGACAGTCTGCCGTGGGTGAGTGGACACAGCCAGATCCGCACTGCGCTCTGCCTGAGCGCCTGCCGTGGGTGAGTGGACACAGCCAGATCCGCACTGCGCCCTGGCTGACCGCATGCTGTGGGTGCGTGGACACAGCCAGATCCGCACTGCGCCCTGCCTGACCGCCTGCCGTGGGTGAGTGGACACAGCCGGATCCGCACTGCGCCCTGCCTGGCCGTCTCCCGTGGGTGAGTGGACACAGCCAGATCCGCACTGCGCCTTGCCTGCCCGACTCACGTTGGTGAGTGGACACAGCGAGATCCGCACTGCGCCCTGCCTGCCCGTCTCCCGTGGGTGAGTGGACACAGCGAGATCCGCACTGCGCCCTGCCTGCCTGTCTCCCGTGGGTGAGTGGACACAGCCAGATCCGCACTGCGCTCAGCCTGACCGTCTGCCGTGGGTGAGTGGACACAGCGAGATCCGCACTGCGCCCTGCCTGCCCGTCTCCCGTGGGTGAGTGGACACAGCCAGATCCGCACTGCGCCCTGCCTGCCCGTCTGCCGTGGGTGAGTGGACACAGCCAGATCCGCACTGCGCCCAGCCTGACCGTATGCCGTGGGTGAGTGGACACAGCGAGATCCGAACTGCGCCCTGCCTGCCCGTCTCCCGTGGGTGAGTGGACACAGCCAGATTCGCACTGCGCCCTGCCTTCCCGTCTCCCGTGGGTGAGTGGACACAGCCAGATCCGCACTGCGCCCAGCCTGCCCGTCTCCCGTGGGTGAGTGGACACAGCCAGATCCGCACTGCGCCCTGCCTGACCGTCTGCCGTGGGTGAGTGGAGACAGCCAGATCCGCACTGCGTCTTGCCTGCCCGTCTTCCGTCAGTGATTGGACACAGCCAGAACCGCACTGCGCCCTGCCTGCCCGTCTGCCGTGGGTGAGTGGACACAGCCAGATCCGCACTGCGCCCTGCCTGACCGTCTGCCGTGGGTGAGTGGACACAGCGAGATCCACACTGCGCCCTGCCTGCCCGTCTCCCGTGGGTGAGTGGACACAGCCAGATCCGCACTGCGCCCTGCCCGTCTCCCGTGGGTGAGTGGACACAGCCAGATCCGCACTGCGCCCTGGCTGACCGCATGCTATGGGTGCGTGGACACAGCCAGATCCGCACTGCGCCATGCCTGACCGCCTGCCGTGGGTGAGTGGACACAGCCAGATCCGCACTGCGCACTGCCTGACCGTCTGCCGTGGGTGAGTGGACACAGCCAGATCCGCACTGCGCCCTGCCTGACCGCCTGCCGTGGGTGAGTGGACACAGCCAGATCCGCACTGCGCCCTGCCTGCCCGTCTCCCGTGGGCGAGTAGACACAGCCAGATCCGCACTGTGCCCTGCCTGCCCGTCTGCCGTGGGTTGAGTGGACACAGCCAGATCCGCACTGCGCCCTGCCTGCCCGTCTCCCGTGGGTGAGTGGACACAGCCGGATCCGCACTGCGCCTTGCCTGCCCGTCTCACGTTGGTGAGTGGACACAGCCAGATCCGCACTGCGCCCTGCCCTTTTCCCGTGGGTGAGTGGACACAGCCAGATCCGCACTGCGCCCTGGCTGACCGCATGCTGTGGGTGCGTGGACACAGCCAGATCCGCACTGCGCCCTGCCTGACCGCCTGCCGTGGGTGAGTGGACACAGCCAGATCCGCACTGCGCCCTGCCTGACCGTCTGCCGTGGGTGAGTGGACACAGCCAGATCCGCACAGCGCCCTGCCTGCCCGTCTCCCGTGGGCGAGTGGACACAGCCAGATCCGCACTGCGCCTTGCCTGCCCGTCTCCCGTGGGTGAGTGGACACAGCCAGATACGCACTGCGCCCTGCCTGCCCGTCTCCCGTGGGTGAGTGGACACAGCCAGATCCGCACTGCGCCCTGCCTGCCCATCTCCCGTGGGTGAGTGGACACAGCCAGATCCGCACTGCGCCCTGCCTGCCCGTCTGCCGTGCGTGAGTGGACACAGCCAGATCCGCACTGCGCCCTGCCTACCCGTCTCCCGTGGGTGAGTGGACACAGCCAGATCCGCATTGTACCCTGCCTGACCGCCTGCCGTGGGTGAGTGGACACAGCCAGATCCGTACTGCGCCCTGCCTGCCCGTCTGCCGGGGGTCAGTGGACATAGCCAGATCCACACAGCACCGTCTCTGCCCGTCTCCCGTGGGTGAGTGGACACAGCCGGATCCGCACTGCGCCCTGCCTGCCCGTCTCCCGTGGGTGAGTGGACACAGCCAGATCCGCAATGCGCCCTGCCTGCCCGTCTCCCGTGGGCGAGTGGACACAGCCAGATCCGCACTGCGCCTTGCCTGCCCGTCTCCCGTGGGCGGGTGGATACAGCCAGATCCGCACTGCGCCCTGCCTGCCCGTCTCCCGTGGGCGAGTCGACACAGCCAGATCCGCACTGCACCCTGCCTGCCCGTCTGCCGTGGGTCAGTGGACATAGCCAGATCCACACAGCACCGTCTCTGCCCGTCTCCCATGGATGAGTGGACACAGCCAGATCCGCACTGCGCCTTGCCTGCCCATCTCCCGTGGGTGAGTGGACACAGCCAGATCCGCACTGCGCCCTGCCTGCCCGTCTCCCGTGGGAGAGTGGACACAGCCAGATCCGCACTGCGCCCTGCCTGACCGTCTGCCGTGCGTGAGTGGACACAGCCAGATCCGCACTGCGCCCTGCCAGCCCGTCTGCCGTGCGTGAGTGGACACAGCCAGATCCGCACTGCGCCCTGCCTACCCGTCTCCCGTGGGTGAGTGGACACAGCCAGATCCGCATTGTACCCTGCCTGACCGCCTGCCGTGGGTGAGTGGACACAGCCAGATCCGTACTGCGCCCTGCCTGCCCGTCTGCCGTGGGTCAGTGGACATAGCCAGATCCACACAGCACCGTCTCTGCCCGTCTCCCGTGGGTGAGTGGATACAGCCGGATCCGCACTGCGCCCTGCCTGCCCGTCTCCCGTGGGCGAGTGGACACATCCAGATCCGCACTGCGCCTTGCCTGCCCGTCTCCCGTGGGCGGGTGGATACAGCCAGATCCGCACTGCGCCCTGCCTGCCCGTCTGCCGTGGGTCAGTGGACATAGCCAGATCCACACAGCACCATCTCTGCCCGTCTCCCATGGGTGAGTGGACACAGCCAGATCCGCACTGCGCCTTGCCTGCCCATCTCCCGTGGGTGAGTGGACACAGCCAGATCCGCACTGCGCCCTGCCTGCCCGTCTCCCGTGGGAGAGTGGACACAGCCAGATCCGCACTGCGCCCTGCCTGACCGTCTGCCGTGGGTGAGTGGACACAGCCAGATCCGCACTGCGCCCTGCCTGACCGCCTGCCGTGGGTGAGTGGACACAGCCAGATCCGCACTGCGCCCTGCCTGCCCGTCTCCCGTGGGCGAGTGGACACAGCCAGATCCGCACTGCGCCCTGCCTTCCCGTCTCCCGTGGGTGAGTGGACACAGCCAGATCCGCACTGCGCCCAGCCTGCCCGTCTCCCGTGGGTGAGTGGACACAGCCAGATCCGCACTGCGCCCTGCCTGCCCGTCTCCCGTGGGTGAGTGGGCACAGCCAGATCCGCACTGCGCCCTGCCTGCCCGTCTCCCGTGGGTGAGTGGACACAGCCAGATTCGCATTGTACCCTGCCTGACTGCCTGCCGTGGGAGAGTGGACACACCAGATCCGTACTGCGCCCTGCCTGCCCGTCTGCCGTGGGTCAGTGGACATAGCCAGATCCACACAGCACCGTCTCTGCCCGTCTCCCGTGGGTGAGTGGACACAGCCGGATCCGCACTGCGCCCTGCCTGCCCGTCTCCCGTGGGTGAGTTGACACAGCCAGATCCGCACTGCGCCCTGCCTGCCCGTCTGCCGTGGGTGATTGGACACAGCCAGATCCGCACTGCGCCCTGCCTGACCGTCTGCCGTGGGTGAGTGGACACAGCCAGATCCGCACTGCGCCCTGCCTGACCGCCTGCTGTGGGTGAGTGGACACAGCCAGGTCCACACTGCGCCTTGCCTGCCCGTCACCCCTGGGTGAGTGGACACAGCCAGATCCGCACTGCGCCCTGCCTGCCCGTCTCCCGTGGGTGAGTGGACACAGCCAGCTCCGCACTGCGCCCTGCCTGCCCGTCTCCCGTGGGTGAGTGGACACAGCCAGATCCGCACTGCGTCTTGCCTGCCCGTCTTCCGTCAGTGAGTGGACACAGCCAGATCCGACTGCGCCCTGCCTGCCCGTCTCCCGTGGGTAAGTGGACACAGCCAGATCCGCACTGCGCCCTGCCTGCCCGTCTCCCATGGGCGAGTGGACACAGCCAGATCCGCACTGCGCCCTGCCTGCCCGTCTGCCGTGGGCGAGTGGACATAGCCAGATCCGCACGGCGCCCTGCCTGACAGTCTGCCGTGGGTGAGTGGACACAGCCAGATCCGCACAGCCCCGTCTCTGCCCATCTCCCGTGGGTGAGTGGACACAGCCGGATCCGCACTGCGCCCTGCCTGCCCGTCTCCCGTGGGTGAGTGGACACAGCCAGATCCGCACTGCACCCTGCCTTACCGTCTGCCGTGGGTGAGTGGACACAGCCAGATCTGCACTGCGCCCTGCCTGCCCGTCTGCCGTGGGTCAGTGGACATAGCCATATCCACACAGCACACTCTCTGCCCGTCTCCCGTGGGTGAGTGGACACAGCCAGGTCCACACTGCGCCTTGCCTGCCCGTCTCCCCTGGGTGAGTGGACACAGCCAGATCCGCACTGCGCCCTGCCTGACCGCCTGCTGTGGGTGAGTGGACACAGCCAGGTCCACACTGCGCCTTGCCTGCCCGTCACCCCTGGGTGAGTGGACACAGCCAGATCCGCACTGCGCCCTGCCTGCCCGTCTCCCGTGGGTGAGTGGACACAGCCAGCTCCGCACTGCGCCCTGCCTGCCCGTCTCCCGTGGGTGAGTGGACACAGCCAGATCCGCACTGCGTCTTGCCTGCCCGTCTTCCGTCAGTGAGTGGACACAGCCAGATCCGACTGCGCCCTGCCTGCCCGTCTCCCGTGGGTAAGTGGACACAGCCAGATCCGCACTGCGCCCTGCCTGCCCGTCTCCCATGGGCGAGTGGACACAGCCAGATCCGCACTGCGCCCTGCCTGCCCGTCTGCCGTGGGCGAGTGGACATAGCCAGATCCGCACGGCGCCCTGCCTGACAGTCTGCCGTGGGTGAGTGGACACAGCCAGATCCGCACAGCCCCGTCTCTGCCCATCTCCCGTGGGTGAGTGGACACAGCCGGATCCGCACTGCGCCCTGCCTGCCCGTCTCCCGTGGGTGAGTGGACACAGCCAGATCCGCACTGCGCCTTGCCTGCCCGACTCACGTTGGTGAGTGGACACAGCCAGATCCGCACTGCGCCTTGCCTGCCCGACTCACGTTGGTGAGTGGACACAGCCAGATCCGCACTGCGCCCTGCCTGCCCGTTTCCCGTGGGTGAGTGGACACAGCCAGATCCGCACTGCACCCTGCCTGACCGTCTGCCGTGGGTGAGTGGACACAGCCAGATCTGCACTGCGCCCTGCCTTCCCGTCTGCCGTGGGTCAGTGGACATAGCCATATCCACACAGCACACTCTCTGCCCGTCTCCCGTGGGTGAGTGGACACAGCCAGGTCCACACTGCGCGTTGCTTGCCCGTCTCCCCTGGGTGAGTGGACACAGCCAGATCCGCACTGCGCTCTGCCTGAGCGCATGCCGTGGGTGAGTGGACACAGCCAGATCCGCACTGCGCCCTGGCTGACCGCATGCTGTGGGTGCGTGGACACAGCCAGATCCGCACTGCACCCTGCCTGACTGCCAGCCGTGGGTGAGTGGACACAGCCAGATCCGCACTGCGCCCTGCCTGACCGTCTGCCGTGGGTGAGTGGACACAGCCAGATCCGCACTGCGCCCTGCCTGACCGCCTGCCGTGGGTGAGTGGACACAGCCAGATCCGCACTGCGCCCTGCCTGCCCGTCTCCCGTGGGCGAGTGGACACAGCCAGATCCGCACTGCGCCCTGCCTGCCCGTCTTCCGTGGGTGAGTGGACACAGCCAGATCCGCACTGCGCCCTGCCTGACCGTCTGCCGTGGGTGAGTGGACACAGCGAGATCCGCACTGCGCCCTGCCTGCCCGTCTCCCGTGGGTGAGTGGACACAGCCAGATCCGCACTGCGCCCTGCCTTCCCGTCTCCCGTGGGTGAGTGGACACAGCCAGATCCGCACTGCGCCCTTCCTGCCCGTCTGCCGTTGGCGAGTGGAAACAGCCAGATCCGCACTGCGCCCTGCCTGCCCGTCTCCCGTGGGTGAGTGGACACAGCCGGATCCTCACAGCGTGCTGCCTGCCCGTCTCCCGTTGGTGAGTGGACACAGCCAGATCCGCACTGCGCCCTGCCTGACCGTCTCCCGTGGGTGAGTGGACACAGCCAGATCCGCACTGCGCCCTGCCTGACCGCCTGCCGTGGGTGAGTGGACACAGCCAGATCCGTACTGTACCCTGCCTGCCCGTCTGCCGTGGGTCAGTGGACATAGCCAGATCCACACAGCACCGTCTCTGCCCATCTCCTGTGGGTGAGTGGACACAGCTGGATCCGCACTGCGCCCTGCCTGGCCGACTCCCATGGGTGAGTGGACACAGCCAGATCCGCACTGCGCCTTGCCTGCCCGACTCACGTTGGTGAGTGGACACAGCCAGATCCGCACTGCGCCCTGCCTGCCCGTCTCCCGTGGGTGAGTGGACACAGCCAGATCCGCACTGCACCCTGCCTGACCGTCTGCCGTGGGTGAGTGGACACAGCCAGATCTGCACTGCGCCCTGCCTGCCCGTCTGCCGTGGGTCAGTGGACATAGCCATATCCACACAGCACACTCACTGCCCGTCTCCCGTGGGTGAGTGGACACAGCCAGGTCCACACTGCGCCTTGCCTGCCCGTCTCCCCTGGGTGAGTGGACACAGCCAGATCCGCACTGCGCCCTGCCTGACCGCCTGCTGTGGGTGAGTGGACACAGCCAGGTCCACACTGCGCCTTGCCTGCCCGTCACCCCTGGGTGAGTGGACACAGCCAGATCCGCACTGCGCCCTGCCTGCCCGTCTCCCGTGGGTGAGTGGACACAGCCAGCTCCGCACTGCGCCCTGCCTGCCCGTCTCCCGTGGGTGAGTGGACACAGCCAGATCCGCACTGCGTCTTGCCTGCCTGTCTTCCGTCAGTGAGTGGACACAGCCAGATCCGACTGCGCCCTGCCTGCCCGTCTCCCGTGGGTAAGTGGACACAGCCAGATCCGCACTGCGCCCTGCCTGCCCGTCTCCCATGGGCGAGTGGACACAGCCAGATCCGCACTGCGCCCTGCCTGCCCGTCTGCCGTGGGCGAGTGGACATAGCCAGATCCGCACGGCGCCCTGCCTGACAGTCTGCCGTGGGTGAGTGGACACAGCCAGATCCGCACAGCCCCGTCTCTGCCCATCTCCCGTGGGTGAGTGGACACAGCCGGATCCGCACTGCGCCCTGCCTGCCCGTCTCCCGTGGGTGAGTGGACACAGCCAGATCCGCACTGCGCCTTGCCTGCCTGACTCACGTTGGTGAGTCGACACAGCCAGATCCGCACTGCGCCTTGCCTGCCCGACTCACGTTGGTGAGTGGACACAGCCAGATCCGCACTGCGCCCTGCCTGCCCGTTTCCCGTGGGTGAGTGGACACAGCCAGATCCGCACTGCACCCTGCCTGACCGTCTGCCGTGGGTGAGTGGACACAGCCAGATCTGCACTGCGCCCTGCCTTCCCGTCTGCCGTGGGTCAGTGGACATAGCCATATCCACACAGCACACTCTCTGCCCGTCTCCCGTGGGTGAGTGGACACAGCCAGGTCCACACTGCGCCTTGCCTGCCCGTCTCCACTGGGTGAGTGGACACAGCCAGATCCGCACTGCGCTCTGCCTGAGCGCATGCCGTGGGTGAGTGGACACAGCCAGATCCGCACTGCGCCCTGGCTGACCGCATGCTGTGGGTGCGTGGACACAGCCAGATCCGCACTGCACCCTGCCTGACTGCCTGCCGTGGGTGAGTGGACACAGCCAGATCCGCACTGCGCCCTGCCTGACCGTCTGCCGTGGGTGAGTGGACACAGCCAGATCCGCACTGCGCCCTGCCTGACCGCCTGCCGTGGGTGAGTGGACACAGCCAGATCCGCACTGCGCCCTGCCTGCCCGTCTCCCATGGGCGAGTGGACACAGCCAGATCCGCACTGCGCCCTGCCTGCCCGTCTTCCGTGGGTGAGTGGACACAGCCAGATCCGCACTGCGCCCTGCCTTACCGTCTGCCGTGGGTGAGTGGACACAGCGAGATCCGCACTGCGCCCTGCCTGCCCGTCTCCCGTGGGTGAGTGGACACAGCCAGATCCGCACTGCGCCCTGCCTTCCCGTCTCCCGTGGGTGAGTGGACACAGCCAGATCCGCACTGCGCCCTTCCTGCCCGTCTGCCGTTGGCGAGTGGAAACAGCCAGATCCGCACTGCGCCCTGCCTGCCCGTCTCCCGTGGGTGAGTGGACACAGCCGGATCCGCACAGCGTGCTGCCTGCCCGTCTCCCGTTGGTGAGTGGACACAGCCAGATCCGCACTGCGCCCTGCCTGACCGTCTCCCGTGGGTGAGTGGACACAGCCAGATCCGCACTGCACCCTGCCTGACCGTCTGCCGTGGGTGAGTGGACACAGCCAGATCTGCACTGCGCCCTGCCTGCCCGTCTGCCGTGGGTCAGTGGACATAGCCATATCCACACAGCACACTCTCTGCCCGTCTCCCGTGGGTGAGTGGACACAGCCAGGTCCACACTGCGCCTTGCCTGCCCGTCTCCCCTGGGTGAGTGGACACAGCCAGATCCGCACTGCGCTCTGCCTGAGCGCCTGCCGTGGGTGAGTGGACACAGCCAGATCCGCACTGCGCCCTGGCTGACCGCATGCTTTGGGTGCGTGGACACAGCCAGATCTGCACTGCACCCTGCCTGACCGCCTGCCGTGGGTGAGTGGACACAGCCAGATCCGAACTGCGCCCTGCCTGACCCTCTGCCGTGGGTGAGTGGACACAGCCAGATCCGCACTGCGCCCTGCCTGACAGCCTGCCGTGGGTGAGTGGACACAGCCAGATCCGCACTGCGCCCTTCCTGCCCGTCTCCCTTGGGCGAGTGGACACAGCCAGATCCGCACTGCGCCCTGCCTGACCGCCTGCCGTGGGTGAGTGGACACAGCCAGATCCGCACTGCGCCCTGCCTTCCCGTCTCCCGTGGGTGAGTGGACACAGCCAGATCCGCACTGCGCCCAGCCTGCCCGTCTCCCGTGGGTGAGTGGACACAGCCAGATCCGCACTGCGCCCTGCCTGCCCGTCTCCCGTGGGTGAGTGGACACAGCCAGATCCGCACTGCGCCCTGCCTGCCCGTCTCCCGTGGGTGAGTGGACACAGCCAGATTCGCATTGTACCCTGCCTGACCGCCTGCCGTGGGAGAGTGGACACACCAGATCCGTACTGCGCCCTGCCTGCCCGTCTGCCGTGGGTCAGTGGACATAGCCAGATCCACACAGCACCGACTCTGCCCGTCTCCCGTGGGTGAGTGGGCACAGCCGGATCCGCACTGCGCCCTGCCTGCCCGTCTCCCGTGGGTGACTTGACACAGCCAGATCCGCACTGCGCCCTGCCTGCCCGTCTCCCGTGGGCGAGTGGACACAGCCAGATCCGCACTGCGCCTTGCCTGCCCGTCTCCCGTGGGTGAGTGGACACAGCCAGATCCGCACTGCGCCCTGCCCGTCTCCCGTGGGTGAGTGGACACAGCCAGATCCGCACTGCGCCCTGGCTGACCGCATGCTATGGGTGCGTGGACACAGCCAGATCCGCACTGCGCCCTGCCTGACAGCCTGCCGTGGGTGAGTGGACACAGCCAGATCCGCACTGCGCCCTTCCTGCCCGTCTCCCTTGGGCGAGTGGACACAGCCAGATCCGCACTGCGCCCTGCCTGACCGCCTGCCGTGGGTGAGTGGACACAGCCAGATCCGCACTGCGCCCTGCCTGCCCGTCTCCCGTGGGTGAGTGGACACAGCCAGATCCGCACTGCGCCCTGCCTGCCCGTCTCCCGTGGGTGAGTGGACACAGCCAGATTCGCATTGTACCCTGCCTGACCGCCTGCCGTGGGAGAGTGGACACACCAGATCCGTACTGCGCCCTGCCTGCCCGTCTGCCGTGGGTCAGTGGACATAGCCAGATCCACACAGCACCGACTCTGCCCGTCTCCCGTGGGTGAGTGGACACAGCCGGATCCGCACTGCGCCCTGCCTGCCCGTCTCCCGTGGGTGACTTGACACAGCCAGATCCGCACTGCGCCCTGCCTGCCCGTCTCCCGTGGGCGAGTGGACACAGCCAGATCCGCACTGCGCCTTGCCTGCCCGTCTCCCGTGGGTGAGTGGACACAGCCAGATCCGCACTGCGCCCTGCCCGTCTCCCGTGGGTGAGTGGACACAGCCAGATCCGCACTGCGCCCTGGCTGATCGCATGCTATGGGTGCGTGGACACAGCCAGATCCGCACTGCGCCCTGCCTGACCGCCTGCCGTGGGTGAGTGGACACAGCCAGATCCGCACTGCTCCCTGCCTGACCGTCTGCCGTGGGTGAGTGGACACAGCCAAATCCGCACTGCGCCCTGCCTGACCGCCTGCCGTGGGTGAGTGGACACAGCCAGATCCGCACTGCGCCCTGCCTGCCCGTCTCCCGTGGGCGAGTGGACACAGCCAGATCCGCACTGCGCCCTGCCTGCCTGTCTGCTGTGGGTGTGTGGACACAGCCAGATCCGCACTGCGCCCTGCCTGACCGTCTGCCGTGGGTGAGTGGACACAGCGAGATCCGCACTGCGCCCTGCCTGCCCGTCTCCCGTGGGTGAGTGGACACAGCCAGATCCGCACTGCGCCCTGCCTTCCCGTCTCCCGTGGGTGAGTGGACACAGCCAGATCAGCACTGCGCCCTGCCTGCCCGTCTCCCGTGGGTGAGTGGACACAGCCAGATCCGCACTGCGCCCTGCCTGCCAGTCTCCCGTGGGTGAGTAGACACAGCCAGATCCGCACTGCGCCCTGCCTGCCCGTCTCCCGTGGCTGAGTGGACACAGCCAGATCCGCACTGCGCCCTGCCTGCCCGTCTGCCGTGGGCAAGTGGACACAGCCAGATCCGCACTGCGCCCTGCCTGCCCGTCTCCCGTGGGTGAGTGGACACAGCCAGATCCGCAATGCGCCCTGCCTGCCCGTCTCCCGTGGGCGAGTGGACACAGCCAGATCCGCACTGCGCCTTGCCTGCCCGTCTCCCGTGGGCGAGTGGACACAGCCAGATCCGCACTGCGCCCTGCCTGCCCGTCTCCCGTGGGCGAGTCGACACAGCCAGATCCGCACTACGCCCTGCCTGCCCGTCTGCCGTGGGTCAGTGGACATAGCCAGATCCACACAGCACCGTCTCTGCCCGTCTCCCATGGGTGAGTGGACACAGCCAGATCCGCACTGCGCCTTGCCTGCCCATCTCCCGTGGGTGAGTGGACACAGCCAGATCCGCACTGCGCCCTGCCTGCCCGTCTCCCGTGGGAGAGTGGACACAGCCAGATCCGCACTGCGCCCTGCCTGACCGTCTGCCGTGCGTGAGTGGACACAGCCAGATCCGCACTGCGCCCTGCCTGACCGCCTGCCGTGGGTGAGTGGACACAGCCAGATCCGCACTGCGCCCTGCCTGACTGCCTGCCGTGGGTGAGTGGACACAGCCAGATCCGTACTGCGCCCTGCCTTCCCGTCTCCCGTGGGTGAGTGGACACAGCCAGATCCGCACTGCGCCCAGCCTGCCTGTCTCCCGTGGGTGAGTGGACACAGCCAGATCCGCACTGCGCCCTGCCTGCCCGTCTCCCGTAGGTTTGTGGACACAGCCAGATCCGCACTGCGTCTTGCCTGCCCGTCTTCCGTCAGTGAGTGGACACAGCCAGATCCGACTGCGCCCTGCCTGCCCGTCTCCCGTGGGTAAGTGGACACAGCCAGATCCGCACTGCGCCCTGCCTGACCGTCTATCGTGGGTGAGTGGACACAGCCAGATCCGCACTGCGCTCTGCCTGAGCGCCTGCCGTGGGTGAGTGGACACAGTCAGATCCGCACTGCGCCCTGGCTGACCGCATGCTGTGGGTGCGTGGACACAGCCAGATCCGCACTGCGCCCTGCCTGACTGCCTGCCGTGGGTGAGTGGACACAGCCAGATCCACACTGCGCCCTGCCTGACCGCCTGCCGTGGGTAAGTGGACACAGCGAGATCCGCACTGCGCCCTGCCTGCCCGTCTCCCGTGGGTGAGTGGACACAGCCAGATCCGCACTGCGCCCTGCCTGCCCGTCTCCCGTGGGTGAGTGGACACAGCCATATCCGCACTGAGCCTTGCCTGCCCGTCTCACGTGGGTGAGTGGACACAGCCAGATCCGCACTGCGCCCTGCCTGCCCGTCTCCCGTGGTGAGTGGACACAGCCAGATCCGCACTGCACCCTGTCTGACCGTCTTACGTGGGTGAGTGGACACAGCCAGATCCGCACTGCGCCCTGCCTGCCCGTCTGCCGTTGGCGAGTGGAAACAGCCAGATCCGCACTGCGCCCTGCCTGCCCGTCTCCCGTGGGTGAGTGGACACAGCCGGATCCGCACTGCGTGCTGCCTGCCCGTCTCCCGTGGGTGAGTGGACACAGCCAGATCCGTACTGCGCCCTGCCTGACCGTCTGCCGTGGGTGAGTGGACACAGCCAGATCCGCACTGCGCCCTGCCTGACCGCCTGCCGTGGGTGAGTGGACACAGCCAGATCTGCACTGCGCCCTGCCTGACCGCCTGCCGTGGGTGAGTGGACACAGCCAGATCCGCACTGCGCCCTGCCTGCCCGTCTCCCGTGGGCGAGTGGACACAGCCAGATCCGCACTGCGCCCTGCCTGCCCGTCTGCCGTGGGTGAGTGGACACAGCCAGATCCGCACTGCGCCCTGCCTGACCGTCTGCCATGGGTGAGTGGACACAGCGAGATCCGCACTGCGCCCTGCCTGCCCGTCTCCCGTGGGTGGGTGGACACAGCCAGGTCCGCACTGCGCCCTGCCTGACCGCCTGCCGTGGGTAAGTGGACACAGCCAGATCCGTACTGTACCCTGCCTGCCCGTCTGCCATGGGTCAGTGGACATAGCCAGATCCACACAGCACCGTCTCTGCCCATCTCCCGTGGGTGAGTGGACACAGCCGGATCCACACTGCGCCCTGCCTGCCCGTCTCCCGTGGGTGAGTGGACACAGCCAGATCCGCACTGCGCCTTGCCTGCCCGAATCACGTTGGTGAGTGGACACAGCCAGATCCGCACTGCGCCCTGCCTGCCCGTCTCCCGTGGGTGAGTGGACACAGCCAGATCCGCACTGCACCCTGCCTGACCGTCTGCCGTGGGTGAGTGGACACAGCCAGATCTGCACTGCGCCCTTCCTGCCCGTCTGCCGTGGGTCAGTGGACATAGCCATATCCACACAGCACACTCTCTGCCCGTCTCCCGTGGGTGAGTGGACACAGCCAGGTCCACACTGCGCCTTGCCTGCCCGTCTCCCCTGGGAGAGTGGACACAGCCAGATCCGCACTGCGCTCTGCCTGAGCGCCTGCCGTGGGTGAGTGGACACAGCCAGATCCGCACTGCGCCCTGGCTGACCGCATGCTGTGGGTGCGTGGACACAGCCAGATCCGCACTGCACCCTGCCTGACCACCTGCCGTGGGTGAGTGGACACAGCCAGATCCGCACTGCGCCCTGCCTGACCGTCTGCCGTGGGTGAGTGGACACAGCCAGATCCGCACTGCGCCCTGCCTGACCGCCTGCCGTGGGGGAGTGGACACAGCCAGATCCGCACTGCGCCCTGCCTGCCCGTCTCCCGTGGGCGAGTCGACACAGCCAGATCCGCACTGCGCCCTGCCTGCCCGTCTGCCGTGGGTCAGTGGACATAGCCAGATCCACACAGCACCGTCTCTGCCCGTCTCCCGTGGGCGAGTGGACACAGCCAGATCCGCACTGCGCCCTGCCTGCCCGTCTCCCTTGGGCGAGTCGACACAGCCAGATCCGCACTGCGCCCTGCCTGCCCGTCTGCCGTGGGTCAGTGGACATAGCCAGATCCACACAGCACCGTCTCTGCCCGTCTCCCGTGGGTGAGTGGACACAGCCAGATCCGCACTGCGCCTTGCCTGCCCATCTCCCGTGGGTGAGTGCACACAGCCAGATCCGCACTGCGCCCTGCCTGCCCGTCTCCCGTGGGAGAGTGGACACAGCCAGATCCGCACTGCGCCCTGCCTGACCGTCTGCCGTGCGTGAGTGGACACAGCCAGATCCGAACTGCCCCCGCCTGACCGCCTGCCGTGGGTGAGTGGACACAGCCAGATCCGCACTGCGCCCTGCCTGACTGCCTGCCGTGGGTGAGTGGACACAGCCAGATCCGTACTGCGCCCTGCCTTCCCGTCTCCCGTGGGTGAGTGGACACAGCCAGATCCGCACTGCGCCCAGCCTGCCCGTCTCCCGTGGGTGAGTGGACACAGCCAGATCCGCACTGCGCCCTGCCTACCC
This sequence comes from Microcebus murinus, assembly GCF_040939455.1. Lineage (NCBI taxonomy): Eukaryota > Metazoa > Chordata > Mammalia > Primates > Cheirogaleidae > Microcebus > Microcebus murinus. Next base: position 104,206,918 of record NC_134112.1, on the reverse strand, counting down.
GTCTCCCTTGGGTGAGTGGACACAGCCAGATCCGCACTGCGTCTTGCCTGCCCGTCTTCCGTCAGTGAGTGGACACAGCCAGATCAGACTGCGCCCTGCCTACCCCTCTCCGGTGGGCGAGTGGACACAGCCAGATCCGCACTGCGCCCTGCCTGCCCGTCTGCCGTGGGCGAGTGGACATAGCCAGATCCGCACGGCGCCCTGCCTGACAGTCTGCCGTGGGTGAGTGGACACAGCCAGATCCGCACTGCGCCCTGCCTGCCCGTCTGCCGTGGGTGAGTGGACACAGCCAGATCCGCACTGCGCCCTGCCTGCCCGTCTGCCGTGGGTGAGTGGACACAGCCAGATCCGCACTGCGCCCTGCCTGCCCGTCTGCCGTGGGTGAGTGGACACAGCCAGATCCGCATTGCGCCCTGCCTGACCGTCTGCCGTGGGTGAGTGGACACAGCGAGATCCCCACTGCGCCCTGCCTGCCCGTCTCCCGTGGGTGAGTGGACACAGCCAGATCCGCACTGCGCCCTGCCTGCCCGTCTCCCGTGGGTGAGTGGACACAGCCAGATCCGCACTGCGCCCTGCCTACCCGTCTCCCGTGGGTGAGTGGACACAGCCAGATCCGCATTGCACCCTGCCTGACAGCCTGCCGTGGGTGAGTGGACACAGCCAGATCCGTACTGCGCCCTGCCTGCCCGTCTGCCGTGGGTAAGTGGACATAGCCAGATCCACACAGCACCGTCTCTGCCCGTCTCCCGTGGGTGAGTGGACACAGCCGGATCCGCACTGCGCCCTGCCTGCCCGTCTCCCGTGGGTGAGTGGACACAGCCAGATCCGCAATGCGCCCTGCCTGCCCGCCTCCCGTGGGCGAGTGGACACAGCCAGATCCGCACTGCGCCTTGCCTGCCCGTCTCCCGTGGGCGAGTGGACACAGCCAGATCCGCACTGCGCCCTCCCTGCCCGTCTCCCGTGGGCCAGTCGACACAGCCAGATCCGCACTGCGCCCTGCCTGCCCGTCTGCCGTGGGTCAGTGGACATAGCCAGATCCACACAGCACCGTCTCTGCCCGTCTCCCATGGGTGAGTGGACACAGCCAGATCCGCACTGCGCCTTGCCTGCCCATCTCCCGTGGGTGAGTGGACACAGCCAGATCCGCACTGCGCCCTGCCTGCCCGTCTCCCGTGGGAGAGTGGACACAGTCAGATCCGCACTGCGCCCTGCCTGACCGTCTGCCGTGCGTGAGTGGACACAGCCAGATCCGCACTGCGCCCTGCCTGACCGCCTGCCGTGGGTGAGTGGACACAGCCAGATCCGCACTGCGCCCTGCCTGACTGCCTGCCGTGGGTGAGTGGACACAGCCAGATCCGTACTGCGCCCTGCCTTCCCGTCTCCCGTGGGTGAGTGGACACAGCCAGATCCGCACTGCACCCAGCCTGCCCGTCTCCCGTGGGTGAGTGGACACAGCCAGATCCGCACTGCGCCCTGCCTGCCCGTCTCCCGTGGGTGAGTGGACACAGCCAGATCCGCACTGCGTCTTGCCTGCCCGTCTTCCGTCAGTGAGTGGACACAGCCAGATCCGACTGCGCCCTGCCTGCCCGTCTCCCGTGGGTAAGTGGACACAGCCAGATCCGCACTGCGCCCTGCCTGCCCGTCTCCCGTGGGCGAGTGGACACAGCCAGATCCGCACTGCGCCCTGCCTGCCCGTCTGCCGTGGGCGAGTGGACATAGCCAGATCCGCACGGCGCCCTGCCTGACAGTCTGCCGTGGGTGAGTGGACACAGCCAGATCCGCACTGCGCTCTGCCTGAGCGCCTGCCGTGGGTGAGTGGACACAGCCAGATCCGCACTGCGCCCTGGCTGACCGCATGCTGTGGGTGCGTGGACACAGCCAGATCCGCACTGCGCCCTGCCTGCCCGTCTCCCGTGGGTGAGTGGACACAGCCAGATCCGCACTGGGCCCTGCCTGCCCGTCTCCCGTGGGTGAGTGGACACAGCCATATCCGCACTGAGCCTTGCCTGCCCGTCTCACGTGGGTGAGTGGACACAGCCAGATCCGCACTGCGCCCTGCCTGCCCGTCTCCCGTGGTGAGTGGACACAGCCAGATCCGCACTGCACCCTGTCTGACCGTCTGACGTGGGTGAGTGGACACAGCCAGATCCGCACTGCGCCCTGCCTGCCCGTCTGCCGTTGGCGAGTGGAAACAGCCAGATCCGCACTGCGCCCTGCCTGCCCGTCTCCCGTGGGTGAGTGCACACAGCCGGATCCGCACTGTGTGCTGCCTGCCCGTCTCCCGTGGGTGAGTGGACACAGCCAGATCCGCACTGCGCCCTGCCTGACCGTCTGCTGTGGGTGAGTGGACACAGCCAGATCCGCACTGCGCCCTGCCTGCCCGTCTCCCGTGGGTGAGTGGACACAGCCAGATCCGCAATGCGCCCTGCCTTCCCGTCTCCCGTGGGTGATTGGACACAGCCAGATCAGCACTGCGCCCTGCCTGCCGGTCTCCCGTGGGTGAGTGGACACAGCCAGACCCGCACTGCGCCCTGCCTGCCCGTCTCCCGTGGGCGAGTGGACACAGCCAGATCCGCACTGCGCCCTGCCTGCCCGTCTGCCGTGGGCGAGTGGACATAGTCAGATCCGCACGGCGCCCTGCCTGACAGTCTGCCGTGGGTGAGTGGACACAGCCAGATCCGCACTGCGCTCTGCCTGAGCGCCTGCCGTGGGTGAGTGGACACAGCCAGATCCGCACTGCGCCCTGGCTGACCGCATGCTCTGGGTGCGTGGACACAGCCAGATCCGCACTGCGCCCTGCCTGCCCGTCTCCCGTGGGTGAGTGGACACAGCCAGATCCGCACTGGGCCCTGCCTGCCCGTCTCCCGTGGGTGAGTGGACACAGCCATATCCGCACTGAGCCTTGCCTTCCCGTCTCACGTGGGTGAGTGGACACACCCAGATCCGCACTGCGCCCTGTCTGCCCGTCTCCCGTGGTGAGTGGACACAGCCAGATCCGCACTGCACCCTGTCTGACGGTCTGACGTGGGTGAGTGGACACAGCCAGATCCGCATTGCGCCCTGCCTGCCCGTCTGCCGTTGGCGAGTGGAAACAACCAGATCCGCACTGCGCCCTGCCTCCCCGTCTCCCGTGGGTGAGTGCACACAGCCGGATCCGCACTGCGTGCTGCCTGCCCGTCTCCCGTGGGTGAGTGGACACAGCCAGATCCGCACTGCGCCCTGCCTGACCGTCTGCCGTGGGTGAGTGGACACAGCCAGATCCGCACTGCGCCCTGCCTGCCCGTCTCCCGTGGGTGAGTGGACACAGCCAGATCCGCACTGCGCCCTGCCTTCCCGTCTCCCGTGGGTGAGTGGACACAGCCAGATCAGCACTGCGCCCTGCCTGCCGGTCTCCCGTGGGTGAGTGGACACAGCCAGACCCGCACTGCGCCCTGCCTGCCCGTCTCCCGTGGGCGAGTGGACACAGCCAGATCCGCACTGCGCCTTGCCTGCCCGTCTCCCGTGGGTGAGTGGACACAGCCAGATATGCACTGCGCCCTGCCTGCCCGTCTCCCGTGGGTGAGGGGACACAGCCAGATCCGCACTGCGCCCTGCCTGCCCGTCTCCCGTGGGTGAGTGGACACAGCCAGATCCGCACTGCGCCCTGCCTGCCCGTCTCCCGTGGGTGAGTGGACACAGCCATATCCGCACTGCGCCCTGCCTACCCGTCTCCTGTGCGTGAGTGGACACAGCCAGATCCGCATTGTACCCTGCCTGACAGCCTGCCGTGGGTGAGTGGACACAGCCAGATCCGTACTGCGCCCTGCCTGCCCGTCTGCCGTGGGTCAGTGGACATAGCCAGATCCACACAGCACCGTCTCTGCCCGTCTCCCGTGGGTGAGTGGACACAGCCGGATCCGCACTGCGCCCTGCCTGCCCGTCTCCCGTGGGTGAGTGGACACAGCCAGATCCGCAATGCGCCCTGCCTGCCCGTCTCCCGTGGGCGAGTGGACACAGCCAGATCCGCACTGCGCCTTGCCTGCCCGTCTCCCGTGGGCGAGTGGACACAGCCAGATCCGCACTGCGCCCTGCCTGCCCGACTCCCGTGGGCGAGTCGACACAGCCAGATCCGCACTGCGCCCTGCCTGCCCGTCTGCCGTGGGTCAGTGGACATAGCCAGATCCACACAGCACCGTCTCTGCCCGACTCCCATGGGTGAGTGGACACAGCCAGATCCGCACTGCGCCTTGCCTGCCCATCTCCCGTGGGTGAGTGGACACAGCCAGATCCGCACTGCGCCCTGCCTGCCCGTCTCCCGTGGGAGAGTGGACACAGCCAGATCCGCACTGCGCCCTGCCTGACCATCTGCCGTGCGTGAGTGGACACAGCCAGATCCGCACTGCGCCCTGCCTGACCGCCTGCCGTGGGTGAGTGGACACAGCCAGATCCGCACTGCGCCCTGACTGACTGCCTGCCCTGGGTGAGTGGACACAGCCAGATCCGTTCTGCGCCCTGCCTTCCCGTCTCCCGTGGGTGAGTGGACACAGCCAGATCCGCACTGCGCCCAGCCTGCCCGTCTCCCGTGGGTGAGTGGACACAGCCAGATCCGCACTGCGCCCTGCCTGCCCGTCTCCCGTGGGTGAGTGGACACAGCCAGATCCGCACTGCGTCTTGCCTGCCCCTCTTCCGTCAGTGAGTGGACACAGCCAGATCCGACTGCGCCCTGCCTGCCCGTCTCCCGTGGGTAAGTGGACACAGCCAGATCCGCACTGCGCCCTGCCTGCCCGTCTCCCGTGGGCGAGTGGACACAGCCAGATCCGCACTGCGCCCTGCCTGCCCGTCTGCCGTGGGCGAGTGGACATAGCCAGATCCGCACGGCGCCCTGCCTGACAGTCTGCCGTGGGTGAGTGGACACAGCCAGATCCGCACTGCGCTCTGCCTGAGCGCCTGCCGTGGGTGAGTGGACACAGCCAGATCCGCACTGCGCCCTGGCTGACCGCATGCTGTGGGTGCGTGGACACAGCCAGATCCGCACTGCGCCCTGCCTGACCGCCTGCCGTGGGTGAGTGGACACAGCCAGATCCGCACTGCGCCCTGCCTGACCGTCTGCCGTGGGTGAGTGGACACAGCCAGATCCGCACTGCGCCCTGCCTGACCGCCTGCCGTGGGTAAGTGGACACAGCCAGATACGCACTGCGCCCTGCCTGCCCGTCTCCCGTGGGCGAGTGGACACAGCCAGATCCGCACTGCGCCCTGCTTGCCCGTCTGCCGTGGGTGAGTGGACACAGCCAGATCCGCACTGCGCCCTGCCTGACAGTCTGCCGTGGGTGAGTGGACACAGCGAGATCCGCACTGCGCCCTGCCTGCCCGTCTCCCGTGGGTGAGTGGACACAGCCAGATCCGCAATTCGCCCTGCCTTCCCGTCTCCCGTGGGTGAGTGGACACAGCCAGATCAGCACTGCGCCCTGCCTGACAGTCTGCCGTGGGTGAGTGGACACTGCGAGATCCGCACTGCGCCCTGCCTGCCCGTCTCCCGTGGGTGAGTGGACACAGCCAGATCCGCAATGCGCCCTGCCTTCCCGTCTCCCGTGGGTGAGTGGACACAGCCAGATCCGCACTGCGCCCAGCCTGCCCGTCTCCCGTGGGTGAGTGGACACAGCCAGATCCGCACTGCGCCCTGCCTGCTCGTCTGCCGTGGGTGAGTGGACACAGCCAGATCCGCACTGCGCCCTGCCTGCCCGTCTGCCGTGGGTGAGTGGACACAGCCAGATCCGCACTGCGCCCTGCCTGCCCGTCTGCCGTGGGTGAGTGGACACAGCCAGATCCGCATTGCGCCCTGCCTGACCGTCTGCCGTGGGTGAGTGGACACAGCGAGATCCACACTGCGCCCTGCCTGCCCGTCTCCCGTGGGTGAGTGGACACAGCCAGATCCGCACTGCGCCCTGCCTGCCCGTCTCCCGTGGGTGAGTGGACATAGCCAGATCTGCACTGAGCCTTGCCTGCCCGTCTCCCGTGGGTGAGTGGACACAGCCAGATCCGCACTGCGCCCTGCCTGCCCGTCTGCGGTTGGCGAGTGGAAACAGCCAGATCCGCACTGCGCCCTGCCTGGCCGTCTCCCGTGGGTGAGTGGACACAGCCGTATCCGCACTGCGTGCTGCCTGCCCGTCTCCCGTGGGTGAGTGGACACAGCCAGATCCGCACTGCGCCCTGCCTGACCGTCTGCCGTGGGTGAGTGGACACAGCCAGATCCGCACCGCGCCCTGTCTGACCGCCTGCCGTGGGTGAGTGGACACAGCCAGATCCGTATTGTACCCTGCCTGCCCGTCTGCCGTGGGTCAGTGGACATAGCCAGATCCACACAGCACCGTCTCTGCCCATCTCCCGTGGGTGAGTGGACACAGCTGGGTCCGCACTGCGCCCTGCCTGGCCGTCTCCCGTGGGTGAGTGGACACAGCCAGATCCGCACTGCGCCTTGCCTGCCCGACTCACGTTGGTTAGTGGACACAGCCAGATCCGCACTGCGCCCTGCCTGGCCGTCTCCCGTGGGTGAGTGGACACAGCCAGATCCGCACTGCACCCTGCCTGACCGTCTGCCGTGGGTGAGTGGACACAGCCAGATCTGAACTGCGCCCTGCCTGCCCGTCTGCCGTGGGTCAGTGGACATAGCCATATCCACACAGCACACTCTCTGCCCATCTCCCGTGGGTGAGTGGACACAGCCAGGTCCACACTGCGCCTTGCCTGCCCGTCTCCCCTGGGTGAGTGGACACAGCCAGATCCGCACTGCGCTCTGCCTGAGCGCCTGCCGTGGGTGAGTGGACACAGCCAGATCCGCACTGCGCCCTGGCTGACCGCAAGCTGTGGGTGCGTGGACACAGCCAGATCCGCACTGCACCCTGCATGACCGCCTGCCGTGGGTGAGTGGACACAGCCAGATCCGCACTGCGCCCTGCCTGACCGCCTGCCGTGGGTGAGTGGACACAGCCAGATCCGCACTGCGCCCCGCCTGCCCGTCTGCCGTTGGCGAGTGGAAACAGCCAGATCCGCACTGCGCCCTGCCTGCCCGTCTCCCGTGTGTGAGTGGACACAGCCGGATCCGCACTGCGTGCTGCCTGCCCGTCTCCCGTGTGTGAGTGGACACAGCCAGATCCGCACTGCGCCCTGCCTGACCGTCTGCCGTGGGTGAGTGGACACAGCCAGATCCGCACCGCGCCCTGTCTGACCGCCTGCCGTGGGTGAGTGGACACAGCCAGATCCGTACTGTACCCTGCCTGCCCGTCTGCCGTGGGTCAGGGGACATAGCCAGATCCACACAGTACCGTCTCTGCCCATCTCCCGTGGGTGAGTGGACACAGCTGGATCCGCACTGCGCCCTGCCTGGCCGTCTCCCGTGGGTGAGTGGACACAGCCAGATCCGCACTGCGCCTTGCCTGCCCGACTCACGTTGGTGAGTGGACACAGCCAGATCCGCACTGCGCCCTGCCTGCCCGTCTCCCGTGGGTGAGTGGACACAGCCAGATCCGCACTGCACCCTGCCTGCCCGTCTGCCGTGGGTGAGTGGACACAGCCAGATCTGCACTGCGCCCTGCCTGCCCGTCTGCCGTGGGTCAGTGGACATAGCCATATCCACACAGCACACTCTCTGCCCGTATCCCGTGGGTGAGTGGACACAGCCAGGTCCACACTGCGCCTTGCCTGCCCGTCTCCCCTGGGTGAGTGGACACAGCCAGATCCGCACTGCGCTCTGCCTGAGCGCCTGCCCTGGGTGAGTGGACACAGCCAGATCCGCACTGCGCCCTGGCTGACCGCATGCTGTGGGTGCGTGGACACAGCCAGATCCGCACTGCACCCTGCCTGACCGCCTGCCGTGTGTGAGTGGACACAGCCAGATCCGCACTGCGCCCTGCCTGACCGTCTGCCGTGGGTGATTGGACACAGCCAGATCCGCACTGCGCCCTGTCTGACCGCCTGCCGTGGGTGAGTGGACACAGCCAGATCCGCACTGCGCCCTGCCTGCCCGTCTCACGTGGGTGAGTGGACACAGCCAGATCCGCACTGCGCCCTGCCTGCCCGTCTCCCGTGGTGAGTGGACACAGCCAGATCCGCACTGCACCCTGTCTGACCGTCTGACGTGGGTGAGTGGACACAGCCAGATCCGCACTGCGCCCTGCCTGCCCGTCTGCCGTTGGCGAGTGGAAACAGCCAGATCCGCACTGCGCCCTGCCTGCCCGTCTCACGTGGGTGAGTGCACACAGCCGGATCCGCACTGTGTGCTGCCTGCCCGTCTCCCGTGGGTGAGTGGACACAGCCAGATCCGCACTGCGCCCTGCCTGACCGTCTGCCGTGGGTGAGTGGACACAGCCAGATCCGCACTGCGCCCTGCCTGCCCGTCTCCCGTGGGTGAGTGGACACAGCCAGATCCGCACTGCGCCCTGCCTTCCCGTCTCCCGTGGGTGAATGGACACAGCCAGATCAGCACTGCGCCCTGCCTGCCCGTCTCCCGTGGGTGAGTGGACACAGCCAGATCCGCACTGCGCCCTGCCTGCCCGTCTCCCGTGGGTGAGTGGACACAGCCAGATCCGCACTGCGCCCTGCCTGCCCGTCTCCCGTGGGTGAGTGGACATAGCCAGATCTGCACTGAGCCTTGCCTGCCCGTCTCCCGTGGGTGAGTGGACACAGCCAGATCCGCACTGCGCCCTGCCTGCCCGTCTGCCGTTGGCGAGTGGAAACAGCCAGATCCGCACTGCGCCCTGCCTGCCCGTCTCCCGTGGGTGAGTGGACAAAGCCGTATCCGCACTGCGTGTTGTCTGCCCGTCTCCCGTGGGTGAGTGGACACAGCCAGATCCGCACTGCGCCCTGCCTGACCGTCTGCCGTGGGTGAGTGGACACAGCCAGATCCGCACCGCGCCCTGTCTGACCGCCTGCCGTGGGTGAGTGGACACAGCCAGATCCGTACTGTACCCTGCCTGCCCGTCTGCCGTGGGTCAGTGGACATAGCCAGATCCACACAGCACCGTCTCTGCCCATCTCCCGTGGGTGAGTGGACACAGCTGGATCCGCACTGCGCCCTGCCTGGCCGTCTCCCGTGGGTGAGTGGACACAGCCAGATCCGCACTGCGCCTTGCCTGCCCGACTCACGTTGGTGAGTGGACACAGCCAGACCCGCACTGCGCCCTGCCTGCCCGTCTCCCGTGGGTGAGTGGACACAGCCAGATCCGCACTGCACCCTGCCTGACCGTCTGCCGTGGGTGAGTGGACACAGCCAGATCTGAACTGCGCCCTGCCTGCCCGTCTGCCGTGGGTCAGTGGACATAGCCATATCCACACAGCACACTCTCTGCCCGTCTCCCGTGGGTGAGTGGACACAGCCAGGTCCACACTGCGCCTTGCCTGCCCGTCTCCCCTGGGTTAGTGGACACAGCCAGATCCGCACTGCGCTCTGCCTGAGCGCCTGCCGTGGGTGAGTGGACACAGCCAGATCCGCACTGCGCCCTGGCTGACCGCATGCTGTGGGAGCGTGGACACAGCCAGATCCGCACTGCACCCTGCATGACCGCCTGCCGTGGGTGAGTGGACACAGCCAGATCCGCACTGCGCCCTGCATGCCCGTCTCCCGTGGGTGAGTGGACATAGCCAGATCTGCACTGAGCCTTGCCTGCCCGTCTCCCGTGGGTGAGTGGACACAGCCAGATCCGCACTGCGCCCTGCCTGCCCGTCTCCCGTGGGTGAGTGGACACAGCCAGATCCGCACTGCGCCCTGCCTGCCCGTCTCCCGTGGGTGAGTGGACACAGCCATATCCGCACTGAGCCTTGCCTGCCCGTCTCACTTGGGTGAGTGGACACAGCCAGATCCGCACTGCGCCCTGCCTGCCCGTCTCCCGTGGTGAGTGGACACAGCCAGATCCGCACTGCACCATGTCTGACCGTCTGACGTGGGTGAGTGGACACCGCCAGATCCGCACTGCGCCCCGCCTGCCCGTCTGCCGTTGGCGAGTGGAAACAGCCAGATCCGCACTGCGCCCTGCCTGCCCGTCTCCCGTGTGTGAGTGGACACAGCCGGATCCGCACTGCGTGCTGCCTGCCCGTCTCCCGTGGGTGAGTGGACACAGCCAGATCCGCACTGCGCCCTGCCTGCCCGTCTGCCGTGGGTGAGTGGACACAGCCAGATCCGCACCGCGCCCTGTCTGACTGCCTGCCGTGGGTGAGTGGACACAGCCAGATCCGTACTGTACCCTGCCTGCCCGTCTGCCGTGGGTCAGTGGACATAGCCAGATCCACACAGCACCGTCTCTGCCCATCTCCCGTGGGTGAGTGGACACAGCTGTATCCGCACTGCACCCTGCCTGGCCGTCTCCCGTGGGTGAATGGACACAGCCAGATCCGCACTGCGCCTTGCCTGCCCGACTCACGTTGGTGAGTGGACACAGCCATATCCGCACTGCGCCCTGCCTGCCCGTCTCCCGTGGGTGAGTGGACACAGCCAGATCCGCACTGCACCCTGCCTGACCGTCTGCCGTCGGTGAGTGGACACAGCCAGATCTGCACTGCGCCCTGCCTGCCCGTCTGCCGTGGGTCAGTGGACATAGCCATATCCACACAGCACACTCTCTGCCCGTCTCCCGTGGGTGAGTGGACACAGCCAGGTCCACACTGCGCCTTGCCTGCCCATCTCCCCTGGGTGAATGGACACAGCCAGATCCGCACTGCGCTCTGCCTGAGCGCCTGCCCTGGGTGAGTGGACACAGCCAGATCCGCACTGCGCCCTGGCTGACCGCATTCTGTGGGTGCGTGGACACAGCCAGATCCGCACTGCACCCTGCCTGACCGCCTGCCGTGGGTGAGTGGACACAGCCAGATCCGCACTGCGCCCTGCCTGACCGTCTGCCGTGGGTGAGTGGACACAGCCAGATCCGCACTGCGCCCTGCCTGACCGCCTGCCGTGGGTGAGTGGACACAGCCAGATCCGCACTGCGCCCAGCCTGCCCGTCTCCCGTGGGTGAGTGGACACAGCCAGATCCGCACTGCGCCCTGCCTGCCCGTCTCCCGTGGGCGAGTGGACACAGCCAGATCCGCACTGCGCCTTGCCTGCCCGTCTCCCGTGGGCGAGTGGACACAGCCAGATCCGCACTGCGCCCTGCCTGCCCGACTCCCGTGGGCGAGTCGACACAGCCAGATCCGCACTGCGCCCTGCCTGCCCGTCTGCCGTGGGTCAGTGGACATAGCCAGATCCACACAGCACCGTCTCTGCCCGACTCCCATGGGTGAGTGGACACAGCCAGATCCGCACTGCGCCTTGCCTGCCCATCTCCCGTGGGTGAGTGGACACAGCCAGATCCGCACTGCGCCCTGCCTGCCCGTCTCCCGTGGGAGAGTGGACACAGCCAGATCCGCACTGCGCCCTGCCTGACCATCTGCCGTGCGTGAGTGGACACAGCCAGATCCGCACTGCGCCCTGCCTGACCGCCTGCCGTGGGTGAGTGGACACAGCCAGATCCGCACTGCGCCCTGACTGACTGCCTGCCCTGGGTGAGTGGACACAGCCAGATCCGTTCTGCGCCCTGCCTTCCCGTCTCCCGTGGGTGAGTGGACACAGCCAGATCCGCACTGCGCCCAGCCTGCCCGTCTCCCGTGGGTGAGTGGACACAGCCAGATCCGCACTGCGCCCTGCCTGCCCGTCTCCCGTGGGTGAGTGGACACAGCCAGATCCGCACTGCGTCTTGCCTGCCCCTCTTCCGTCAGTGAGTGGACACAGCCAGATCCGACTGCGCCCTGCCTGCCCGTCTCCCGTGGGTAAGTGGACACAGCCAGATCCGCACTGCGCCCTGCCTGCCCGTCTCCCGTGGGCGAGTGGACACAGCCAGATCCGCACTGCGCCCTGCCTGCCCGTCTGCCGTGGGCGAGTGGACATAGCCAGATCCGCACGGCGCCCTGCCTGACAGTCTGCCGTGGGTGAGTGGACACAGCCAGATCCGCACTGCGCTCTGCCTGAGCGCCTGCCGTGGGTGAGTGGACACAGCCAGATCCGCACTGCGCCCTGGCTGACCGCATGCTGTGGGTGCGTGGACACAGCCAGATCCGCACTGCGCCCTGCCTGACCGCCTGCCGTGGGTGAGTGGACACAGCCAGATCCGCACTGCGCCCTGCCTGACCGTCTGCCGTGGGTGAGTGGACACAGCCAGATCCGCACTGCGCCCTGCCTGACCGCCTGCCGTGGGTAAGTGGACACAGCCAGATACGCACTGCGCCCTGCCTGCCCGTCTCCCGTGGGCGAGTGGACACAGCCAGATCCGCACTGCGCCCTGCTTGCCCGTCTGCCGTGGGTGAGTGGACACAGCCAGATCCGCACTGCGCCCTGCCTGACAGTCTGCCGTGGGTGAGTGGACACAGCGAGATCCGCACTGCGCCCTGCCTGCCCGTCTCCCGTGGGTGAGTGGACACAGCCAGATCCGCAATTCGCCCTGCCTTCCCGTCTCCCGTGGGTGAGTGGACACAGCCAGATCAGCACTGCGCCCTGCCTGACAGTCTGCCGTGGGTGAGTGGACACAGCGAGATCCGCACTGCGCCCTGCCTGCCCGTCTCCCGTGGGTGAGTGGACACAGCCAGATCCGCAATGCGCCCTGCCTTCCCGTCTCCCGTGTGTGAGTGGACACAGCCAGATCCGCACTGCGCCCAGCCTGCCCGTCTCCCGTGGGTGAGTGGACACAGCCAGATCCGCACTGCGCCCTGCCTGCTCGTCTGCCGTGGGTGAGTGGACACAGCCAGATCCGCACTGCGCCCTGCCTGCCCGTCTGCCGTGGGTGAGTGGACACAGCCAGATCCGCACTGCGCCCTGCCTGCCCGTCTGCCGTGGGTGAGTGGACACAGCCAGATCCGCATTGCGCCCTGCCTGACCGTCTGCCGTGGGTGAGTGGACACAGCGAGATCCACACTGCGCCCTGCCTGCCCGTCTCCCGTGGGTGAGTGGACACAGCCAGATCCGCACTGCGCCCTGCCTGCCCGTCTCCCGTGGGTGAGTGGACATAGCCAGATCTGCACTGAGCCTTGCCTGCCCGTCTCCCGTGGGTGAGTGGACACAGCCAGATCCGCACTGCGCCCTGCCTGCCCGTCTGCGGTTGGCGAGTGGAAACAGCCAGATCCGCACTGCGCCCTGCCTGGCCGTCTCCCGTGGGTGAGTGGACACAGCCGTATCCGCACTGCGTGCTGCCTGCCCGTCTCCCGTGGGTGAGTGGACACAGCCAGATCCGCACTGCGCCCTGCCTGACCGTCTGCCGTGGGTGAGTGGACACAGCCAGATCCGCACCGCGCCCTGTCTGACCGCCTGCCGTGGGTGAGTGGACACAGCCAGATCCGTATTGTACCCTGCCTGCCCGTCTACCGTGGGTCAGTGGACATAGCCAGATCCACACAGCACCGTCTCTGCCCATCTCCCGTGGGTGAGTGGACACAGCTGGGTCCGCACTGCGCCCTGCCTGGCCGTCTCCCGTGGGTGAGTGGACACAGCCAGATCCGCACTGCGCCTTGCCTGCCCGACTCACGTTGGTTAGTGGACACAGCCAGATCCGCACTGCGCCCTGCCTGGCCGTCTCCCGTGGGTGAGTGGACACAGCCAGATCCGCACTGCACCCTGCCTGACCGTCTGCCGTGGGTGAGTGGACACAGCCAGATCTGAACTGCGCCCTGCCTGCCCGTCTGCCGTGGGTCAGTGGACATAGCCATATCCACACAGCACACTCTCTGCCCATCTCCCGTGGGTGAGTGGACACAGCCAGGTCCACACTGCGCCTTGCCTGCCCGTCTCCCCTGGGTGAGTGGACACAGCCAGATCCGCACTGCGCTCTGCCTGAGCGCCTGCCGTGGGTGAGTGGACACAGCCAGATCCGCACTGCGCCCTGGCTGACCGCAAGCTGTGGGTGCGTGGACACAGCCAGATCCGCACTGCACCCTGCATGACCGCCTGCCGTGGGTGAGTGGACACAGCCAGATCCGCACTGCGCCCTGCCTGACCGCCTGCCGTGGGTGAGTGGACACAGCCAGATCCGCACTGCGCCCCGCCTGCCCGTCTGCCGTTGGCGAGTGGAAACAGCCAGATCCGCACTGCGCCCTGCCTGCCCGTCTCCCGTGTGTGAGTGGACACAGCCGGATCCGCACTGCGTGCTGCCTGCCCGTCTCCCGTGTGTGAGTGGACACAGCCAGATCCGCACTGCGCCCTGCCTGACCGTCTGCCGTGGGTGAGTGGACACAGCCAGATCCGCACCGCGCCCTGTCTGACCGCCTGCCGTGGGTGAGTGGACACAGCCAGATCCGTACTGTACCCTGCCTGCCCGTCTGCCGTGGGTCAGGGGACATAGCCAGATCCACACAGTACCGTCTCTGCCCATCTCCCGTGGGTGAGTGGACACAGCTGGATCCGCACTGCGCCCTGCCTGGCCGTCTCCCGTGGGTGAGTGGACACAGCCAGATCCGCACTGCGCCTTGCCTGCCCGACTCACGTTGGTGAGTGGACACAGCCAGATCCGCACTGCGCCCTGCCTGCCCGTCTCCCGTGGGTGAGTGGACACAGCCAGATCCGCACTGCACCCTGCCTGCCCGTCTGCCGTGGGTGAGTGGACACAGCCAGATCTGCACTGCGCCCTGCCTGCCCGTCTGCCGTGGGTCAGTGGACATAGCCATATCCACACAGCACACTCTCTGCCCGTATCCCGTGGGTGAGTGGACACAGCCAGGTCCACACTGCGCCTTGCCTGCCCGTCTCCCCTGGGTGAGTGGACACAGCCAGATCCGCACTGCGCTCTGCCTGAGCGCCTGCCCTGGGTGAGTGGACACAGCCAGATCCGCACTGCGCCCTGGCTGACCGCATGCTGTGGGTGCGTGGACACAGCCAGATCCGCACTGCACCCTGCCTGACCGCCTGCCGTGTGTGAGTGGACACAGCCAGATCCGCACTGCGCCCTGCCTGACCGTCTGCCGTGGGTGATTGGACACAGCCAGATCCGCACTGCGCCCTGTCTGACCGCCTGCCGTGGGTGAGTGGACACAGCCAGATCCGCACTGCGCCCTGCCTGCCCGTCTCACGTGGGTGAGTGGACACAGCCAGATCCGCACTGCGCCCTGCCTGCCCGTCTCCCGTGGTGAGTGGACACAGCCAGATCCGCACTGCACCCTGTCTGACCGTCTGACGTGGGTGAGTGGACACAGCCAGATCCGCACTGCGCCCTGCCTGCCCGTCTGCCGTTGGCGAGTGGAAACAGCCAGATCCGCACTGCGCCCTGCCTGCCCGTCTCACGTGGGTGAGTGCACACAGCCGGATCCGCACTGTGTGCTGCCTGCCCGTCTCCCGTGGGTGAGTGGACACAGCCAGATCCGCACTGCGCCCTGCCTGACCGTCTGCCGTGGGTGAGTGGACACAGCCAGATCCGCACTGCGCCCTGCCTGCCCGTCTCCCGTGGGTGAGTGGACACAGCCAGATCCGCACTGCGCCCTGCCTTCCCGTCTCCCGTGGGTGAATGGACACAGCCAGATCAGCACTGCGCCCTGCCTGCCCGTCTCCCGTGGGTGAGTGGACACAGCCAGATCCGCACTGCGCCCTGCCTGCCCGTCTCCCGTGGGTGAGTGGACACAGCCAGATCCGCACTGCGCCCTGCCTGCCCGTCTCCCGTGGGTGAGTGGACATAGCCAGATCTGCACTGAGCCTTGCCTGCCCGTCTCCCGTGGGTGAGTGGACACAGCCAGATCCGCACTGCGCCCTGCCTGCCCGTCTGCCGTTGGCGAGTGGAAACAGCCAGATCCGCACTGCGCCCTGCCTGCCCGTCTCCCGTGGGTGAGTGGACAAAGCCGTATCCGCACTGCGTGTTGTCTGCCCGTCTCCCGTGGGTGAGTGGACACAGCCAGATCCGCACTGCGCCCTGCCTGACCGTCTGCCGTGGGTGAGTGGACACAGCCAGATCCGCACCGCGCCCTGTCTGACCGCCTGCCGTGGGTGAGTGGACACAGCCAGATCCGTACTGTACCCTGCCTGCCCGTCTGCCGTGGGTCAGTGGACATAGCCAGATCCACACAGCACCGTCTCTGCCCATCTCCCGTGGGTGAGTGGACACAGCTGGATCCGCACTGCGCCCTGCCTGGCCGTCTCCCGTGGGTGAGTGGACACAGCCAGATCCGCACTGCGCCTTGCCTGCCCGACTCACGTTGGTGAGTGGACACAGCCAGACCCGCACTGCGCCCTGCCTGCCCGTCTCCCGTGGGTGAGTGGACACAGCCAGATCCGCACTGCACCCTGCCTGACCGTCTGCCGTGGGTGAGTGGACACAGCCAGATCTGAACTGCGCCCTGCCTGCCCGTCTGCCGTGGGTCAGTGGACATAGCCATATCCACACAGCACACTCTCTGCCCGTCTCCCGTGGGTGAGTGGACACAGCCAGGTCCACACTGCGCCTTGCCTGCCCGTCTCCCCTGGGTTAGTGGACACAGCCAGATCCGCACTGCGCTCTGCCTGAGCGCCTGCCGTGGGTGAGTGGACACAGCCAGATCCGCACTGCGCCCTGGCTGACCGCATGCTGTGGGAGCGTGGACACAGCCAGATCCGCACTGCACCCTGCATGACCGCCTGCCGTGGGTGAGTGGACACAGCCAGATCCGCACTGCGCCCTGCATGCCCGTCTCCCGTGGGTGAGTGGACATAGCCAGATCTGCACTGAGCCTTGCCTGCCCGTCTCCCGTGGGTGAGTGGACACAGCCAGATCCGCACTGCGCCCTGCCTGCCCGTCTCCCGTGGGTGAGTGGACACAGCCAGATCCGCACTGCGCCCTGCCTGCCCGTCTCCCGTGGGTGAGTGGACACAGCCATATCCGCACTGAGCCTTGCCTGCCCGTCTCACTTGGGTGAGTGGACACAGCCAGATCCGCACTGCGCCCTGCCTGCCCGTCTCCCGTGGTGAGTGGACACAGCCAGATCCGCACTGCACCATGTCTGACCGTCTGACGTGGGTGAGTGGACACCGCCAGATCCGCACTGCGCCCCGCCTGCCCGTCTGCCGTTGGCGAGTGGAAACAGCCAGATCCGCACTGCGCCCTGCCTGCCCGTCTCCCGTGTGTGAGTGGACACAGCCGGATCCGCACTGCGTGCTGCCTGCCCGTCTCCCGTGGGTGAGTGGACACAGCCAGATCCGCACTGCGCCCTGCCTGCCCGTCTGCCGTGGGTGAGTGGACACAGCCAGATCCGCACCGCGCCCTGTCTGACTGCCTGCCGTGGGTGAGTGGACACAGCCAGATCCGTACTGTACCCTGCCTGCCCGTCTGCCGTGGGTCAGTGGACATAGCCAGATCCACACAGCACCGTCTCTGCCCATCTCCCGTGGGTGAGTGGACACAGCTGTATCCGCACTGCACCCTGCCTGGCCGTCTCCCGTGGGTGAATGGACACAGCCAGATCCGCACTGCGCCTTGCCTGCCCGACTCACGTTGGTGAGTGGACACAGCCATATCCGCACTGCGCCCTGCCTGCCCGTCTCCCGTGGGTGAGTGGACACAGCCAGATCCGCACTGCACCCTGCCTGACCGTCTGCCGTCGGTGAGTGGACACAGCCAGATCTGCACTGCGCCCTGCCTGCCCGTCTGCCGTGGGTCAGTGGACATAGCCATATCCACACAGCACACTCTCTGCCCGTCTCCCGTGGGTGAGTGGACACAGCCAGGTCCACACTGCGCCTTGCCTGCCCATCTCCCCTGGGTGAATGGACACAGCCAGATCCGCACTGCGCTCTGCCTGAGCGCCTGCCCTGGGTGAGTGGACACAGCCAGATCCGCACTGCGCCCTGGCTGACCGCATTCTGTGGGTGCGTGGACACAGCCAGATCCGCACTGCACCCTGCCTGACCGCCTGCCGTGGGTGAGTGGACACAGCCAGATCCGCACTGCGCCCTGCCTGACCGTCTGCCGTGGGTGAGTGGACACAGCCAGATCCGCACTGCGCCCTGCCTGACCGCCTGCCGTGGGTGAGTGGACACAGCCAGATCCGCACTGCGCCCAGCCTGCCCGTCTCCCGTGGGCGAGTGGACACAGCCAGATCCGCACTGCGCCCTGCCTTCCCGTCTGCCGTGGGTGAGTGGACACAGCCAGATCCGCACTGCGCCCTGCCTGACCATCTGCCGTGGGTGAGTGGACACAGCGAGATCCGCACTGCGCCTTGCCTGCCAGTCTCCCGTGGGTGAGTGGACACAGCCAGATCCGCACTGCGCCCTGCCTTCCCGTCTCCCGTGGGTGAGTGGACACAGCCAGATCCGCACTGCGCCCAGCCTGCCCGTCTCCCGTGGGTGAGTGGACACAGCCAGATCCGCACTGCGCCCTGCCTGCCCGTCTCCCGTGGGTGAGTGGACACAGCCAGATCCGCACTGCGCTCTGCCTGAGCGCCTGCCGTGGGTGAGTGGACACAGCCAGATCCGCACTGCGCCCTGGCTGACCGCAAGCTGTGGGTGCGTGGACACAGCCAGATCCGCACTGCACCCTGCATGACCGCCTGCCGTGGGTGAGTGGACACAGCCAGATCCGCACTGCGCCCTGCCTGACCGCCTGCCGTGGGTGAGTGGACACAGCCAGATCCGCACTGCGCCCCGCCTGCCCGTCTGCCGTTGGCGAGTGGAAACAGCCAGATCCGCACTGCGCCCTGCCTGCCCGTCTCCCGTGTGTGAGTGGACACAGCCGGATCCGCACTGCGTGCTGCCTGCCCGTCTCCCGTGTGTGAGTGGACACAGCCAGATCCGCACTGCGCCCTGCCTGACCGTCTGCCGTGGGTGAGTGGACACAGCCAGATCCGCACCGCGCCCTGTCTGACCGCCTGCCGTGGGTGAGTGGACACAGCCAGATCCGTACTGTACCCTGCCTGCCCGTCTGCCGTGGGTCAGGGGACATAGCCAGATCCACACAGTACCGTCTCTGCCCATCTCCCGTGGGTGAGTGGACACAGCTGGATCCGCACTGCGCCCTGCCTGGCCGTCTCCCGTGGGTGAGTGGACACAGCCAGATCCGCACTGCGCCTTGCCTGCCCGACTCACGTTGGTGAGTGGACACAGCCAGATCCGCACTGCGCCCTGCCTGCCCGTCTCCCGTGGGTGAGTGGACACAGCCAGATCCGCACTGCACCCTGCCTGCCCGTCTGCCGTGGGTGAGTGGACACAGCCAGATCTGCACTGCGCCCTGCCTGCCCGTCTGCCGTGGGTCAGTGGACATAGCCATATCCACACAGCACACTCTCTGCCCGTATCCCGTGGGTGAGTGGACACAGCCAGGTCCACACTGCGCCTTGCCTGCCCGTCTCCCCTGGGTGAGTGGACACAGCCAGATCCGCACTGCGCTCTGCCTGAGCGCCTGCCCTGGGTGAGTGGACACAGCCAGATCCGCACTGCGCCCTGGCTGACCGCATGCTGTGGGTGCGTGGACACAGCCAGATCCGCACTGCACCCTGCCTGACCGCCTGCCGTGTGTGAGTGGACACAGCCAGATCCGCACTGCGCCCTGCCTGACCGTCTGCCGTGGGTGATTGGACACAGCCAGATCCGCACTGCGCCCTGCCTGACCGCCTGCCGTGGGTGAGTGGACACAGCCAGATCCGCACTGCGCCCTGCCTGCCCGTCTCACGTGGGTGAGTGGACACAGCCAGATCCGCACTGCGCCCTGCCTGCCCGTCTCCCGTGGTGAGTGGACACAGCCAGATCCGCACTGCACCCTGTCTGACCGTCTGACGTGGGTGAGTGGACACAGCCAGATCCGCACTGCGCCCTGCCTGCCCGTCTGCCGTTGGCGAGTGGAAACAGCCAGATCCGCACTGCGCCCTGCCTGCCCGTCTCACGTGGGTGAGTGCACACAGCCGGATCCGCACTGTGTGCTGCCTGCCCGTCTCCCGTGGGTGAGTGGACACAGCCAGATCCGCACTGCGCCCTGCCTGACCGTCTGCCGTGGGTGAGTGGACACAGCCAGATCCGCACTGCGCCCTGCCAGCCCGTCTCCCGTGGGTGAGTGGACACAGCCAGATCCGCACTGCGCCCTGCCTTCCCGTCTCCCGTGGGTGAATGGACACAGCCAGATCAGCACTGCGCCCTGCCTGCCCGTCTCCCGTGGGTGAGTGGACACAGCCAGATCCGCACTGCGCCCTGCCTGCCCGTCTCCCGTGGGTGAGTGGACACAGCCAGATCCGCACTGCGCCCTGCCTGCCCGTCTCCCGTGGGTGAGTGGACATAGCCAGATCTGCACTGAGCCTTGCCTGCCCGTCTCCCGTGGGTGAGTGGACACAGCCAGATCCGCACTGCGCCCTGCCTGCCCGTCTGCCGTTGGCGAGTGGAAACAGCCAGATCCGCACTGCGCCCTGCCTGCCCGTCTCCCGTGGGTGAGTGGACAAAGCCGTATCCGCACTGCGTGCTGTCTGCCCGTCTCCCGTGGGTGAGTGGACACAGCCAGATCCGCACTGCGCCCTGCCTGACCGTCTGCCGTGGGTGAGTGGACACAGCCAGATCCGCACCGCGCCCTGTCTGACCGCCTGCCGTGGGTGAGTGGACACAGCCAGATCCGTACTGTATCCTGCCTGCCCGTCTGCCGTGGGTCAGTGGACATAGCCAGATCCACACAGCACCGTCTCTGCCCATCTCCCGTGGGTGAGTGGACACAGCTGGATCCGCACTGCGCCCTGCCTGGCCGTCTCCCGTGGGTGAGTGGACACAGCCAGATCCGCACTGCGCCTTGCCTGCCCGACTCACGTTGGTGAGTGGACACAGCCAGACCCGCACTGCGCCCTGCCTGCCCGTCTCCCGTGGGTGAGTGGACACAGCCAGATCCGCACTGCACCCTGCCTGACCGTCTGCCGTGGGTGAGTGGACACAGCCAGATCTGAACTGCGCCCTGCCTGCCCGTCTGCCGTGGGTCAGTGGACATAGCCATATCCACACAGCACACTCTCTGCCCGTCTCCCGTGGGTGAGTGGACACAGCCAGGTCCACACTGCGCCTTGCCTGCCCGTCTCCCCTGGGTTAGTGGACACAGCCAGATCCGCACTGCGCTCTGCCTGAGCGCCTGCCGTGGGTGAGTGGACACAGCCAGATCCGCACTGCGCCCTGGCTGACCGCATGCTGTGGGAGCGTGGACACAGCCAGATCCGCACTGCACCCTGCATGACCGCCTGCCGTGGGTGAGTGGACACAGCCAGATCCGCACTGCGCCCTGCATGCCCGTCTCCCGTGGGTGAGTGGACATAGCCAGATCTGCACTGAGCCTTGCCTGCCCGTCTCCCGTGGGTGAGTGGACACAGCCAGATCCGCACTGCGCCCTGCCTGCCCGTCTTCCGTGGGTGAGTGGACACAGCCAGATCCGCACTGCGCCCTGCCTGCCCGTCTCCCGTGGGTGAGTGGACACAGCCATATCCGCACTGAGCCTTGCCTGCCCGTCTCACTTGGGTGAGTGGACACAGCCAGATCCGCACTGCGCCCTGCCTGCCCGTCTCCCGTGGTGAGTGGACACAGCCAGATCCGCACTGCACCATGTCTGACCGTCTGACGTGGGTGAGTGGACACAGCCAGATCCGCACTGCGCCCCGCCTGCCCGTCTGCCGTTGGCGAGTGGAAACAGCCAGATCCGCACTGCGCCCTGCCTGCCCGTCTCCCGTGTGTGAGTGGACACAGCCGGATCCGCACTGCGTGCTGCCTGCCCGTCTCCCGTGGGTGAGTGGACACAGCCAGATCCGCACTGCGCCCTGCCTGCCCGTCTGCCGTGGGTGAGTGGACACAGCCAGATCCGCACCGCGCCCTGTCTGACTGCCTGCCGTGGGTGAGTGGACACAGCCAGATCCGTACTGTACCCTGCCTGCCCGTCTGCCGTGGGTCAGTGGACATAGCCAGATCCACACAGCACCGTCTCTGCCCATCTCCCGTGGGTGAGTGGACACAGCTGTATCCGCACTGCACCCTGCCTGGCCGTCTCCCGTGGGTGAATGGACACAGCCAGATCCGCACTGCGCCTTGCCTGCCCGACTCACGTTGGTGAGTGGACACAGCCATATCCGCACTGCGCCCTGCCTGCCTGTCTCCCGTGGGTGAGTGGACACAGCCAGATCCGCACTGCACCCTGCCTGACCGTCTGCCGTCGGTGAGTGGACACAGCCAGATCTGCACTGCGCCCTGCCTGCCCGTCTGCCGTGGGTCAGTGGACATAGCCATATCCACACAGCACACTCTCTGCCCGTCTCCCGTGGGTGAGTGGACACAGCCAGGTCCACACTGCGCCTTGCCTGCCCATCTCCCCTGGGTGAATGGACACAGCCAGATCCGCACTGCGCTCTGCCTGAGCGCCTGCCCTGGGTGAGTGGACACAGCCAGATCCGCACTGCGCCCTGGCTGACCGCATTCTGTGGGTGCGTGGACACAGCCAGATCCGCACTGCACCCTGCCTGACCGCCTGCCGTGGGTGAGTGGACACAGCCAGATCCGCACTGCGCCCTGCCTGACCGTCTGCCGTGGGTGAGTGGACACAGCCAGATCCGCACTGCGCCCTGCCTGACCGCCTGCCGTGGGTGAGTGGACACAGCCAGATCCGCACTGCGCCCAGCCTGCCCGTCTCCCGTGGGCGAGTGGACACAGCCAGATCCGCACTGCGCCCTGCCTTCCCGTCTGCCGTGGGTGAGTGGACACAGCCAGATCCGCACTGCGCCCTGCCTGACCATCTGCCGTGGGTGAGTGGACACAGCGAGATCCGCACTGCGCCCTGCCTGCCAGTCTCCCGTGGGTGAGTGGACACAGCCAGATCCGCACTGCGCCCTGCCTTCCCGTCTCCCGTGGGTGAGTGGACACAGCCAGATCCGCACTGCGCCCAGCCTGCCCGTCTCCCGTGGGTGAGTGGACACAGCCAGATCCGCACTGCGCCCTGCCTGCCCGTCTCCCGTGGGTGAGTGGACACAGCCAGATCCGCACTGCGTCTTGCCTGCCCGTCTTCCGTCAGTGATTGGACATAGCCAGATCCGCACTGCGCCCTGCCTGCCCGTCTGCCGTGGGTGAGTGGACACAGCCAGATCCGCACTGCGCCCTGCCTGCCCGTCTCACGTGGGTGAGTGGACACAGCCAGATCCGCACTGCGCCCAGCCTGCCCGTCTCCCGTGGGTGAGTGGACACAGCCAGATCCGCACCGCGCCCTGTCTGACCGCCTGCCGTGGGTGAGTGGACACAGCCAGATCCGTACTGTACCCTGCCTGCCCGTCTGCCGTGGGTCAGTGGACATAGCCAGATCCACACAGCACCGTCTCTGCCCATCTCCCGTGGGTGAGTGGACACAGCTGGATCCGCACTGCGCCCTGCCTGGCCGTCTCCCGTGGGTGAGTGGACACAGCCAGATCCGCACTGCGCCTTGCCTGCCCGACTCACGTTGGTGAGTGGACACAGCCAGACCCGCACTGCGCCCTGCCTGCCCATCTCCCGTGGGTGAGTGGACACAGCCATATCCGCACTGCACCCTGCCTGACCGTCTGCCGTGGGTGAGTGGACACAGCCAGATCCGCACTGGGCCCTGCCTGCCCGTCTCCCGTGGGTGAGTGGACACAGCCATATCCGCACTGCGCTCTGCCTGAGCGCCTGCCGTGGGTGAGTGGACACAGCCAGATCCGCACTGCGCCCTGGCTGACCGCATGCTGTGGGAGCGTGGACACAGCCAGATCCGCACTGCACCCTGCATGACCGCCTGCCGTGGGTGAGGGGACACAGCCAGATCCGCACTGCGCCCTGCATGCCCGTCTCCCGTGGGTGAGTGGACATAGCCAGATCTGCACTGAGCCTTGCCTGCCCGTCTCCCGTGGGTGAGTGGACACAGCCAGATCCGCACTGCGCCCTGCCTGCCCGTCTCCCGTGGGTGAGTGGACACAGCCAGATACGCACTGCGCCCTGCCTGCCCGTCTCCCGTGGGTGAGTGGACACAGCCATATCCGCACTGAGCCTTGCCTGCCCGTCTCACTTGGGTGAGTGGACACAGCCAGATCCGCACTGCGCCCTGCCTGCCCGTCTCCCGTGGTGAGTGGACACAGCCAGATCCGCACTGCACCATGTCTGACCGTCTGACGTGGGTGAGTGGACACAGCCAGATCCGCACTGCGCCCCGCCTGCCCGTCTGCCGTTGGCGAGTGGAAACAGCCAGATCCGCACTGCGCCCTGCCTGCCCGTCTCCCGTGTGTGAGTGGACACAGCCGGATCCGCACTGCGTGCTGCCTGCCCGTCTCCCGTGGGTGAGTGGACACAGCCAGATCCGCACTGCGCCCTGCCTGCCCGTCTGCCGTGGGTGAGTGGACACAGCCAGATCCGCACCGCGCCCTGTCTGACCGCCTGCCGTGGGTGAGTGGACACAGCCAGATCCGTACTGTACCCTGCCTGCCCGTCTGCCGTGGGTCAGTGGACATAGCCAGATCCACACAGCACCGTCTCTGCCCATCTCCCGTGGGTGAGTGGACACAGCTGTATCCGCACTGCGCCCTGCCTGGCCGTCTCCCGTGGGTGAATGGACACAGCCAGATCCGCACTGCGCCTTGCCTGCCCGACTCACGTTGGTGAGTGGACACAGCCATATCCGCACTGCGCCCTGCCTGCCCGTCTCCCGTGGGTGAGTGGACACAGCCAGATCCGCACTGCACCCTGCCTGACCGTCTGCCGTCGGTGAGTGGACACAGCCAGATCTGCACTGCGCCCTGCCTGCCCGTCTGCCGTGGGTCAGTGGACATAGCCATATCCACACAGCACACTCTCTGCCCGTCTCCCGTGGGTGAGTGGACACAGCCAGGTCCACACTGCGCCTTGCCTGCCCGTCTCCCCTGGGTGAATGGACACAGCCAGATCCGCACTGCGCTCTGCCTGAGCGCCTGCCCTGGGTGAGTGGACACAGCCAGATCCGCACTGCGCCCTGGCTGACCGCATTCTGTGGGTGTGTGGACACAGCCAGATCCGCACTGCACCCTGCCTGACCGCCTGCCGTGGGTGAGTGGACACAGCCAGATCCGACTGCGCCCTGCCTGACCGTCTGCCGTGGGTGAGTGGACACAGCCAGATCCGCACTGCGCCCTGCCTGACCGCCTGCCGTGGGTGAGTGGACACAGCCAGATCCGCACTGCGCCCAGCCTGCCCGTCTCCCGTGGGCGAGTGGACACAGCCAGATCCGCACTGCGCCCTGCCTGCCCGTCTGCCGTGGGTGAGTGGACACAGCCAGATCCGCACTGCGCCCTGCCTGACCGTCTGCCGTGGGTGAGTGGACACAGCCAGATCCGCACTGCGCCCTGCCTGCCAGTCTCCCGTGTGTGAGTGGACACAGCCAGATCCGCACTGCGCCCTGCCTTCCCGTCTCCCGTGGGTGAGTGGACACAGCCAGATCCGCACTGCGCCCAGCCTGCCCGTCTCCCGTGGGTGAGTGGACACAGCCAGATCAGCACTGCGCCCTGCCTGCCCGTCTCCCGTGGGTGAGTGGACACAGCCAGATCCGCACTGCGTCTTGCCTGCCCGTCTTCCGTCAGTGATTGGACACAGCCAGATCCGCACTGCGCCCTGCCTGCCCGTCTGCCGTGGGTGAGTGGACACAGCCAGATCCGCACTGCGCCCTGCCTGACCGTCTGCCGTGGGTGAGTGGACACAGCGAGATCCACACTGCGCCCTGCCTGCCTGTCTCCCGTGGGTGAGTGGACACAGCCAGATCCGCACTGCGCCCTGCCTGCCCGTCTCCCGTGGGTGAGTGGACATAGCCAGATCTGCACTGAGCCTTGCCTGCCCGTCTCCCGTGGGTGAGTGGACACAGCCAGATCCGCACTGCGCCCTGCCTGCCCGTCTCCCGTGGGTGAGTGGACACAGCCAGATCCGCACTGCGCCCTGCCTGCCCGTCTCCGGTGGGTGAGTGGACACAGCCATATCCGCACTGAGCCTTGCCTGCCCGTCTCACTTGGGTGAGTGGACACAGCCAGATCCGCACTGCGCCCTGCCTGCCCGTCTCCCGTGGTGAGTGGACACAGCCAGATCCGCACTGCACCCTGTCTGACCGTCTGACGTGGGTGAGTGGACACAGCCAGATCCGCACT
This sequence comes from Microcebus murinus, assembly GCF_040939455.1. Lineage (NCBI taxonomy): Eukaryota > Metazoa > Chordata > Mammalia > Primates > Cheirogaleidae > Microcebus > Microcebus murinus. Next base: position 104,180,872 of record NC_134112.1, on the reverse strand, counting down.
GCGCCCTGCCTACCCGTCTGCCGTTGGCGAGTGGAAACAGCCAGATCCGCACTGCGCCCTGCCTGCCCGTCTCCCGTGGGTGAGTGGACACAGCCAGATCCGCACTGAACCCTGCCTGCCCGTCTGCCGTGGGTGAGTGGACACAGCCAGATCTGCACTGCGCCCTGCCTGCCCGTCTGCCGTGGGTCAGTGGACATAGCCATATCCACACAGCACACTCTCTGCCCGTCTCCCGTGGGTGAGTGGACACAGCCAGGTCCACACTGCGCCTTGCCTGCCCGTCTCCCCTGGGTGAGTGGACACAGCCAGATCCGCACTGCACCCTGCCTGACCGCCTGCCGTGGGTGAGTGGACACAGCCAGATCCGCACTGCGCCCTGCCTGACCGTCTGCCGTGGGTGAGTGGACACAGCCAGATCCGCACTGCGCCCTGCCTGACCGCCTGCCGTGGGTGAGTGGACACAGCCAGATCCGCACTGCGCCCTGCCTGCCCGTCTCCGGTGGGCGAGCGGACACAGCCAGATCCGCACTGCGCCCTGCCTGCCCGTCTTCCGTGGGTGAGTGGACACAGCCAGATCCGCACTGCACCCTGCCTGACCGTCTGCCGTGGGTGAGTGGACACAGCGAGATCCGCACTGCGCCCCGCCTGCCAGTCTCCCGTGGGTGAGTGGACACAGCCAGATCCGCACTGCGCCCTGCCTTCCCGTCTCCTGTGGGTGAGTGGACACAGCCAGATCCGCACTGCGCCCAGCCTGCCCGTCTCCCGTGGGTGAGTGGACAAGCCAGATCCGCACTGCGCCCTGCCTGCCCGTCTCCCGTGGGTGAGTGGACACAGCCAGATCCGCACTGCGTCTTGCCTGCCCGTCTTCCGTCAGTGATTGGACACAGCCAGATCCGCACTGCGCACTGCCTGCCCGTCTGCCGTGGGTGAGTGGACACAGCCAGATCCGCACTGCGCCCTGCCTGACCGTCTGCCGTGGGTGAGTGGACACAGCGAGATCCACACTGCGCCCTGCCTGCCAGTCTCCCGTTGGTGAGTGGACACAGCCAGATCCGCACTGCGCCCTGCCTGCCCGTCTCCCGTGGGTGATTGGACATAGCCAGATCTGCACTGAGCCTTGCCTGCCCGTCTCCCGTGGGTGAGTGGACACAGCCAGATCCGCACTGCGCCCTGCCTGCCCGTCTCCCGTGGGTGAGTGGACACAGCCAGATCCGCACTGCGCCCTGCCTGCCCGTCTCCCGTGGGTGAGTGGACACAGCCATATCCGCACTGAGCCGTGCCTGCCCGTCTCACTTGGGTGAGTGGACACAGCCAGATCCGCACTGCGCCCTGCCTGCCCGTCTCCCGTGGTGAGTGGACACAGCCAGATCCGCACTGCACCCTGTCTGACCGTCTGACGTGGGTGAGTGGACACAGCCAGATCCGCACTGCGCCCTGCCTGCCCGTCTGCCGTTGGCGAGTGGAAACAGCCAGATCCGCACTGCGCCCTGCCTGCCCGTCTCCCGTGGGTGAGTGGACACAGCCGGATCCGCACTGCGTGCTGCCTGCCCGTATCCCGTGGGTGAGTGGACACAGCCAGATCCGCACTGCGCCCTGCCTGACCGTCTGCCGTGGGTGAGTGGACACAGCCAGATCCGCACCGCGCCCTGTCTGACCGCCTGCCGTGGGTGAGTGGACACAGCCAGATCCGTACTGCGCCCTGCCTGACCGTCTGCCGTGGGTGAGTGGATACAGCGAGATCCGCACTGCGCCCTGCCTGCCCGTCTGCCGTGGGTCAGTGGACATAGCCAGATCCACACAGCACCGTCTCTGCCCATCTCCCGTGGGTGAGTGGACACAGCTGGATCCGCACTGCGCCCTGCCTGGCCGTCTCCCTTGGGTGAGTGGACACAGCCAGATCTGCACTGCGCCCTGCCTGCCCGTCTGCCGTGGGTCAGTGGACATAGCCATATCCACACAGCACACTCTCTGCCCGTCTCCCGTGGGTGAGTGGACACAGCCAGGTCCACACTGCGCCTTGCCTGCCCGTCTCCCCTGGGTGAGTGGACACAGCCAGATCCGCACTGCGCTCTGCCTGAGCGCCTGCCGTGGGTGAGTGGACACAGCCAGATCAGCACTGCGCCCTGGCTGACCTCATGCTGTGGGTGCGTGGACACAGCCAGATCCGCACTGCACCCTGCCTGACCGCCTGCCGTGGGTGAGTGGACACAGCCAGATCGGCACTGCGCCCTGGCTGACCGTCTGCCGTGGGTGAGTGGACACAGCCAGATCCGCACTGCGCCCTGCCTGACCGCCTGCCGTGGGTGAGTGGACACAGCCAGATCCGCACTGCGCCCTGCCTGCCCGTCTCCCGTGGGCGAGTGGACACAGCCAGATCCGCACTGCGCCCTGCCTGCCCGTCTCCCGTGGGTGAGTGGACACAGCCAGATCCGCACTGCGCCCTGCCTGACCGTCTGCCGTGGGTGAGTGGATACAGCGAGATCCGCACTGCGCCCTGCCTGCCCGTCTCCCGTAGGTGAGTGGACACAGCCAGATCCGCACTGCGCCCTGCCTTCCCGTCTCCCGTGGGTGAGTGGACACAGCCAGATCCGCACTGCGCCCAGCCTGCCCGTCTCTCGTGGGTGAGTGGACACAGCCAGATCCGCACAGCGCCCTGCCTGCCCGTCTCCCGTGGGTGAGTGGACACAGCCAGATCCGCACTGCGCCCTGCCTGCCCGTCTCCCGTGGGTGAGTGGACACAGCCAGATTCGCATTGTACCCTGCCTGACCGCCTGCCGTGGGAGAGTGGACACACCAGATCCGTACTGCGCCCTGCCTGCCCGTCTCCCGTGGGCGAGTGGACACAGCCAGATCCGCACTGCGCCCTGCCTGCCCGTCTCCCGTGGGTGAGTGGACACAGCGAGATCCGCACTGCGCCCTGCCTGCCCGTCTCCCGTGGGTGAGTGGACACAGCCAGATCCGCACTGCGCCCAGCCTGACCGTCTGCCGTGTTTGAGTGGACACAGCGAGATCCGCACTGCGCCCTGCCTGCCCGTCTCCCGTGGGTGAATGGACACAGCCAGATCCGCACTGCGCCCTGCCTGCCCGTCTGCCGTGGGTGAGTGGACACAGCCAGATCCGCACTGCGCCCTGCCTGACCGCCTGCCGTGGGTGAGTGGACACAGCCAGATCCGCACTGCGCACTGCCTGCCAGTCTCCCGTGTGTGAGTGGACACAGCCAGATCCGCACTGCGCCCTGCCTTCCCGTCTCCCGTGGGTGAGTGGACACAGCCAGATCCGCACTGCGCCCAGCCTGCCCGTCTCCCGTGGGTGAGTGGACACAGCCAGATCAGCACTGCGCCCTGCCTGCCCGTCTCCCGTGGGTGAGTGGACACAGCCAGATCCGCACTGCGTCTTGCCTGCCCGTCTTCCGTCAGTGATTGGACACAGCCAGATCCGCACTGCGCCCTGCCTGCCCGTCTGCCGTGGGTGAGTGGACACAGCCAGATCCGCACTGCGCCCTGCCTGACCGTCTGCCGTGGGTGAGTGGACACAGCGAGATCCACACTGCGCCCTGCCTGCCTGTCTCCCGTGGGTGAGTGGACACAGCCAGATCCGCACTGCGCCCTGCCTGCCCGTCTCCCGTGGGTGAGTGGACATAGCCAGATCTGCACTGAGCCTTGCCTGCCCGTCTCCCGTGGGTGAGTGGACACAGCCAGATCCGCACTGCGCCCTGCCTGCCCGTCTCCCGTGGGTGAGTGGACACAGCCAGATCCGCACTGCGCCCTGCCTGCCCGTCTCCGGTGGGTGAGTGGACACAGCCATATCCGCACTGAGCCTTGCCTGCCCGTCTCACTTGGGTGAGTGGACACAGCCAGATCCGCACTGCGCCCTGCCTGCCCGTCTCCCGTGGTGAGTGGACACAGCCAGATCCGCACTGCACCCTGTCTGACCGTCTGACGTGGGTGAGTGGACACAGCCAGATCCGCACTGCGCCCTGCCTACCCGTCTGCCGTTGGCGAGTGGAAACAGCCAGATCCGCACTGCGCCCTGCCTGCCCGTCTCCCGTGGGTGAGTGGACACAGCCAGATCCGCACTGAACCCTGCCTGCCCGTCTGCCGTGGGTGAGTGGACACAGCCAGATCTGCACTGCGCCCTGCCTGCCCGTCTGCCGTGGGTCAGTGGACATAGCCATATCCACACAGCACACTCTCTGCCCGTCTCCCGTGGGTGAGTGGACACAGCCAGGTCCACACTGCGCCTTGCCTGCCCGTCTCCCCTGGGTGAGTGGACACAGCCAGATCCGCACTGCACCCTGCCTGACCGCCTGCCGTGGGTGAGTGGACACAGCCAGATCCGCACTGCGCCCTGCCTGACCGTCTGCCGTGGGTGAGTGGACACAGCCAGATCCGCACTGCGCCCTGCCTGACCGCCTGCCGTGGGTGAGTGGACACAGCCAGATCCGCACTGCGCCCTGCCTGCCCGTCTCCGGTGGGCGAGCGGACACAGCCAGATCCGCACTGCGCCCTGCCTGCCCGTCTTCCGTGGGTGAGTGGACACAGCCAGATCCGCACTGCACCCTGCCTGACCGTCTGCCGTGGGTGAGTGGACACAGCGAGATCCGCACTGCGCCCCGCCTGCCAGTCTCCCGTGGGTGAGTGGACACAGCCAGATCCGCACTGCGCCCTGCCTTCCCGTCTCCTGTGGGTGAGTGGACACAGCCAGATCCGCACTGCGCCCAGCCTGCCCGTCTCCCGTGGGTGAGTGGACAAGCCAGATCCGCACTGCGCCCTGCCTGCCCGTCTCCCGTGGGTGAGTGGACACAGCCAGATCCGCACTGCGTCTTGCCTGCCCGTCTTCCGTCAGTGATTGGACACAGCCAGATCCGCACTGCGCACTGCCTGCCCGTCTGCCGTGGGTGAGTGGACACAGCCAGATCCGCACTGCGCCCTGCCTGACCGTCTGCCGTGGGTGAGTGGACACAGCGAGATCCACACTGCGCCCTGCCTGCCAGTCTCCCGTTGGTGAGTGGACACAGCCAGATCCGCACTGCGCCCTGCCTGCCCGTCTCCCGTGGGTGATTGGACATAGCCAGATCTGCACTGAGCCTTGCCTGCCCGTCTCCCGTGGGTGAGTGGACACAGCCAGATCCGCACTGCGCCCTGCCTGCCCGTCTCCCGTGGGTGAGTGGACACAGCCAGATCCGCACTGCGCCCTGCCTGCCCGTCTCCCGTGGGTGAGTGGACACAGCCATATCCGCACTGAGCCGTGCCTGCCCGTCTCACTTGGGTGAGTGGACACAGCCAGATCCGCACTGCGCCCTGCCTGCCCGTCTCCCGTGGTGAGTGGACACAGCCAGATCCGCACTGCACCCTGTCTGACCGTCTGACGTGGGTGAGTGGACACAGCCAGATCCGCACTGCGCCCTGCCTGCCCGTCTGCCGTTGGCGAGTGGAAACAGCCAGATCCGCACTGCGCCCTGCCTGCCCGTCTCCCGTGGGTGAGTGGACACAGCCGGATCCGCACTGCGTGCTGCCTGCCCGTATCCCGTGGGTGAGTGGACACAGCCAGATCCGCACTGCGCCCTGCCTGACCGTCTGCCGTGGGTGAGTGGACACAGCCAGATCCGCACCGCGCCCTGTCTGACCGCCTGCCGTGGGTGAGTGGACACAGCCAGATCCGTACTGCGCCCTGCCTGACCGTCTGCCGTGGGTGAGTGGATACAGCGAGATCCGCACTGCGCCCTGCCTGCCCGTCTGCCGTGGGTCAGTGGACATAGCCAGATCCACACAGCACCGTCTCTGCCCATCTCCCGTGGGTGAGTGGACACAGCTGGATCCGCACTGCGCCCTGCCTGGCCGTCTCCCTTGGGTGAGTGGACACAGCCAGATCTGCACTGCGCCCTGCCTGCCCGTCTGCCGTGGGTCAGTGGACATAGCCATATCCACACAGCACACTCTCTGCCCGTCTCCCGTGGGTGAGTGGACACAGCCAGGTCCACACTGCGCCTTGCCTGCCCGTCTCCCCTGGGTGAGTGGACACAGCCAGATCCGCACTGCGCTCTGCCTGAGCGCCTGCCGTGGGTGAGTGGACACAGCCAGATCAGCACTGCGCCCTGGCTGACCTCATGCTGTGGGTGCGTGGACACAGCCAGATCCGCACTGCACCCTGCCTGACCGCCTGCCGTGGGTGAGTGGACACAGCCAGATCGGCACTGCGCCCTGGCTGACCGTCTGCCGTGGGTGAGTGGACACAGCCAGATCCGCACTGCGCCCTGCCTGACCGCCTGCCGTGGGTGAGTGGACACAGCCAGATCCGCACTGCGCCCTGCCTGCCCGTCTCCCGTGGGCGAGTGGACACAGCCAGATCCGCACTGCGCCCTGCCTGCCCGTCTCCCGTGGGTGAGTGGACACAGCCAGATCCGCACTGCGCCCTGCCTGACCGTCTGCCGTGGGTGAGTGGATACAGCGAGATCCGCACTGCGCCCTGCCTGCCCGTCTCCCGTAGGTGAGTGGACACAGCCAGATCCGCACTGCGCCCTGCCTTCCCGTCTCCCGTGGGTGAGTGGACACAGCCAGATCCGCACTGCGCCCAGCCTGCCCGTCTCTCGTGGGTGAGTGGACACAGCCAGATCCGCACAGCGCCCTGCCTGCCCGTCTCCCGTGGGTGAGTGGACACAGCCAGATCCGCACTGCGCCCTGCCTGCCCGTCTCCCGTGGGTGAGTGGACACAGCCAGATTCGCATTGTACCCTGCCTGACCGCCTGCCGTGGGAGAGTGGACACACCAGATCCGTACTGCGCCCTGCCTGCCCGTCTCCCGTGGGCGAGTGGACACAGCCAGATCCGCACTGCGCCCTGCCTGCCCGTCTCCCGTGGGTGAGTGGACACAGCGAGATCCGCACTGCGCCCTGCCTGCCCGTCTCCCGTGGGTGAGTGGACACAGCCAGATCCGCACTGCGCCCAGCCTGACCGTCTGCCGTGTTTGAGTGGACACAGCGAGATCCGCACTGCGCCCTGCCTGCCCGTCTCCCGTGGGTGAATGGACACAGCCAGATCCGCACTGCGCCCTGCCTGCCCGTCTGCCGTGGGTGAGTGGACACAGCCAGATCCGCACTGCGCCCTGCCTGACCGCCTGCCGTGGGTGAGTGGACACAGCCAGATCCGCACTGCGCACTGCCTGCCCGTCTCCCGTGGGCGAGTGGACACAGCCAGATCCGCACTGCGCCCTGCCTGCCCGTCTCCCGTGGGTGAGTGGACACAGCCAGTCCGCACTGCGCCCTGCCTGACCGTCTGCCGTGGGTGAGTGGATACAGCGAGATCCGCACTGCGCCCTGCCTGCCCGTCTCCCGTGGGTGAGTGGACACAGCCAGATCCGCACTGCGCCCTGCCTGACCGCCTGCCGTGGGTGAGTGGACACAGCAAGATCCGCACTGCGCCCTGCCTGCCCATCTCCCGTTGGCGAGTGGACACAGCCAGATCCGCACTGCGCCCTGCCTGCCCGTCTGCCGTGGGTTGAGTAGACACAGCCAGATCCGCACTGCGCCCTGCCTGCCCGTCTCCCGTGGGTGAGCGGACATAGCCGGATCCGCACTGCGCCTTGCCTGCCCGTCTAACGTTGGTGAGTGGACACAGCCCGATCCGCACTGCGCCCTGCCCGTCTCCCGTGGGTGAGTGGACACAGCCAGATCCGCACTGCGCCCTGGCTGACCGCATGCTGTGGGTGCGTGGACACAGCCAGATCCGCACTGCGCCCTGCCTGACCGCCTGCCGTGGGTGAGTGGACACAGCCAGATCCGCACTGCGCCCTGCCTGACCGTCTGCCGTGGGTGAGTGGACACAGCCAGATCCGCACTGCGCCCTGCCTGACCGCCTGCCGTGCGTGAGTGGACACAGCCAGATCCGCACTGCGCCCTGCCTGCCCGTCTCCCGTGGGCGAGTGGACACAGCCAGATCCGCACTGCGCCCTGCCTTCCCGTCTGCCGTGGGTGAGTGGACACAGCCAGATCCGCACTGCGCCCTGGCTGACTGCATGCTGTGGGTGCGTGGACACAGCCAGATCCGCACTGCACCCTGCATGACCGCCTGCCGTGGGTGAGTGGACACAGCCAGATCCGCATTGCGCCCTGCCTGCCCGTCTCCCGTGGGCGAGTCGACACAGCCAGATCCGCACTGCGCCCTGCCTGCCCGTCTGCCGTGGGTCAGTGGACATAGCCAGATCCACACAGCACCGTCTCTGCCCGTCTCCCGAGGGCGAGTGTACACAGCCAGATCCGCACTGCGCCCTGCCTGCCCGTTCCCGTGGGCGAGTCGACACAGCCAGATCCACACTGCGCCCTGCCTGCCCGTCTGCCGTGGGTCAGTGGACATAGCCAGATCCACACAGCACCGTCTCTGCCCGTCTCCCGTGGGTGAGTGGACACAGCCAGTTCCGCACTGCGCCTTGCCTGCCCATCTCCCGTGGGAGAGTGTAAACAGCCAGATCCGCACTGCGCCCTGCCTGACCGTCTGCCGTGCGTGAGTGGACACAGCCAGATCCGCACTGCCCCCGCCTGACCTCCTGCCGTGGGTGAGTGGACACAGCCAGATCCGCACTGCGCCCTGCCTGACTGCCTGCCGTGGGTGAGTGGACACAGCCAGATCCGTACTGCGCCCTGCCTTCCCGTGTCCCGTGGGTGAGTGGACACAGCCAGATCCGCACTGCGCCCTGCCTGCCCGTCTCCCGTTTGTGAGTGGACACAGCCAGATCTGCACTGCGCCCTGCCTGACCGTCTCCCGTGGGTGAGTGGACACAGCCAGATCCGCACTGCGCCCTACCTGCCCGTCTCCCGTGGGCGAGTGGACACAGCCAGATCCGCACTGCGCCCTGCCTGCCCGTCTGCCGTGGGCGAGTGGACATAGACAGATCCGCACGGCGCCCTGCCTGACAGTCTGCCGTGGGTGAGTGGACATAGCCAGATCCGCACTGCGCTCTGCCTGAGCGCCTGCCGTGGGTGAGTGGACACAGCCAGATCTGCACTGCGCCCTGGCTGACCGCATGCTGTGGGTGCGTGGACACAGCCAGATCCGCACTGCGCCCTGCCTGCCCGTCTCCCGTGGGTGAGTGGACACAGCCAGATCCGCACTGAGCCTTGCCTGCCCGTCTCACGTGGGTGAGTGGACACATCCAGATCCGCACTGCGTCCTGCCTGCCCGTCTCCCGTGGGTGAGTGGACACAGCCAGATCCGCACTGCACCCTGCCTGCCCGTCTGCCGTGGGTGAGTGGACACAGCCACATCCGCACTGCGCCCTGCCTGCCCGTCTGACGTGGGTCAGTGGACATAGCCAGATCCACACAGCACAGTCTCTGCCCATCTCCCGTGGGTGAGTGGACACAGCTGGCTCCGCACTGCGCCCTGCATGCCCGTCTCCCGTGGGTGAGTGGACACAGCTGGATCCGCACTGCGCCTTGCCTGCCCGTCTCACGTTGGTGAGTGGACACAGCCAGATCCGCACTGCGCCCTGCCATTCTCCCGTGGGTGAGTGGACCCAGCCAGATCCGCACTGCGCCCTGACTGACCGCATGCTATGGGTGCGTGGACACAGCCAGATCCGCACTGCGCCCTGCTTGCCCGTCTCCCGTGGGTGAGCGGACACAGCCAGATCCGCACTGCGCCCTGCCTGCCCGTCTCCCGTGGGTGAGTGGACACAGCCATATCCGCACTGAGCCTTGCCTGCCCGTCTCACGTGGGTGAGTGGACACAGCCAGATCCGCACTGCGCCCTGCCTGCCCGTCTCCCGTGGGTGAGTGGACACAGCCAGATCCGCACTGCGCCCTGCCTGCCCGTCTGCCGTGGGTGAGTGGACACAGCCAGATCCGCACCGCGCCCTGTCTGACTGCCTGCCGTGGGTGAGTGGACACAGCCAGATCCGTACTGTACCCTGCCTGCCCGTCTGCCGTGGGTCAGTGGACATAGCCAGATCCACACAGCACCGTCTCTGCCCATCTCCCGTGGGTGAGTGTACACAGCTGTATCCGCACTGCACCCTGCCTGGCCGTCTCCCGTGGGTGAATGGACACAGCCAGATCCGCACTGCGCCTTGCCTGCCCGACTCACGTTGGTGAGTGGACACAGCCATATCCGCACTGCGCCCTGCCTGCCCGTCTCCCGTGGGTGAGTGGACACAGCCAGATCCGCACTGCACCCTGCCTGACCGTCTGCCGTCGGTGAGTGGACACAGCCAGATCTGCACTGCGCCCTGCCTGCCCGTCTGCCGTGGGTCAGTGGACATAGCCATATCCACACAGCACACTCTCTGCCCGTCTCCCGTGGGTGAGTGGACACAGCCAGGTCCACACTGCGCCTTGCCTGCCCGTCTCCCCTGGGTGAATGGACACAGCCAGAACCGCACTGCGCTCTGCCTGAGCGCCTGCCCTGGGTGAGTGGACACAGCCAGATCCGCACTGCGCCCTGGCTGACCGCATTCTGTGGGTGTGTGGACACAGCCAGATCCGCACTGCACCCTGCCTGACCGCCTGCCGTGGGTGAGTGGACACAGCCAGATCCGCACTGCGCCCTGCCTGACCGTCTGCCGTGGGTGAGTGGACACAGCCAGATCCGCACTGCGCCCTGCCTGACCGCCTGCCGTGGGTGAGTGGACACAGCCAGATCCGCACTGCGCCCTGCCTGCCCGTCTCCCGTGGGCGAGTGGACACAGCCAGATCCGCACTGCGCCCTGCCTGCCCGTCTGCCGTGGGTGAGTGGACACAGCCACATCCGCACTGCGCCCTGCCTGACCGTCTGCCGTGGGTGAGTGGACACAGCCAGATCCGCACTGCGCCCTGCCTGCCAGTCTCCCGTGGGTGAGTGGACACAGCCAGATCCGCACTGCGCCCTGCCTTCCCGTCCCCGTGGGTGAGTGGACACAGCCAGATCCGCACTGCGCCCAGCCTGCCCGTCTCCCGTGGGTGAGTGGACACAGCCAGATCCGCACTGCGCCCTGCCTGCCCGTCTCCCGTGGGTGAGTGGACACAGCCAGATCCGCACTGCGTCTTGCCTGCCCGTCTTCCGTCAGTGATTGGACACAGCCAGATCCGCACTGCGCCCTGCCTGCCCGTCTGCCGTGGGTGAGTGGACACAGCCAGATCCGCACTGCGCCCTGCCTGCCCGTCTCCCGTGGGTGAGTGGACACAGCCATATCCGCACTGAGCCTTGCCTGCCCGTCTCACTTGGGTGAGTGGACACAGCCAGATCCGCACTGCGCCCTGCCTGCCCGTCTCCCGTGGTGAGTGGACACAGCCAGATCCGCACTGCACCCTGTCTGACCGTCTGACGTGGGTGAGTGGACACAGCCAGATCCGCACTGCGCCCTGCCTACCCGTCTGCCGTTGGCGAGTGGAAACAGCCAGATCCGCACTGCGTGCTGCCTGCCCGTCTCCCGTGGGTGAGTGGACACAGCCAGATCCGCACTGCGCCCTGCCTGACCGTCTGCCGTGGGTGAGTGGACACAGCCAGATCCGCACCGCGCCCTGTCTGACCGCCTGCCGTGGGTGAGTGGACACAGCCAGATCCGTACTGTACCCTGCCTGCCCATCTGCCGTGGGTCAGTGGACATAGCCAGATCCACACAGCACCGTCTCTGCCCATCTCCCGTGGGTGAGTGGACACAGCTGGATCCGCACTGCGCCCTGCCTGGCCGTCTCCCGTGGGTGAGTGGACACAGCCAGATCCGCACTGCGCCTTGCCTGCCCGACTCACGTTGGTGAGTGGACACAGCCAGATCCGCACTGCGCCCTGCCTGCCCGTCTCCCGTGGGTGAGTGGACACAGCCAGTTCCGCACTGAACCCTGCCTGCCCGTCTGCCGTGGGTGAGTGGACATAGCCAGATCTGCACTGCGCCCTGCCTGCCCGTCTGCCGTGGGTCAGTGGACATAGCCATATCCACACAGCACACTCTCTGCCCGTCTCCCGTGGGTGAGTGGACACAGCCAGGTCCACACTGCGCCTTGCCTGCCCGTCTCCCCTGGGTGAGTGGACACAGCCAGATCCGCACTGCACTCTGCCTGAGCGCCTGCCCTGGGTGAGTGGACACAGCCAGATCCGCACTGCGCCCTGGCTGACCGCATGCTGTGGGTGCGTGGACACAGCCAGATCCGCACTGCACCCTGCCTGACCGCCTGCCGTGGGCGAGTGGACACAGCCAGATCCGCACTGCGCCCTGCCTGACCGTCTGCCGTGGGTGAGTGGACACAGCCAGATCCGCACTGCGCCCTGCCTGACCGCCTGCCGTGGGTGAGTGGACACAGCCAGATCCGCACTGCGCCCTGCCTTCCCGTCTCCTGTGGGTGAGTGGACACAGCCAGATCCGCACTGCGCCCAGCCTGCCCGTCTCCCGTGGGTGAGTGGACACAGCCAGATCCGCACTGCGCCCTGCCTGCCCGTCTCCCGTGGGTGAGTGGACACAGCCAGATCCGCACTGCGTCTTGCCTGCCCGTCTTCCGTCAGTGATTGGACACAGCCAGATCCGCACTGCGCCCTGCCTGCCCGTCTGCCGTGGGTGAGTGGACACAGCCAGATCCGCACTGCGCCCTGCCTGACCGTCTGCCGTGGGTGAGTGGACACAGCGAGATCCACACTGCGCCCTGCCTGCCAGTCTCCCGTTGGTGAGTGGACACAGCCAGATCCGCACTGCGCCCTGCCTGCCCGTCTCCCGTGGGTGAGTGGACATAGCCAGATCTGCACTGAGCCTTGCCTGCCCGTCTCCCGTGGGTGAGTGGACACAGCCAGATCCGCACTGCGCCCTGCCTGCCCGTCTCCCGTGGGTGAGTGGACACAGCCAGATCCGCACTGCGCCCTGCCTGCCCGTCTCCCGTGGGTGAGTGGACACAGCCATATCCGCACTGAGCCTTGCCTGCCCGTCTCACTTGGGTGAGTGGACACAGCCAGATCCGCACTGCGCCCTGCCTGCCCGTCTCCCGTGGTGAGTGGACACAGCCAGATCCGCACTGCACCCTGTCTGACCGTCTGACGTGGGTGAGTGGACACAGCCAGATCCGCACTGCGCCCTGCCTGCCCGTCTGCCGTTGGCGAGTGGAAACAGCCAGATCCGCACTGCGCCCTGCCTGCCCGTCTCCCGTGGGTGAGTGGACACAGCCGGATCCGCACTGCGTGCTGCCTGCCCGTCTCCCGTGGGTGAGTGGACACAGCCAGATCCGCACTGCGCCCTGCCTGACCGTCTGCCGTGGGTGAGTGGACACAGCCAGATCCGCACCGCGCCCTGTCTGACCGCCTGCCGTGGGTGAGTGGACACAGCCAGATCCGTACTGTACCCTGCCTGCCCGTCTGCCGTGGGTCAGTGGACATAGCCAGATCCACACAGCACCGTCTCTGCCCATCTCCCGTGGGTGAGTGGACACAGCCGGATCCGCACTGCGCCCTGCCTGGCCGTCTCCCTTGGGTGAGTGGACACAGCCAGATCCGCACTGCGCCTTGCCTGCCCGACTCACGTTGGTGAGTGGACACAGCCAGATCCGCACTGCGCCCTGCCTGCCCGTCTCCCGTGGGTGAGTGGACACAGCCAGATCCGCACTGCACCCTGCCTGCCCGTCTGCCGTGGGTGAGTGGACACAGCCAGATCTGCACTGCGCCCTGCCTGCCCGTCTGCCGTGGGTCAGTGGACATAGCCATATCCACACAGCACACTCTCTGCCCGTCTCCCGTGGGTGAGTGGACACAGCCAGGTCCACACTGCGCCTTGCCTGCCCGTCTCCCCTGGGTGAGTGGACACAGCCAGATCCGCACTGCGCTCTGCCTGAGCGCCTGCCGTGGATGAGTGGACACAGCCAGATCAGCACTGCGCCCTGGCTGACCTCATGCTGTGGGTGCGTGGACACAGCCAGATCCGCACTGCACCCTGCCTGACCGCCTGCCGTGGGTGAGTGGACACAGCCAGATCCGCACTGCGCCCTGCCTGACCGCCTGCCGTGGGTGAGTGGACACAGCCAGATCCGCACTGCGCCCTGCCTGCCCGTCTCCCGTGGGCGAGTGGACACAGCCAGATCCGCACTGCGCCCTGCCTTCCCGTCTGCCGTGGGTGAGTGGACACAGCCAGATCCGCACTGCGCCCTGCCTGACCGTCTGCCATGGGTGAGTGGACACAGCGAGATCCGCACTGCGCCCTGCCTACCCGTCTCCCGTGGGTGAGTGGACACAGCCAGATACGCACTGTGCCCTGCCTTCCCGTCTCCCGTGGGTGAGTGGACACAGCCAGATCAGCACTGCGCCCTGCCTGCCCGTCTCCCGAGGGTGAGTGGACACAGCGAGATCCGCACTGCGCCCTGCCTGCCCGTCTCCCGTGGGCGAGTGGACACAGCCAGATCCGCACTGCGCCTTGCCTGCCCGTCTCCCGTGGGTGAGTGGACACAGCCAGATACGCACTGCGCCCTGCCTGCCTGTCTCCCGTGGGTGAGTTGACACAACCAGATCCGCACTGCGCCCTGCCTGCCCGTCTCCCGTTGGTGAGTGGACACAGCCAGATCCGCACTGCGCCCTGCCTGCCCGTCTCCCGTGGGTGAGTGGACACAGCCAGATACGCACTGCGCCCTGCCTACCCGTCTCCCGTGGGTGAGTGGACACAGTCAGATCCGCATTGTACCCTGCCTGCCCGTCTCCCGTGGGCGAGTGGACACAGCCAGATCCGCACTGCGCCTTGCCTGCCCGTCTCCCGTGGGTGGGTGGACACAGCCAGATCCGCACTGCGCCCTGCCTGCCCGTCTCCCGTGGGCGAGTCGACACAGCCAGATCCGCACTGCGCCCTGCCTGCCCGTCTGCCGTGGGTCATTGGACATAGCCAGATCCACACAGCACCGTCTCTGCCCGTCTCCCATGGGTGAGTGGCCACAGCCAGATCCGCACTGCGCCTTGCCTGCCCATCTCCCGTGGGTGAGTGGACACAGCCAGATCCGCACTGCGCCCTGCCTGCCCGTCTCCCGTGGGAGAGTGGACACAGCCAGATCCGCACTGCGCCCTGCCTGACCGTCTGCCGTGCGTGAGTGGACACAGCCAGATCCGCACTGCGCCCTGCCTGACCGTCTGCCGTGGGTGAGTGGACACAGCCAGATCCGCACTGCGCCCTGCCTGACCGCCTGCCGTGGGTGAGGGGAGACAGCCAGATCCGCACTGCGCCCTGCCTGACCGCCTGCCGTGGGCGAGTGGACACAGCCAGATCCGCACTGCGCCCTGCCTGCCCGTCTGCCGTGGGTGAGTGGACACAGCCAGATCCTCACTGCGCCCTGCCTGACCGTCTGCCGTGGGTGAGTGGACACAGCCAGATCCGTACTGTACCCTGCCTGCCCATCTGCCGTGGGTCAGTGGACATAGCCAGATCCACACAGCACCGTCTCTGCCCATCTCCCGTGGGTGAGTGGACACAGCCGGATCCACACTGCGCCCTGCCTGCCCGTCTCCCGTGGGTGAGTGGACACAGCCAGATCCGCACTGCGCCTTGCCTGCCCGAATCACGTTGGTGAGTGGACACAGCCAGATCCGCACTGCGCCCTGCCTACCCGTCTCCCGTGGGTGAGTGGACACAGCCAGATCCGCACTGCGCCTTGCCTGCCCGACTCACGTTGGTGAGTGGACACAGCCAGATCCGCACTGCGCCCTGCCTGCCCGTCTCCCGTGGGTGAGTGGACACAGCCAGATCCGCACTGCACCCTGCCTGACCGTCTGCCGTGGGTGAGTGGACACAGCCAGATCTGCACTGCGCCCTGCCTGCCCGTCTGCTGTGGGTCAGTGGACATAGCCATATCCACACAGCACACTCTCTGCCCGTCTCCCGTGGGTGAGTGGACACAGCCAGGTCCACACTGCGCCTTGCCTGCCCGTCTCCCCTGGGTGAGTGGACACAGCCAGATCCGCACTGCGCTCTGCCTGAGCGCCTGCCGTGGGTGAGTGGACACAGCCAGATCCGCACTGCGCCCTGGCTGACCGCATGCTGTGGGTGCGTGGACACAGCCAGATCCGCACTGCACCCTGCCTGACCGCCTGCCGTGGGTGAGTGGACACAGCCAGATCCGAACTGCGCCCTGCCTGACCCTCTGCCGTGGGTGAGTGGACACAGCCAGATCCGCACTGCGCCCTGCCTGACTGCCTGCCGTGGGTGAGTGGACACATCCAGATCCGCACTGCGCCCTGCGTGCCCGTCTCCCGTGGGCGAGTGGACACAGCCAGATCCGCACTGCGCCCTGCCTGACCGCCTGCCGTGGGTGAGTGGACACAGCCAGATCCGCACTGCGCCCTGCCTTCCCGTCTCCCGTGGGTGAGTGGACACAGCCAGATCCGCACTGCGCCCAGCCTGCCCGTCTCCCGTGGGTGAGTGGACACAGCCAGATCCGCACTGCGCCCTGCCTGCCCGTCTCCCGTGGGTGAGTGGACACAGCCAGATTCGCATTGTACCCTGCCTGACCGCCTGCCGTGGGAGAGTGGACACACCAGATCCGTACTGCGCCCTGCCTGCCCGTCTGCCGTGGGTCAGTGGACATAGCCAGATCCACACAGCACCGACTCTGCCCGTCTCCCGTGGGTGAGTGGACACAGCCGGATCCGCACTGCGCCCTGCCTGCCCGTCTCCCGTGGGTGACTTGACACAGCCAGATCCGCACTGCGCCCTGCCTGCCCGTCTCCCGTGGGCGAGTGGACACAGCCAGATCCGCACTGCGCCTTGCCTGCCCGTCTCCCGTGGGTGAGTGGACACAGCCAGATCCGCACTGCGCCCTGCCCGTCTCCCGTGGGTGAGTGGACACAGCCAGATCCGCACTGCGCCCTGGCTGACCGCATGCTATGGGTGCGTGGACACAGCCAGATCCGCACTGCGCCCTGCCTGACCGCCTGCCGTGGGTGAGTGGACACAGCCAGATCCGCACTGCGCCCTGCCTGACCGCCTGCCGTGGGTGAGTGGACACAGCCAGATCCGCACTGCGCCCTGCCTGCCCGTCTCCCGTCGGTGAGTGGACACAGCCAGATCCGCACTGCGCCTTGACTGCCCGACTCACTTTGGTGAGTGGACACAGCCAGATCCGCACTGCGCCCTGCCTGCCCGTCTCCCGTGGATGAGTGGACACAGCCAGATCCGCACTGCACCCTGCCTGACCGTCTCCCGTGGGTGAGTGGACACAGCCAGATCCGCACTGCGTCTTGCCTGCCCGTCTTCCGTTAGTGAGTGGACACAGCCAGTTCCGACTGCGCCCTGCCTGCCCGTCTCCCGTGGGTAAGTGGACACAGCCAGATCCGCACTGCGCCCTGCCTGACCGCCTGCCGTGGGCGAGTGGACACAGCCAGATCCGCACTGCGCCCTGCCTGCCCGTCTGCCGTGGGCGAGTGGACATAGCCAGATCCGCACGGCGCCCTGTCTGACAGTATGCCGTGGGTGAGTGGACACAGCCAGATCCGCACTGCGCTCTGCCTGAGCGCCTGCCGTGGGTGAGTGGACACAGCCAGATCCGCACTGCGCCCTGGCTGACCGCATGCTGTGGGTGCGTGGACACAGCCAGATCCGCACTGCGCCCTGCCTGACCGCCTGCCGTGGGTGAGTGGACACAGCCAGATTTGCACTGCGCCCTGCCTGCCCGTCTGCCGTGGGTCAGTGGACATAGCCATATCCACACAGCACACTCTCTGCCCGTCTCCCATGGGTGAGTGGACACAGCCAGGTCCACACTGCGCCTTGCCTGCCCGTCTCCCCTGGGTGAGTGGACACAGCCAGATCCGCACTGCGCTCTGCCTGAGCGCCTGCCGTGGGTGAGTGGACACAGCCAGATCCGCACTGCGCCCTGCCTGACTGTCTGCCGTGGGTGAGTGGACACAGCCAGATCCGCACTGCGCCCTGCCTGACCGCCTGCCGTGGGAGAGTGGACACAGCCAGATCCGCACTGCGCCCTGCCTGCCCGTCTCCCGTGGGCGAGTGGACACAGCCAGATCCGCACTGCGCCCTGCCTGCCCGTCTGCCGTGGGTGAGTGGACACAGCCAGATCCGCACTGCGCCCTGCCTGCCCGTCTGCCGTGGGTGAGTGGACACAGCCAGATCCGCACTGCGCCCTTCCTGCCCGTTTGCCGTGGGTGAGTGGACACAGCCAGATCCACACTGCGCCCTGCCTGACCGTCTGCCGTGGGTGAGTGGACACAGCGAGATCCACACTGCGCCCTGCCTGCCCGTCTCCCATGGGTGAGTGGACACAGCCAGATCCGCACTGCGCCCTGCCTGCCCGTCTCCCGTGGGTGAGTGGACATACCCAGATCTGCACTGAGCCTTGCCTGCCCATCTCCCGTGGGTGAGTGGACACAGCCAGATCCGCACTGCGCCCTGCCTGCCCGTCTCCCGTGGGTGAGTGGACACAGCCAGATCCGCACTGCGCCCTGCCTGCCCGTCTCCCGTGGGTGAGTGGACACAGCCGGATCCGCACTGCGTGCTGCCTGCCCGTCTCCCGTGGGTGAGTGGACACAGCCAGATCCGCACTGCGCCCTGCCTGCCCGTCTCCCGTGGGTGAGTGGACACAGCCAGATCCGCACTGCGCCCTGCCTGACCGCCTGCCGTGGGTGAGTGGACACAGCCAGATCCGTACTGTACCCTGCCTGCCCGTCTGCCGTGGGTCAGTGGACATAGCCAGATCCACACAGCCCCGTCTCTGCCCATCTCCCGTGGGTGAGTGGACACAGCCGGATCCGCACTGCGCCCTGCCTGCCCGTCTCCCGTGGGTGAGTGGACACAGCCAGATCCGCACTGCGCCTTGCCTGCCCGACTCACGTTGGTGAGTGGACACAGCCAGATCCGCACTGCGCCCTGCCTGCCCGTTTCCCGTGGGTGAGTGGACACAGCCAGATCCGCACTGCACCCTGCTTGACCGTCTGCCGTGGGTGAGTGGACACAGCCAGATCTGCACTGCGCCCTGCCTTCCCGTCTGCCGTGGGTCAGTGGACATAGCCATATCCACACAGCACACTCTCTGCCCGTCTCCCGTGGGTGAGTGGACACAGCCAGGTCCACACTGCGCCTTGCCTGCCCGTCTCCCCTGGGTGAGTGGACACACCCAGATCCGCACTGCGCTCTGCCTGAGCGCCTGCCGTGGGTGAGTGGACACAGCCAGATCCGCACTGCGCCCTGGCTGACCGCATGCTGTGGGTGCGTGGACACAGCCAGATCCGCACTGCACCCTGCCTGACCGCCTGCCGTGGGTGAGTGGACACAGCCAGATCCGCACTGCGCCCTGCCTGACCGTCTGCCGTGGGTGAGTGGACACAGCCAGATCCGCACTGCGCCCTGCCTGACCGCCTGCCGTGGGTGAGTGGACACAGCCAGATCCGCACTGCGCCCTGCCTGCCCGTCTCCCGTGGGTGAGTGGACACAGCCAGATCCGCACTGCGCCCTGCCTTCCCGTCTCCCGTGGGTGAGTGGACACAGCCAGATCCGCACTGCGCCCTGCCTGCCCGTCTGCCGTTGGCGAGTGGAAACAGCCAGATCCGCACTGCGCCCTGCCTGCCCGTCTCCCGTGGGTGAGTGGACACAGCCGGATCCGCACAGCGTGCTGCCTGCCCGTCTCCCGTTGGTGAGTGGACACAGCCAGATCCGCACTGCGCCCTGCCTGACCGTCTACCGTGGGTGAGTGGACACAGCCAGATCCGCACTGCGCCCTGCCTGACCGCCTGCCGTGGGTGAGTGGACACAGCCAGATCCGTACTGTACCCTGCCTGCCCGTCTGCCGTGGGTCAGTGGACATAGCCAGATCCACACAGCACCGTCTCTGCCCATCTCCTGTGGGTGAGTGGACACAGCTGGATCCGCACTGCGCCCTGCCTGGCCTTCTCCCATGGGTGAGTGGACACAGCCAGATCCGCACTGCGCCTTGCCTGCCCGACTCACGTTGGTGAGTGGACACAGCCAGATCCGCACTGCGCCCTGCCTGCCCGTCTCCCGTGGGTGAGTGGACACAGCCAGATCCGCACTGCACCCTGCCTGACCGTCTGCCGTGGGTGAGTGGACACAGCCAGATCTGCACTGCGCCCTGCCTGCCCGTCTGCCGTGGGTCAGTGGACATAGCCATATCCACACAGCACACTCTCTGCCCGTCTCCCGTGGGTGAGTGGACACAGCCAGGTCCACACTGCGCCTTGCCTGCCCGTCTCCCCTGGGTGAGTGGACACAGCCAGATCCGCACTGCGCTCTGCCTGAGCGCCTGCCGTGGGTGAGTGGACACAGCCAGATCCGCACTGCGCCCTGGCTGACCGCATGCTGTGGGTGCGTGGACACAGCCAGATCCGCACTGCACCCTGCCTGACCGCCTGCCGTGGGTGAGTGGACACAGCCAGATCCGAACTGCGCCCTGCCTGACCCTCTGCCGTGGGTGAGTGGACACAGCCAGATCCGCACTGCGCCCTGCCTGACTGCCTGCCGTGGGTGAGTGGACACAGCCAGATCCGCACTGCGCACTGCGTGCCCGTCTCCCGTGGGCGAGTGGACACAGCCAGATCCGCACTGCGCCCTGCCTGACCGCCTGCCGTGGGTGAGTGGACACAGCCAGATCCGCACTGCGCCCTGCCTTCCCGTCTCCCGTGGGTGAGTGGACACAGCCAGATCCGCACTGCGCCCAGCCTGCCCGTCTCCCGTGGGTGAGTGGACACAGCCAGATCCGCACTGCGCCCTGCCTGCCCGTCTCCTGTGGGTGAGTGGACACAGCCAGATCCGCACTGCGCCCTGCCTGCCCGTCTCCCGTGGGTGAGTGGACACAGCCAGATCCGCACTGCGCCCTGCCTGCCCGTCTCCCGTGGGTGAGTGGACACAGCCATATCCGCACTGAGCCTTGCCTGCCCGTCTCACTTGGGTGAGTGGACACAGCCAGATCCGCACTGCGCCCTGCCTGCCCGTCTCCCGTGGTGAGTGGACACAGCCAGATCCGCACTGCACCCTGTCTGACCGTCTGACGTGGGTGAGTGGACACAGCCAGATCCGCACTGCGCCCTGCCTGCCCGTCTGCCGTTGGCGAGTGGAAACAGCCAGATCCGCACTGCGCCCTGCCTGCCCGTCTCCCGTGGGTGAGTGGACACAGCCGGATCCGCACTGCGTGCTGCCTGCCCGTCTCCCGTGGGTGAGTGGACACAGCCAGATCCGCACTGCGCCCTGCCTGACCGTCTGCCGTGGGTGAGTGGACACAGCCAGATCCGCACCGCGCCCTGTCTGACCGCCTGCCGTGGGTGAGTGGACACAGCCAGATCCGTACTGTACCCTGCCTGCCCGTCTGCCGTGGGTCAGTGGACATAGCCAGATCCACACAGCACCGTCTCTGCCCATCTCCCGTGGGTGAGTGGACACAGCCGGATCCGCACTGCGCCCTGCCTGGCCGTCTCCCTTGGGTGAGTGGACACAGCCAGATCCGCACTGCGCCTTGCCTGCCCGACTCACGTTGGTGAGTGGACACAGCCAGATCCGCACTGCGCCCTGCCTGCCCGTCTCCCGTGGGTGAGTGGACACAGCCAGATCCGCACTGCACCCTGCCTGCCCGTCTGCCGTGGGTGAGTGGACACAGCCAGATCTGCACTGCGCCCTGCCTGCCCGTCTGCCGTGGGTCAGTGGACATAGCCATATCCACACAGCACACTCTCTGCCCGTCTCCCGTGGGTGAGTGGACACAGCCAGGTCCACACTGCGCCTTGCCTGCCCGTCTCCCCTGGGTGAGTGGACACAGCCAGATCCGCACTGCGCTCTGCCTGAGCGCCTGCCGTGGATGAGTGGACACAGCCAGATCAGCACTGCGCCCTGGCTGACCTCATGCTGTGGGTGCGTGGACACAGCCAGATCCGCACTGCACCCTGCCTGACCGCCTGCCGTGGGTGAGTGGACACAGCCAGATCCGCACTGCGCCCTGCCTGACCGCCTGCCGTGGGTGAGTGGACACAGCCAGATCCGCACTGCGCCCTGCCTGCCCGTCTCCCGTGGGCGAGTGGACACAGCCAGATCCGCACTGCGCCCTGCCTTCCCGTCTGCCGTGGGTGAGTGGACACAGCCAGATCCGCACTGCGCCCTGCCTGACCGTCTGCCATGGGTGAGTGGACACAGCGAGATCCGCACTGCGCCCTGCCTACCCGTCTCCCGTGGGTGAGTGGACACAGCCAGATACGCACTGTGCCCTGCCTTCCCGTCTCCCGTGGGTGAGTGGACACAGCCAGATCAGCACTGCGCCCTGCCTGCCCGTCTCCCGAGGGTGAGTGGACACAGCGAGATCCGCACTGCGCCCTGCCTGCCCGTCTCCCGTGGGCGAGTGGACACAGCCAGATCCGCACTGCGCCTTGCCTGCCCGTCTCCCGTGGGTGAGTGGACACAGCCAGATACGCACTGCGCCCTGCCTGCCTGTCTCCCGTGGGTGAGTTGACACAACCAGATCCGCACTGCGCCCTGCCTGCCCGTCTCCCGTTGGTGAGTGGACACAGCCAGATCCGCACTGCGCCCTGCCTGCCCGTCTCCCGTGGGTGAGTGGACACAGCCAGATACGCACTGCGCCCTGCCTACCCGTCTCCCGTGGGTGAGTGGACACAGTCAGATCCGCATTGTACCCTGCCTGCCCGTCTCCCGTGGGCGAGTGGACACAGCCAGATCCGCACTGCGCCTTGCCTGCCCGTCTCCCGTGGGTGGGTGGACACAGCCAGATCCGCACTGCGCCCTGCCTGCCCGTCTCCCGTGGGCGAGTCGACACAGCCAGATCCGCACTGCGCCCTGCCTGCCCGTCTGCCGTGGGTCATTGGACATAGCCAGATCCACACAGCACCGTCTCTGCCCGTCTCCCATGGGTGAGTGGCCACAGCCAGATCCGCACTGCGCCTTGCCTGCCCATCTCCCGTGGGTGAGTGGACACAGCCAGATCCGCACTGCGCCCTGCCTGCCCGTCTCCCGTGGGAGAGTGGACACAGCCAGATCCGCACTGCGCCCTGCCTGACCGTCTGCCGTGCGTGAGTGGACACAGCCAGATCCGCACTGCGCCCTGCCTGACCGTCTGCCGTGGGTGAGTGGACACAGCCAGATCCGCACTGCGCCCTGCCTGACCGCCTGCCGTGGGTGAGGGGAGACAGCCAGATCCGCACTGCGCCCTGCCTGACCGCCTGCCGTGGGCGAGTGGACACAGCCAGATCCGCACTGCGCCCTGCCTGCCCGTCTGCCGTGGGTGAGTGGACACAGCCAGATCCTCACTGCGCCCTGCCTGACCGTCTGCCGTGGGTGAGTGGACACAGCCAGATCCGTACTGTACCCTGCCTGCCCATCTGCCGTGGGTCAGTGGACATAGCCAGATCCACACAGCACCGTCTCTGCCCATCTCCCGTGGGTGAGTGGACACAGCCGGATCCACACTGCGCCCTGCCTGCCCGTCTCCCGTGGGTGAGTGGACACAGCCAGATCCGCACTGCGCCTTGCCTGCCCGAATCACGTTGGTGAGTGGACACAGCCAGATCCGCACTGCGCCCTGCCTACCCGTCTCCCGTGGGTGAGTGGACACAGCCAGATCCGCACTGCGCCTTGCCTGCCCGACTCACGTTGGTGAGTGGACACAGCCAGATCCGCACTGCGCCCTGCCTGCCCGTCTCCCGTGGGTGAGTGGACACAGCCAGATCCGCACTGCACCCTGCCTGACCGTCTGCCGTGGGTGAGTGGACACAGCCAGATCTGCACTGCGCCCTGCCTGCCCGTCTGCTGTGGGTCAGTGGACATAGCCATATCCACACAGCACACTCTCTGCCCGTCTCCCGTGGGTGAGTGGACACAGCCAGGTCCACACTGCGCCTTGCCTGCCCGTCTCCCCTGGGTGAGTGGACACAGCCAGATCCGCACTGCGCTCTGCCTGAGCGCCTGCCGTGGGTGAGTGGACACAGCCAGATCCGCACTGCGCCCTGGCTGACCGCATGCTGTGGGTGCGTGGACACAGCCAGATCCGCACTGCACCCTGCCTGACCGCCTGCCGTGGGTGAGTGGACACAGCCAGATCCGAACTGCGCCCTGCCTGACCCTCTGCCGTGGGTGAGTGGACACAGCCAGATCCGCACTGCGCCCTGCCTGACTGCCTGCCGTGGGTGAGTGGACACATCCAGATCCGCACTGCGCCCTGCGTGCCCGTCTCCCGTGGGCGAGTGGACACAGCCAGATCCGCACTGCGCCCTGCCTGACCGCCTGCCGTGGGTGAGTGGACACAGCCAGATCCGCACTGCGCCCTGCCTTCCCGTCTCCCGTGGGTGAGTGGACACAGCCAGATCCGCACTGCGCCCAGCCTGCCCGTCTCCCGTGGGTGAGTGGACACAGCCAGATCCGCACTGCGCCCTGCCTGCCCGTCTCCCGTGGGTGAGTGGACACAGCCAGATTCGCATTGTACCCTGCCTGACCGCCTGCCGTGGGAGAGTGGACACACCAGATCCGTACTGCGCCCTGCCTGCCCGTCTGCCGTGGGTCAGTGGACATAGCCAGATCCACACAGCACCGACTCTGCCCGTCTCCCGTGGGTGAGTGGACACAGCCGGATCCGCACTGCGCCCTGCCTGCCCGTCTCCCGTGGGTGACTTGACACAGCCAGATCCGCACTGCGCCCTGCCTGCCCGTCTCCCGTGGGCGAGTGGACACAGCCAGATCCGCACTGCGCCTTGCCTGCCCGTCTCCCGTGGGTGAGTGGACACAGCCAGATCCGCACTGCGCCCTGCCCGTCTCCCGTGGGTGAGTGGACACAGCCAGATCCGCACTGCGCCCTGGCTGACCGCATGCTATGGGTGCGTGGACACAGCCAGATCCGCACTGCGCCCTGCCTGACCGCCTGCCGTGGGTGAGTGGACACAGCCAGATCCGCACTGCGCCCTGCCTGACCGCCTGCCGTGGGTGAGTGGACACAGCCAGATCCGCACTGCGCCCTGCCTGCCCGTCTCCCGTCGGTGAGTGGACACAGCCAGATCCGCACTGCGCCTTGACTGCCCGACTCACTTTGGTGAGTGGACACAGCCAGATCCGCACTGCGCCCTGCCTGCCCGTCTCCCGTGGATGAGTGGACACAGCCAGATCCGCACTGCACCCTGCCTGACCGTCTCCCGTGGGTGAGTGGACACAGCCAGATCCGCACTGCGTCTTGCCTGCCCGTCTTCCGTTAGTGAGTGGACACAGCCAGTTCCGACTGCGCCCTGCCTGCCCGTCTCCCGTGGGTAAGTGGACACAGCCAGATCCGCACTGCGCCCTGCCTGACCGCCTGCCGTGGGCGAGTGGACACAGCCAGATCCGCACTGCGCCCTGCCTGCCCGTCTGCCGTGGGCGAGTGGACATAGCCAGATCCGCACGGCGCCCTGTCTGACAGTATGCCGTGGGTGAGTGGACACAGCCAGATCCGCACTGCGCTCTGCCTGAGCGCCTGCCGTGGGTGAGTGGACACAGCCAGATCCGCACTGCGCCCTGGCTGACCGCATGCTGTGGGTGCGTGGACACAGCCAGATCCGCACTGCGCCCTGCCTGACCGCCTGCCGTGGGTGAGTGGACACAGCCAGATTTGCACTGCGCCCTGCCTGCCCGTCTGCCGTGGGTCAGTGGACATAGCCATATCCACACAGCACACTCTCTGCCCGTCTCCCATGGGTGAGTGGACACAGCCAAGTCCACACTGCGCCTTGCCTGCCCGTCTCCCCTGGGTGAGTGGACACAGCCAGATCCGCACTGCGCTCTGCCTGAGCGCCTGCCGTGGGTGAGTGGACACAGCCAGATCCGCACTGCGCCCTGCCTGACTGTCTGCCGTGGGTGAGTGGACACAGCCAGATCCGCACTGCGCCCTGCCTGACCGCCTGCCGTGGGAGAGTGGACACAGCCAGATCCGCACTGCGCCCTGCCTGCCCGTCTCCCGTGGGCGAGTGGACACAGCCAGATCCGCACTGCGCCCTGCCTGCCCGTCTGCCGTGGGTGAGTGGACACAGCCAGATCCGCACTGCGCCCTGCCTGCCCGTCTGCCGTGGGTGAGTGGACACAGCCAGATCCGCACTGCGCCCTTCCTGCCCGTTTGCCGTGGGTGAGTGGACACAGCCAGATCCACACTGCGCCCTGCCTGACCGTCTGCCGTGGGTGAGTGGACACAGCGAGATCCACACTGCGCCCTGCCTGCCCGTCTCCCATGGGTGAGTGGACACAGCCAGATCCGCACTGCGCCCTGCCTGCCCGTCTCCCGTGGGTGAGTGGACATACCCAGATCTGCACTGAGCCTTGCCTGCCCATCTCCCGTGGGTGAGTGGACACAGCCAGATCCGCACTGCGCCCTGCCTGCCCGTCTCCCGTGGGTGAGTGGACACAGCCAGATCCGCACTGCGCCCTGCCTGCCCGTCTCCCGTGGGTGAGTGGACACAGCCGGATCCGCACTGCGTGCTGCCTGCCCGTCTCCCGTGGGTGAGTGGACACAGCCAGATCCGCACTGCGCCCTGCCTGCCCGTCTCCCGTGGGTGAGTGGACACAGCCAGATCCGCACTGCGCCCTGCCTGACCGCCTGCCGTGGGTGAGTGGACACAGCCAGATCCGTACTGTACCCTGCCTGCCCGTCTGCCGTGGGTCAGTGGACATAGCCAGATCCACACAGCCCCGTCTCTGCCCATCTCCCGTGGGTGAGTGGACACAGCCGGATCCGCACTGCGCCCTGCCTGCCCGTCTCCCGTGGGTGAGTGGACACAGCCAGATCCGCACTGCGCCTTGCCTGCCCGACTCACGTTGGTGAGTGGACACAGCCAGATCCGCACTGCGCCCTGCCTGCCCGTTTCCCGTGGGTGAGTGGACACAGCCAGATCCGCACTGCACCCTGCTTGACCGTCTGCCGTGGGTGAGTGGACACAGCCAGATCTGCACTGCGCCCTGCCTTCCCGTCTGCCGTGGGTCAGTGGACATAGCCATATCCACACAGCACACTCTCTGCCCGTCTCCCGTGGGTGAGTGGACACAGCCAGGTCCACACTGCGCCTTGCCTGCCCGTCTCCCCTGGGTGAGTGGACACACCCAGATCCGCACTGCGCTCTGCCTGAGCGCCTGCCGTGGGTGAGTGGACACAGCCAGATCCGCACTGCGCCCTGGCTGACCGCATGCTGTGGGTGCGTGGACACAGCCAGATCCGCACTGCACCCTGCCTGACCGCCTGCCGTGGGTGAGTGGACACAGCCAGATCCGCACTGCGCCCTGCCTGACCGTCTGCCGTGGGTGAGTGGACACAGCCAGATCCGCACTGCGCCCTGCCTGACCGCCTGCCGTGGGTGAGTGGACACAGCCAGATCCGCACTGCGCCCTGCCTGCCCGTCTCCCGTGGGTGAGTGGACACAGCCAGATCCGCACTGCGCCCTGCCTTCCCGTCTCCCGTGGGTGAGTGGACACAGCCAGATCCGCACTGCGCCCTGCCTGCCCGTCTGCCGTTGGCGAGTGGAAACAGCCAGATCCGCACTGCGCCCTGCCTGCCCGTCTCCCGTGGGTGAGTGGACACAGCCGGATCCGCACAGCGTGCTGCCTGCCCGTCTCCCGTTGGTGAGTGGACACAGCCAGATCCGCACTGCGCCCTGCCTGACCGTCTACCGTGGGTGAGTGGACACAGCCAGATCCGCACTGCGCCCTGCCTGACCGCCTGCCGTGGGTGAGTGGACACAGCCAGATCCGTACTGTACCCTGCCTGCCCGTCTGCCGTGGGTCAGTGGACATAGCCAGATCCACACAGCACCGTCTCTGCCCATCTCCTGTGGGTGAGTGGACACAGCTGGATCCGCACTGCGCCCTGCCTGGCCTTCTCCCATGGGTGAGTGGACACAGCCAGATCCGCACTGCGCCTTGCCTGCCCGACTCACGTTGGTGAGTGGACACAGCCAGATCCGCACTGCGCCCTGCCTGCCCGTCTCCCGTGGGTGAGTGGACACAGCCAGATCCGCACTGCACCCTGCCTGACCGTCTGCCGTGGGTGAGTGGACACAGCCAGATCTGCACTGCGCCCTGCCTGCCCGTCTGCCGTGGGTCAGTGGACATAGCCATATCCACACAGCACACTCTCTGCCCGTCTCCCGTGGGTGAGTGGACACAGCCAGGTCCACACTGCGCCTTGCCTGCCCGTCTCCCCTGGGTGAGTGGACACAGCCAGATCCGCACTGCGCTCTGCCTGAGCGCCTGCCGTGGGTGAGTGGACACAGCCAGATCCGCACTGCGCCCTGGCTGACCGCATGCTGTGGGTGCGTGGACACAGCCAGATCCGCACTGCACCCTGCCTGACCGCCTGCCGTGGGTGAGTGGACACAGCCAGATCCGAACTGCGCCCTGCCTGACCCTCTGCCGTGGGTGAGTGGACACAGCCAGATCCGCACTGCGCCCTGCCTGACTGCCTGCCGTGGGTGAGTGGACACAGCCAGATCCGCACTGCGCACTGCGTGCCCGTCTCCCGTGGGCGAGTGGACACAGCCAGATCCGCACTGCGCCCTGCCTGACCGCCTGCCGTGGGTGAGTGGACACAGCCAGATCCGCACTGCGCCCTGCCTTCCCGTCTCCCGTGGGTGAGTGGACACAGCCAGATCCGCACTGCGCCCAGCCTGCCCGTCTCCCGTGGGTGAGTGGACACAGCCAGATCCGCACTGCGCCCTGCCTGCCCGTCTCCTGTGGGTGAGTGGACACAGCCAGATCCGCACTGCGCCCTGCCTGCCCGTCTCCCGTGGGTGAGTGGACACAGCCAGATTCGCATTGTACCCTGCCTGACCGCCTGCCGTGGGAGAGTGGACACACCAGATCCGTACTGCGCACTGCCTGCCCGTCTGCCGTGGGTCAGTGGACATAGCCAGATCCACACAGCACCGACTCTGCCCGTCTCCCGTGGGTGAGTGGACACAGCCGGATCCGCACTGCGCCCTGCCTGCCCGTCTCCCGTGGGTGACTTGACACAGCCAGATCCGCACTGCGCCCTGCCTGCCCGTCTCCCGTGGGCGAGTGGACACAGCCAGATCCGCACTGCGCCTTGCCTGTCCGTCTCCCGTGGGTGAGTGGACACAGCCAGATCCGCACTGCGCCCTGCCCGTCTCCCGTGGGTGAGTGGACACAGCCAGATCCGCACTGCGCCCTGGCTGACCGCATGCTATGGGTGCGTGGACACAGCCAGATCCGCACTGCGCCCTGCCTGACCGCCTGCCGTGGGTGAGTGGACACAGCCAGATCCGCACTGCGCCCTGCCTGACCGTCTGCCGTGGGTGAGTGGACACAGCCAGATCCGCACTGCGCCCTGCCTGACCGCCTGCCGTGGGTGAGTGGACACAGCCAGATCCGCACTGCGCCCTGCCTGCCCGTCTCCCATGGGCGAGTGGACACAGCCAGATCCGCACTGCGCCCTGCCTGCCCGTCTGCCGTGGGTTGAGAGGACACAGCCAGATCCGCACTGCGCCCTGCCGGCCCATCTCCCGTGGGTGAGTGGACACAGCCGGATCCGCACTGCGCCTTGCTTGCCCGTCTCACGTTGGTGAGTGGACACAGCCAGATCCGCACTGCGCCCTGCCCGTCTCCCGTGGGTGAGTGGACACAGCCAGATCCGCACTGCGCCCTGGCTGACCGCAGGCTGTGGGTGCGTGGACAAAGCCAGATCCGCACTGCGCCCTGCCTGACCCTCTGCCGTGGGTGAGTGGACACAGCCAGATCCGCACTGCGCCCTGCCTGACCGCCTGCCGAGGGTAAGTGGACACCGCCAGATCCGCACTGCGCCCTGCCTGCCCGTCTCCCGTGGGCGAGTGGACACAGCCAGATCCGCACTGCGCCCTGCCTGCCCGTCTGCTGTGGGTGAGTGGACACAGCCAGATCCGCACTGCGCCCTGCCTGACCGTCTGCCGTGGGTGAGTGGACACAGCGAGATCCGCACTGCGCCCTGCCTGCCCGTCTCCCGTGGGTGAGTGGACACAGCCAGATCCGCACTGCGCCCTGCATTCCCGTCTCCCGTGGGTGAGTGGACACAGCCAGATCCGCACTGCGCCCTGCCTACCCGTCTCCCGTGGGTGAGTGGACACAGCCAGATCCGCATTGTACCCTGCCTGACCGCCTGCCGTGGGTGAGTGGACACAGCCAGATCCATACTGCGCCCTGCCTGCCCGTCTGCCGTGGGTCAGTGGACATAGCCATATCCACACAGCACACTCTCTGCCCGTCTCCCGTGGGTGAGTGGACACAGCCAGGTCCACACTGCGCCTTGCCTGCCTGTCTCCCCTGGGTGAGTGGACACAGCCAGATCCGCACTGCGCTCTGCTTGAGCGCCTGCCGTGGGTGAGTGGACACAGCCAGATCCGCACTGCGCCTTGCCTGCCCGACTCACGTTGGTGAGTGGACACAGCCAGATCCGCACTGCGCCCTGCCTGCCCGTCTCCCGTGGATGAGTGGACACAGCCAGATCCGCACTGCACCCTGCCTGACCGTCTCCCGTGGGTGAGTGCACACAGCCAGATCCGCACTGCGTCTTGCCTGCCCGTCTTCCGTTAGTGAGTGGACACAGCCAGTTCCGACTGCGCCCTGCCTGCCCGTCTCCCGTGGGTAAGTGGACACAGCCAGATCCGCACTGCGCCCTGCCTGACCGCCTGCCGTGGGCGAGTGGACACAGCCAGATCCGCACTGCGCCCTGCCTGCCCGTCTCCCATGGGTGAGTGGACACAGCCAGGTCCACACTGCGCCTTGCCTGCCCGTCTCCCCTGGGTGAGTGGACACAGCCAGATCCGCACTGCGCTCTGCCTGAGCGCCTGCCGTGGGTGAGTGGACACAGCCAGATCCGCACTGCGCCCTGCCTGACTGTCTGCCCTGGGTGAGTCGACACAGCCAGATCCGCACTGCGCCCTGCCTGACCGCCTGCCGTGGGAGAGTGGACACAGCCAGATCCGCACTGCGCCCTGCCTGCCCGTCTCCCGTGGGCGAGTGGACACAGCCAGATCCGCACTGCGCCCTGCCTGCCCGTCTGCCGTGGGTGAGTGGACACAGCCAGATCCGCACTGCGCCCTGCCTGCCCGTCTGCCGTGGGTGAGTGGACACAGCCAGATCCGCACTGCGCCCTTCCTGCCCGTTTGCCGTGGGTGAGTGGACACAGCCCGATCCGCACTGCGCCCTGCCTGACCGTCTGCCGTGGGTGAGTGGACACAGCGAGATCCACACTGCGCCCTGCCTGCCCGTCTCCCATGGGTGAGTGGACACAGCCAGATCCGCACTGCGCCCTGCCTGACCGTCTGCCGTGGGTGAGTGGACACAGCCAGATCCGCACCGCGCCCTGTCTGACCGCCTGCCGTGGGTGAGTGGACACAGCCAGATCCGTACTGTACCCTGCCTGCCCATTTGCCGTGGGTCAGTGGACATAGCCAGATCCACACAGCACCGTCTCTGCCCATCTCCCGTGGGTGAGTGGACACAGCTGGATCCGCACTGCGCCCTGCCTGGCCGTCTCCCGTGGGTGAGTGGACACAGCCAGATCCGCACTGCGCCTTGCCTGCCCGACTCACGTTGGTGAGTGGACACAGCCAGATCCGCACTGCGCCCTGCCTGCCCGTCTCCCGTGGGTGAGTGGACACAGCCAGATCCGCACTGAACCCTGCCTGCCCGTCTGCCGTGGGTGAGTGGACATAGCCAGATCTGCACTGCGCCCTGCCTGCCCGTCTGCCGTGGGTCAGTGGACATAGCCATATCCACACAGCACACTCTCTGCCCGTCTCCCGTGGGTGAGTGGACACAGCCAGGTCCACACTGCGCCTTGCCTGCCCGTCTCCCCTGGGTGAGTGGACACAGCCAGATCCGCACTGCACTCTGCCTGAGCGCCTGCCCTGGGTGAGTGGACACAGCCAGATCCGCACTGCGCCCTGGCTGACCGCATGCTGTGGGTGCGTGGACACAGCCAGATCCGCACTGCACCCTGCCTGACCGCCTGCCGTGGGCGAGTGGACACAGCCAGATCCGCACTGCGCCCTGCCTGACCGTCTGCCGTGGGTGAGTGGACACAGCCAGATCCGCACTGCGCCCTGCCTGACCGCCTGCCGTGGGTGAGTGGACACAGCCAGATCCGCACTGCGCCCTGCCTGCCCGTCTCCCGTGGGCGAGCGGACACAGCCAGATCCGCACTGCGCCCTGCCTGCCCGTCTGCCGTGGGTGAGTGGACACAGCCAGATCCGCACTGCGCCCTGCCTGACCGTCTGCCGTGGGTGAATGGACACAGCGAGATCCGCACTGCGCCCCGCCTGCCAGTCTCCCGTGGGTGAGTGGACACAGCCAGATCCGCACTGCGCCCTGCCTTCCCGTCTCCTGTGGGTGAGTGGACACAGCCAGATCCGCACTGCGCCCAGCCTGCCCGTCTCCCGTGGGTGAGTGGACACAGCCAGATCCGCACTGCGCCCTGCCTGCCCGTCTCCCGTGGGTGAGTGGACACAGCCAGATCCGCACTGCGTCTTGCCTGCCCGTCTTCCGTCAGTGATTGGACACAGCCAGATCCGCACTGCGCCCTGCCTGCCCGTCTGCCGTGGGTGAGTGGACACAGCCAGATCCGCACTGCGCCCTGCCTGACCGTCTGCCGTGGGTGAGTGGACACAGCGAGATCCACACTGCGCCCTGCCTGCCAGTCTCCCGTTGGTGAGTGGACACAGCCAGATCCGCACTGCGCCCTGCCTGCCCGTCTCCCGTGGGTGAGTGGACATAGCCAGATCTGCACTGAGCCTTGCCTGCCCGTCTCCCGTGGGTGAGTGGACACAGCCAGATCCGCACTGCGCCCTGCCTGCCCGTCTCCCGTGGGTGAGTGGACACAGCCAGATCCGCACTGCGCCCTGCCTGCCCGTCTCCCGTGGGTGAGTGGACACAGCCATATCCACACTGAGCCTTGCCTGCCCGTCTCACTTGGGTGAGTGGACACAGCCAGATCCGCACTGCGCCCTGCCTGCCCGTCTCCCGTGGTGAGTGGACACAGCCAGATCCGCACTGCACCCTGTCTGACCGTCTGACGTGGGTGAGTGGACACAGCCAGATCCGCACTGCGCCCTGCCTGCCCGTCTGCCGTTGGCGAGTGGAAACAGCCAGATCCGCACTGCGCCCTGCCTGCCCGTCTCCCGTGGGTGAGTGGACACAGCCGGATCCGCACTGCGTGCTGCCTGCCCGTCTCCCGTGGGTGAGTGGACACAGCCAGATCCGCACTGCGCCCTGCCTGACCGTCTGCCGTGGGTGAGTGGACACAGCCAGATCCGCACCGCGCCCTGTCTGACCGCCTGCCGTGGGTGAGTGGACACAGCCAGATCCGTACTGTACCCTGCCTGCCCGTCTGCCGTGGGTCAGTGGACATAGCCAGATCCACACAGCACCGTCTCTGCCCATCTCCCGTGGGTGAGTGGACACAGCCGGATCCGCACTGCGCCCTGCCTGGCCGTCTCCCTTGGGTGAGTGGACACAGCCAGATCCGCACTGCGCCTTGCCTGCCCGACTCACGTTGGTGAGTGGACACAGCCAGATCCGCACTGCGCCCTGCCTGCCCGTCTCCCGTGGGTGAGTGGACACAGCCAGATCCGCACTGCACCCTGCCTGCCCGTCTGCCGTGGGTGAGTGGACACAGCCAGATCTGCACTGCGCCCTGCCTGCCCGTCTGCCGTGGGTCAGTGGA
Organism: Microcebus murinus; assembly: GCF_040939455.1. Lineage (NCBI taxonomy): Eukaryota > Metazoa > Chordata > Mammalia > Primates > Cheirogaleidae > Microcebus > Microcebus murinus. Next base: position 104,147,278 of record NC_134112.1, on the reverse strand, counting down.
CATAGCCATATCCACACAGCACACTCTCTGCCCGTCTCCCGTGGGTGAGTGGACACAGCCAGGTCCACACTGCGCCTTGCCTGCCCGTCTCCCCTGGGTGAGTGGACACAGCCAGATCCGCACTGCGCTCTGCCTGAGCGCCTGCCGTGGGTGAGTGGACACAGCCAGATCAGCACTGCGCCCTGGCTGACCTCATGCTGTGGGTGCGTGGACACAGCCAGATCCGCACTGCACCCTGCCTGACCGCCTGCCGTGGGTGAGTGGACACAGCCAGATCGGCACTGCGCCCTGCCTGACCGTCTGCCGTGGGTGAGTGGACACAGCCAGATCCGCACTGCGCCCTGCCTGACCGCCTGCCGTGGGTGAGTGGACACAGCCAGATCCGCACTGCGCCCTGCCTGCCCGTCTCCCGTGGGCGAGTGGACACAGCCAGATCCGCACTGCGCCCTGCCTTCCCGTCTGCCGTGGGTGAGTGGACACAGCCAGATCCGCACTGCGCCCTGCCTGACCGTCTGCCATGGGTGAGTGGACACAGCGAGATCCGCACTGCGCCCTGCCTACCCGTCTCCCGTGGGTGAGTGGACACAGCCAGATACGCACTGTGCCCTGCCTTCCCGTCTCCCGTGGGTGAGTGGACACAGCCAGATCAGCACTGCGCCCTGCCTGCCCGTATCCCGTGGGTGAGTGGACACAGCGAGATCCGCACTGCGCCCTGCCTGCCCGTCTCCCGTGGGCGAGTGGACACAGCCAGATCCGCACTGCGCCTTGCCTGCCCGTCTCCCGTGGGTGAGTGGACACAGCCAGATACGCACTGCGCCCTGCCTGCCCGTCTCCCGTGGGTGAGTTGACACAACCAGATCCGCACTGCGCCCTGCCTGCCCGTCTCCCGTTGGTGAGTGGACACAGCCAGATCCGCACTGCGCCCTGCCTGCCCGTCTCCCGTGGGTGAGTGGACACAGCCAGATACGCACTGCGCCCTGCCTACCCGTCTCCCGTGGGTGAGTGGACACAGTCAGATCCGCATTGTACCCTGCCTGCCCGTCTCCCGTGGGCGAGTGGACACAGCCAGATCCGCACTGCGCCTTGCCTGCCCGTCTCCCGTGGGTGGGTGGACACAGCCAGATCCGCACTGCGCCCTGCCTGCCCGTCTCCCGTGGGCGAGTCGACACAGCCAGATCCGCACTGCACCCTGCCTGCCCGTCTGCCGTGGGTCATTGGACATAGCCAGATCCACACAGCACCGTCTCTGCCCGTCTCCCATGTGTGAGTGGCCACAGCCAGATCCGCACTGCGCCTTGCCTGCCCATCTCCCGTGGGTGAGTGGACACAGCCAGATCCGCACTGCGCCCTGCCTGCCCGTCTCCCGTGGGAGAGTGGACACAGCCAGATCCGCACTGCGCCCTGCCTGACCGTCTGCCGTGCGTGAGTGGACACAGCCAGATCCGCACTGCGCCCTGCCTGACCGTCTGCCGTGGGTGAGTGGACACAGCCAGATCCGCACTGCGCCCTGCCTGACCGCCTGCCGTGGGTGAGGGGAGACAGCCAGATCCGCACTGCGCCCTGCCTGACCGCCTGCCGTGGGCGAGTGGACACAGCCAGATCCGCACTGCGCCCTGCCTGCCCGTCTGCCGTGGGTGAATGGACACAGCCAGATCCTCACTGCGCCCTGCCTGACCGTCTGCCGTGGGTGAGTGGACACAGCCAGATCCGTACTGTACCCTGCCTGCCCATCTGCCGTGGGTCAGTGGACATAGCCAGATCCACACAGCACCGTCTCTGCCCATCTCCCGTGGGTGAGTGGACACAGCCGGATCCACACTGCGCCCTGCCTGCCCGTCTCCCGTGGGTGAGTGGACACAGCCAGATCCGCACTGCGCCTTGCCTGCCCGAATCACGTTGGTGAGTGGACACAGCCAGATCCGCACTGCGCCCTGCCTACCCGTCTCCCGTGGGTGAGTGGACACAGCCAGATCCGCACTGCGCCTTGCCTGCCCGACTCACGTTGGTGAGTGGACACAGCCAGATCCGCACTGCGCCCTGCCTGCCCGTCTCCCGTGGGTGAGTGGACACAGCCAGATCCGCACTGCACCCTGCCTGACCGTCTGCCGTGGGTGAGTGGACACAGCCAGATCTGCACTGCGCCCTGCCTGCCCGTCTGCCGTGGGTCAGTGGACATAGCCATATCCACACAGCACACTCTCTGCCCGTCTCCCGTGGGTGAGTGGACACAGCCAGGTCCACACTGCGCCTTGCCTGCCCGTCTCCCCTGGGTGAGTGGACACAGCCAGATCCGCACTGCGCTCTGCCTGAGCGCCTGCCGTGGGTGCGTGGACACAGCCAGATCCGCACTGCGCCCTGGCTGACCGCATGCTGTGGGTGCGTGGACACAGCCAGATCCGCACTGCACCCTGCCTGACCGCCTGCCGTGGGTGAGTGGACACAGCCAGATCCGAACTGCGCCCTGCCTGACCCTCTGCCGTGGGTGAGTGGACACAGCCAGATCCGCACTGCGCCCTGCCTGACTGCCTGCCGTGGGTGAGTGGACACATCCAGATCCGCACTGCGCCCTGCGTGCCCGTCTCCCGTGGGCGAGTGGACACAGCCAGATCCGCACTGCGCCCTGCCTGACCGCCTGCCGTGGGTGAGTGGACACAGCCAGATCCGCACTGCGCCCTGCCTTCCCGTCTCCCGTGGGTGAGTGGACACAGCAAGATCCGCACTGCGCCCAGCCTGCCCGTCTCCCGTGGGTGAGTGGACACAGCCAGATCCGCACTGCGCCCTGCCTGCCCGTCTCCCGTGGGTGAGTGGACACAGCCAGATCCGCACTGCGCCCTGCCTGCCCGTCTCCCGTGGGTGAGTGGACACAGCCAGATTTGCATTGTACCCTGCCTGACCGCCTGCCGTGGGAGAGTGGACACACCAGATCCGTACTGCGCCCTGCCTGCCCGTCTGCCGTGGGTCAGTGGACATAGCCAGATCCACACAGCACCGACTCTGCCCGTCTCCCGTGGGTGAGTGGACACAGCCGGATCCGCACTGCGCCCTGCCTGCCCGTCTCCCGTGGGTGACTTGACACAGCCAGATCCGCACTGCGCCCTGCCTGCCCGTCTCCCGTGGGCGAGTGGACACAGCCAGATCCGCACTGCGCCTTGCCTGCCCGTCTCCCGTGGGTGAGTGGACACAGCCAGATCCGCACTGCGCCCTGCCCGTCTCCCGTGGGTGAGTGGACACAGCCAGATCCGCACTGCGCCCTGGCTGACCGCATGCTATGGGTGCGTGGACACAGCCAGATCCGCACTGCGCCCTGCCTGCCCGTCTCCCGTGGGTGAGTGGACACAGCCAGATCCGCACTGCGCCTTGACTGCCCGACTCACTTTGGTGAGTGGACACAGCCAGATCCGCACTGCGCCCTGCCTGCCCGTCTCCCGTGGATGAGTGGACACAGCCAGATCCGCACTGCACCCTGCCTGACCGTCTCCCGTGGGTGAGTGGACACAGCCAGATCCGCACTGCGTCTTGCCTGCCCGTCTTCCGTTAGTGAGTGGACACAGCCAGTTCCGACTGCTCCCTGCCTGCCCGTCTCCCGTGGGTAAGTGGACACAGCCAGATCCGCACTGCGCCCTGCCTGACCGCCTGCCGTGGGCGAGTGGACACAGCCAGATCCGCACTGCGCCCTGCCTGCCCGTCTGCCGTGGGCGAGTGGACTTAGCCAGATCCGCACGGCGCCCTGTCTGACAGTATGCCGTGGGTGAGTGGACACAGCCAGATCCGCACTGCGCTCTGCCTGAGCGCCTGCCGTGGGTGAGTGGACACAGCCAGATCCGCACTTCGCCCTGGCTGACCGCATGCTGTGGGTGCGTGGACACAGCCAGATCCGCACTGCGCCCTGCCTGACCGCCTGCCGTGGGTGAGTGGACACAGCCAGATTTGCACTGCACCCTGCCTGCCCGTCTGCCGTGGGTCAGTGGACATAGCCATATCCACACAGCACACTCTCTGCCCGTCTCCCGTGGGTGAGTGGACACAGCCAGGTCCACACTGCGCCTTGCCTGCCCGTCTCCCCTGGGTGACTGGACACAGCCAGATCCGCACTGCGCTCTGCCTGAGCGCCTGCCGTGGGTGAGTGGACACAGCCAGATCCGCACTGCGCCCTGCCTGACTGTCTGCCGTGGGTGAGTGGACACAGCCAGATCCGCACTGCGCCCTGCCTGACCGCCTGCCGTGGGAGAGTGGACACAGCCAGATCCGCACTGCGCCCTGCCTGCCCGTCTCCCGTGGGCGAGTGGACACAGCCAGATCCGCACTGCGCCCTGCCTGCCCGTCTGCCGTGGGTGAGTGGACACAGCCAGATCCGCACTGCGCCCTTCCTGCCCGTTTGCCGTGGGTGAGTGGACACAGCCAGATCCACACTGCGCCCTGCCTGACCGTCTGCCGTGGGTGAGTGGACACAGCGAGATCCACACTGCGCCCTGCCTGCCCGTCTCCCATGGGTGAGTGGACACAGCCAGATCCGCACTGCGCCCTGCCTGCCCGTCTCCCGTGGGTGAGTGGACATAGCCAGATCTGCACTGAGCCTTGCCTGCCCATCTCCCGTGGGTGAGTGGACACAGCCAGATCCGCACTGCGCCCTGCCTGCCCGTCTCCCGTGGGTGAGTGGACACAGCCAGATCCGCACTGCGCCCTGCCTGCCCGTCTCCCGTGGGTGAGTGGACACAGCCGGATCCGCACTGCGTGCTGCCTGCCCGTCTCCCGTGGGTGAGTGGACACAGCCAGATCCGCACTGCGCCCTGCCTGACCGTCTGCCGTGGGTGAGTGGACACAGCCAGATCCGCACTGCGCCCTGCCTGACCGCCTGCCGTGCGTGAGTGGACACAGCCAGATCCGTACTGTACCCTGCCTGCCCGTCTGCCGTGGGTCAGTGGACATAGCCAGATCCACACAGCCCCGTCTCTGCCCATCTCCCGTGGGTGAGTGGACACAGCCGGATCCGCACTGCGCCCTGCCTGCCCGTCTCCCGTGGGTGAGTGGACACAGCCAGATCCGCACTGCGCCTTGCCTGCCCGACTCACGTTGGTGAGTGGACACAGCCAGATCCGCACTGCGCCCTGCCTGCCCGTTTCCCGTGGGTGAGTGGACACAGCCAGATCCGCACTGCACCCTGCCTGACCGTCTGCCGTGGGTGAGTGGACACAGCCAGATCTGCACTGCGCCCTGCCTTCCCGTCTGCCGTGGGTCAGTGGACATAGCCATATCCACACAGCACACTCTCTGCCCGTCTCCCGTGGGTGAGTGGACACAGCCAGGTCCACACTGCGCCTTGCCTGCCCGTCTCCCCTGGGTGAGTGGACACACCCAGATCCGCACTGCGCTCTGCCTGAGCGCCTGCCGTGGGTGAGTGGACACAGCCAGATCCGCACTGCGCCCTGGCTGACCGCATGCTGTGGGTGCGTGGACACAGCCAGATCCGCACTGCACCCTGCCTGACCGCCTGCCGTGGGTGAGTGGACACAGCCAGATCCGCACTGCGCCCTGCCTGACCGCCTGCCGTGGGTGAGTGGACACAGCCAGATCCGCACTGCGCCCTGCCTGACCGCCTGCCGTGGGTGAGTGGACACAGCCAGATCCGCACTGCGCCCTGCCTGACCGTCTGCCGTGGGTGAGTGGACACAGCCAGATCCGCACTGCGCCCTGCCTGACCGCCTGCCGTGGGTGAGTGGACACAGCCAGATCCGCACTGCGCCCTGCCTGCCCGTCTCCCGTGGGCGAGTGGACACAGCCAGATCCGCACTGCGCCCTGCCTGCCCGTCTGCCGTGGGTTGAGAGGACACAGCCAGATCCGCACTGCGCCCTGCCGGCCCGTCTCCCGTGGGTGAGTGGACACAGCCGGATCCGCACTGCGCCTTGCTTACCCGTCTCACGTTGGTGAGTGGACACAGCCAGATCCGCACTGCGCCCTGCCCGTCTCCCGTGGGTGAGTGGACACAGCCAGATCCGCATTGTACCCTGCCTGACCGCCTGCCGTGGGTGAGTGGACACAGCCAGATCCATACTGCGCCCTGCCTGCCCGACTGCCGTGGGTCAGTGGACATAGCCATATCCACACAGCACACTCTCTGCCCGTCTCCCGTGGGTGAGTGGACACAGCCAGGTCCACACTGCGCCTTGCCTGCCCGTCTCCCCTGGGTGAGTGGACACAGCCAGATCCGCACTGCGCTCTGCCTGAGCGCCTGCCGTGGGTGAGTGGACACAGCCAGATCCGCACTGCGCCTTGCCTGCCCGACTCACGTTGGTGAGTGGACACAGCCAGATCCGCACTGCGCCCTGCCTGCCCGTCTCCCGTGGATGAGTGGACACAGCCAGATCCGCACTGCACCCTGCCTGACCGTCTCCCGTGGGTGAGTGCACACAGCCAGATCCGCACTGCGTCTTGCCTGCCCGTCTTCCGTTAGTGAGTGGACACAGCCAGTTCCGACTGCGCCCTGCCTGCCCGTCTCCCGTGGGTAAGTGGACACAGCCAGATCCGCACTGCGCCCTGCCTGACCGCCTGCCGTGGGCGAGTGGACACAGCCAGATCCGCACTGCGCCCTGCCTGCCCGTCTGCCGTGGGCGAGTGGACATAGCCAGATCCGCACGGCGCCCTGCCTGACAGTATGCCGTGGGTGAGTGGACACAGCCAGATCCGCACTGCGCCTTGCCTGCCCGACTCACGTTGGTGAGTGGACACAGCCAGATCCGCACTGCGCCCTGCCGGCCCGTCTCCCGTGGGTGAGTGGACACAGCCAGATCCGCACTGCACCCTGCCTGACCGTCTGCCGTGGGTGAGTGGACACAGCCAGATCTGCACTGCGCCCTGCCTGCCCGTCTGCCGTGGGTCAGTGGACATAGCCATATCCACACAGCACACTCTCTGCCCGTCTCCCGTGGGTGAGTGGACACAGCCAGGTCCACACTGCGCCCTGCCTGACCGTCTGCCGTGGGTGAGTGGACACAGCCAGATCCGCACTGCGCCCTGCCTGACCGCCTGCCGTGGGTGAGTGGACACAGCCAGATCCGCACTGCGCCCTGCCTGCCCGTCTCCCGTGGGTGAGTGGACACAGCCAGATCCGCACTGCGCCCTGCCTTCCCGTCTCCCGTGGGTGAGTGGACACAGCCAGATCCGCACTGCGCCCTGCCTGCCCGTCTGCCGTTGGCGAGTGGAAACAGCCAGATCCGCACTGCGCCCTGCCTGCCCGTCTCCCGTGGGTGAGTGGACACAGCCGGATCCGCACAGCGTGCTGCCTGCCCGTCTCCCGTTGGTGAGTGGACACAGCCAGATCCGCACTGCGCCCTGCCTGACCGTCTACCGTGAGTGAGTGGACACAGCCAGATCCGCACTGCGCCCTGCCTGACCGCCTGCCGTGGGTGAGTGGACACAGCCAGATCCGTACTGTACCCTGCCTGCCCGTCTGCCGTGGGTCAGTGGACATAGCCAGATCCACACAGCACCGTCTCTGCCCATCTCCTGTGGGTGAGTGGACACAGTTGGATCCGCACTGCGCCCTGCCTGGCCGTCTCCCATGGGTGAGTGGACACAGCCAGATCCGCACTGCGCCTTGCCTGCCCGACTCACGTTGGTGAGTGGACACAGCCAGATCCGCACTGCGCCCTGCCTGCCCGTCTCCCGTGGGTGAGTGGACACAGCCAGATCCGCACTGCACCCTGCCTGACCGTCTGCCGTGGGTGAGTGGACACAGCCAGATCTGCACTGCGCCCTGCCTGCCCGTCTGCCGTGGGTCAGTGGACATAGCCATATCCACACAGCACACTCTCTGCCCGTCTCCCGTGGGTGAGTGGACACAGCCAGGTCCACACTGCGCCTTGCCTGCCCGTCTCCCCTGTGTGAGTGGACACAGCCAGATCCGCACTGCGCTCTGCCTGAGCGCCTGCCGTGGGTGAGTGGACACAGCCAGATCCGCACTGCGCCCTGGCTGACCGCATGCTGTGGGTGCGTGGACACAGCCAGATCCGCACTGCACCCTGCCTGACCGCCTGCCGTGGGTGAGTGGACACAGCCAGATCCGAACTGCGCCCTGCCTGACCCTCTGCCGTGGGTGAGTGGACACAGCCAGATCCGCACTGCGCCCTGCCTGACTGCCTGCCGTGGGTGAGTGGACACAGCCAGATCCGCACTGCGCCCTGCGTGCCCGTCTCCCGTGGGCGAGTGGACACAGCCAGATCCGCACAGCGCCCTGCCTGACCGCCTGCCGTGGGTGAGTGGACACAGCCAGATCCGCACTGCGCCCTGCCTTCCCGTCTCCCGTGGGTGAGTGGACACAGCCAGATCCGCACTGCGCCCAGCCTGCCCGTCTCCCGTGGGTGAGTGGACACAGCCAGATCCGCACTGCGCCCTGCCTGCCCGTCTCCCGTGGGTGAGTGGACACAGCCAGATCCGCACTGCGCCCTGCCTGCCCGTCTCCCGTGGGTGAGTGGACACAGCCAGATTCGCATTGTACCCTGCCTGACCGCCTGCCGTGGGAGAGTGGACACACCAGATCCGTACTGCGCACTGCCTGCCCGTCTGCCGTGGGTCAGTGGACATAGCCAGATCCACACAGCACCGACTCTGCCCGTCTCCCGTGGGTGAGTGGACACAGCCGGATCCGCACTGCGCCCTGCCTGCCAGTCTCCCGTGGGTGACTTGACACAGCCAGATCCGCACTGCGCCCTGCCTGCCCGTCTCCCGTGGGCGAGTGGACACAGCCAGATCCGCACTGCGCCTTGCCTGCCCGTCTCCCGTGGGTGAGTGGACACAGCCAGATCCGCACTGCGCCCTGCCCGTCTCCCGTGGGTGAGTGGACACAGCCAGATCCGCACTGCGCCCTGGCTGACCGCATGCTATGGGTGCGTGGACACAGCCAGATCCGCACTGCGCCCTGCCTGACCGCCTGCCGTGGGTGAGTGGACACAGCCAGATCCGCACTGCGCCCTGCCTGACCGTCTGCCGTGGGTGAGTGGACACAGCCAGATCCGCACTGCGCCCTGCCTGACCGCCTGCCGTGGGTGAGTGGACACAGCCAGATCCGCACTGCGCCCTGCCTGCCCGTCTCCCGTGGGCGAGTGGACACAGCCAGATCCGCACTGCGCCCTGCCTGCCCGTCTGCCGTGGGTTGAGAGGACACAGCCAGATCCGCACTGCGCCCTGCCGGCCCGTCTCCCGTGGGTGAGTGGACACAGCCGGATCCGCACTGCGCCTTGCTTGCCCGTCTCACGTTGGTGAGTGGACACAGCCAGATCCGCACTGCGCCCTGCCCGTCTCCCGTGGGTGAGTGGACACAGCCAGATCCGCACTGCGCCCTGGCTGACCGCATGCTGTGGGTGCGTGGACACAGCCAGATCCGCACTGCGCCCTGCCTGACCCTCTGCCGTGGGTGAGTGGACACAGCCAGATCCGCACTGCGCCCTGCCTGACCGCCTGCCGTGGGTAAGTGGACACCGCCAGATCCGCACTGCGCCCTGCCTGCCCGTCTCCCGTGGGCGAGTGGACACAGCCAGATCCGCACTGCGCCCTGCCTGCCCGTCTGCTGTGGGTGAGTGGACACAGCCAGATCCGCACTGCGCCCTGCCTGACCGTCTGCCGTGGGTGAGTGGACACAGCGAGATCCGCACTGCGCCCTGCCTGCCCGTCTCCCGTGGGTGAGTGGACACAGCCAGATCCGCACTGCGCCCTGCATTCCCGTCTCCCGTGGGTGAGTGGACACAGCCAGATCCGCACTGCGCCCTGCCTACCCGTCTCCCGTGGGTGAGTGGACACAGCCAGATCCGCATTGTACCCTGCCTGACCGCCTGCCGTGGGTGAGTGGACACAGCCAGATCCATACTGCGCCCTGCCTGCCCGACTGCCGTGGGTCAGTGGACATAGCCATATCCACACAGCACACTCTCTGCCCGTCTCCCGTGGGTGAGTGGACACAGCCAGGTCCATACTGCGCCTTGCCTGCCCGTCTCCCCTGGGTGAGTGGACACAGCCAGATCCGCACTGCGCTCTGCTTGAGCGCCTGCCGTGGGTGAGTGGACACAGCCAGATCCGCACTGCGCCTTGCCTGCCCGACTCACGTTGGTGAGTGGACACAGCCAGATCCGCACTGCGCCCTGCCTGCCCGTCTCCCGTGGATGAGTGGACACAGCCAGATCCGCACTGCACCCTGCCTGACCGTCTCCCGTGGGTGAGTGCACACAGCCAGATCCGCACTGCGTCTTGCCTGCCCGTCTTCCGTTAGTGAGTGGACACAGCCAGTTCCGACTGCGCCCTGCCTGCCCGTCTCCCGTGGGTAAGTGGACACAGCCAGATCCGCACTGCGCCCTGCCTGACCGCCTGCCGTGGGCGAGTGGACACAGCCAGATCCGCACTGCGCCCTGCCTGCCCGTCTGCCGTGGGCGAGTGGACATAGCCAGATCCGCACGGCGCCCTGCCTGACAGTATGCCGTGGGTGAGTGGACACAGCCAGATCCGCACTGCGCCTTGCCTGCCCGACTCACGTTGGTGAGTGGACACAGCCAGATCCGCACTGCGCCCTGCCGGCCCGTCTCCCGTGGGTGAGTGGACACAGCCAGATCCGCACTGCACCCTGCCTGACCGTCTGCCGTGGGTGAGTGGACACAGCCAGATCTGCACTGCGCCCTGCCTGCCCGTCTGCCGTGGGTCAGTGGACATAGCCATATCCACACAGCACACTCTCTGCCCGTCTCCCGTGGGTGAGTGGACACAGCCAGGTCCACACTGCGCCTTGCCTGCCCGTCTCCCCTGGGTGAGTGGACACAGCCAGATCCGCACTGCGCTCTGCTTGAGCGCCTGCCGTGGGTGAGTGGACACAGCCAGATCCGCACTGCGCCCTGGCTGACCGCATGCTGTGGGCGCGTGGACACAGCCAGATCCGCACTGCGCCCTGCCTGACCGCCTGCCGTGGGTGAGTGGACACAGCCGGATCCGCACTGCGCCCTGCCTGCCCGTCTCCCGTGGGTGAGTGGACACAGCCAGATCCGCACTGCGCCTTGCCTGCCCGACTCACGTTGGTGAGTGGACACAGCCAGATCCGCACTGCGCCCTGCCTGCCCGTCTCCCGTGGATGAGTGGACACAGCCAGATCCGCACTGCACCCTGCCTGACCATCTCCCGTGGGTGAGTGCACACTGCCAGATCCGCACTGCGTCTTGCCTGCCCGTCTTCCGTTAGTGAGTGGACACAGCCAGTTCCGACTGCGCCCTGCCTGCCCGTCTCCCGTGGGTAAGTGGACACAGCCAGATCCGCACTGCGCCCTGCCTGACCGCCTGCCGTGGGCGAGTGGACACAGCCAGATCCGCACTGCGCCCTGCCTGCCCGTCTGCCGTGGGCGAGTGGACATAGCCAGATCCGCACGGCGCCCTGCCTGACAGTATGCCGTGGGTGAGTGGACACAGCCAGATCCGCACTGCGCTCTGCCTGAGCGCCTGCCGTGGGTGAGTGGACACAGCCAGATCCGCACTGCGCCCTGGCTGACCGCATGCTGTGGGTGCGTGGACACAGCCAGATCCGCACTGCGCCCTGCCTGACCGCCTGCCGTGGGTGAGTGGACACAGCCAGATTTGCACTGCGCCCTGCCTGCCCGTCTGCCGTGGGTCAGTGGACATAGCCATATCCACACAGCACACTCTCTGCCCGTCTCCCGTGGGTGAGTGGACACAGCCAGGTCCACACTGCGCCTTGCCTGCCCGTCTCCCCTGGGTGAGTGGACACAGCCAGATCCGCACTGCGCTCTGCCTGAGCGCCTGCCGTGGGTGAGTGGACACAGCCAGATCCGCACTGCGCCCTGCCTGACTGTCTGCCCTGGGTGAGTCGACACAGCCAGATCCGCACTGCGCCCTGCCTGACCGCCTGCCGTGGGAGAGTGGACACAGCCAGATCCGCACTGCGCCCTGCCTGCCCGTCTCCCGTGGGCGAGTGGACACAGCCAGATCCGCACTGCGCCCTGCCTGCCCGTCTGCCGTGGGTGAGTGGACACAGCCAGATCCGCACTGCGCCCTGCCTGCCCGTCTGCCGTGGGTGAGTGGACACAGCCAGATCCGCACTGCGCCCTTCCTGCCCGTTTGCCGTGGGTGAGTGGACACAGCCCGATCCGCACTGCGCCCTGCCTGACCGTCTGCCGTGGGTGAGTGGACACAGCGAGATCCACACTGCGCCCTGCCTGCCCGTCTCCCATGGGTGAGTGGACACAGCCAGATCCGCACTGCGCCCTGCCTGCCCGTCTCCCGTGGGTGAGTGGACATAGCCAGAACTGCACTGAGCCTTGCCTGCCCATCTCCCGTGGGTGAGTGGACACAGCCAGATCCGCACTGCGCCCTGCCTGCCCGTCTCCCGTGGGTGAGTGGACACAGCCAGATCCGCACTGCGCCCTGCCTGCCCGTCTCCCGTGGGTGAGTGGACACAGCCGGATCCGCACTGCGTGCTGCCTGCCCGTCTCCCGTGGGTGAGTGGACACAGCCAGATCCGCACTGCGCCCTGCCTGACCGTCTGCCGTGGGTGAGTGGACACAGCCAGATCCGCACTGCGCCCTGCCTGACCGCCTGCCGTGGGTGAGTGGACACAGCCAGATCCGTACTGTACACTGCCTGCCCGTCTGCCGTGGGTCAGTGGACATAGCCAGATCCACACAGCCCCGTCTCTGCCCATCTCCCGTGGGTGAGTGGACACAGCCGGATCCGCACTGCGCCCTGCCTGCCCGTCTCCCGTGGCTGAGTGGACACAGCCAGATCCGCACTGCGCCTTGCCTGCCCGACTCACGTTGGTGAGTGGACACAGCCAGATCCGCACTGCGCCCTGCCTGCCCGTTTCCCGTGGGTGAGTGGACACAGCCAGATCCGCACTGCACCCTGCCTGACCGTCTGCCGTGGGTGAGTGGACACAGCCAGATCTGCACTGCGCCCTGCCTTCCCGTCTGCCGTGGGTCAGTGGACATAGCCATATCCACACAGCACACTCTCTGCCCGTCTCCCGTGGGTGAGTGGACACAGCCAGGTCCACACTGCGCCTTGCCTGCCCGTCTCCCCTGGGTGAGTGGACACAGCCAGATCCGCACTGCGCTCTGCCTGAGCGCCTGCCGTGGGTGAGTGGACACAGCCAGATCTGCACTGCGCCCTGGCTGACCGCATGCAGTGGGTGCGTGGACACAGCCAGATCCGCACTGCACCCTGCCTGACCGCCTGCCGTGGGTGAGTGGACACAGCCAGATCCGCACTGCGCCCTGCCTGACCGTCTGCCGTGGGTGAGTGGACACAGCCAGATCCGCACTGCGCCCTGCCTGACCGCCTGCCGTGGGTGAGTGGACACAGCCAGATCCGCACTGCGCCCTGCCTGCCCGTCTCCCGTGGGCGAGTGGACACAGCCAGATCCGCACTGCGCCCTGCCTGCCCGTCTTCCGTGGGTGAGTGGACACAGCCAGATCCGCACTGCGCCCTGCCTGACCGTCTGCCGTGGGTGAGTGGACACAGCGAGATCCGCATTGCGCCCTGCCTGCCCGTCTCCCGTGGGTGAGTGGACACAGCCAGATCCGCACTGCGCCCTGCCTTCCCGTCTCCCGTGGGTGAGTGGACACAGCCAGATCCGCACTGCGCCCTGCCTGCCCGTCTGCCGTTGGCGAGTGGAAAGAGCCAGATCCGCACTGCGCCCTGCCTGCCCGTCTCCCGTGGGTGAGTGGACACAGCCGGATCCGCACAGCGTGCTGCCTGCCCGTCTCCCGTTGGTGAGTGGACACAGCCGGATCCGCACTGCGCCCTGCCTGACCGTCTCCCGTGGGTGAGTGGACACAGTCAGATCCGCACTGCGCCCTGCCTGACCGCCTGCCGTGGGTGAGTGGACACAGCCAGATCCGTACTGTACCCTGCCTGCCCGTCTGCCGTGGGTCAGTGGACATAGCCAGATCCACACAGCACCATCTCTGCCCATCTCCTGTGGGTGAGTGGACACAGCTGGATCCGCACTGCGCCCTGCCTGGCCGTCTCCCATGGGTGAGTGGACACAGCCAGATCCGCACTGCGCCTTGCCTGCCCGACTCACGTTGGTGAGTGGACACAGCCAGATCCGCACTGCGCCCTGCCTGCCCGTCTCCCGTGGGTGAGTGGACACAGCAAGATCCGCACTGCACCCTGCCTGACCGTCTGCCGTGGGTGAGTGGACACAGCCAGATCTGCACTGCGCCCTGCCTGCCCGTCTGCCGTGGGTCAGTGGACATAGCCATATCCACACAGCACACTCTCTGCCCGTCTCCCGTGGGTGAGTGGACACAGCCAGGTCCACACTGCGCCTTGCCTGCCCGTCTCCCCTGGGTGAGTGGACACAGCCAGATCCGCACTGCGCTCTGCCTGAGCGCCTGCCGTGGGTGAGTGGACACAGCCAGATCCGCACTGCGCCCTGGCTGACCGCATTCTGTGGGTGCGTGGACACAGCCAGATCCGCACTGCACCCTGCCTGACCGCCTGCCGTGGGTGAGTGGACACAGCCAGATCCGAACTGCGCCATGCCTGACCCTCTGCCGTGGGTGAGTGGACACAGCCAGATCCGCACTGCGCCCTGCCTGACTGCCTGCCGTGGGTGAGTGGACACAGCCAGATCCGCACTGCGCCCTGCGTGCCCGTCTCCCGTGGGCGAGTGGACACAGCCAGATCCGCACTGCGCCCTGCCTGACCGCCTGCCGTGGGTGAGTGGACACAGCCAGATCCGCACTGCGCCCTGCCTGCCCGTCTCAGGTGGGCGAGTGGACACAGCCAGATCCGCACTGCGCCCTGCCTGCCCGTCTCCCGTGGGCGAGTCGACACAGCCAGATCCGCACTGCGCCCTGCCTGCCCGTCTGCCGTGGGTCAGTGGACATAGCCAGATCCACACAGCACCGTCTCTGCCCGTCTCCCATGGGCGAGTGGACACAGCCAGATCCGCACTGCGCCTTGCCTGCCCATCTCCCGTGGGTGAGTGGACACAGCCAGATCCGCACTGCGCCCTGCCTGCCCGTCTCCCGTGGGAGAGTGGACACAGCCAGATCCGCACTGCGCCCTGCCTGACCGTCTGCCGTGCGTGAGTGGACACAGCCAGATCCGCACTGCGCCTTGCCTGACCGCCTGCCGTGGGTGAGTGGACACAGCCAGATCCGCACTGCGCCCTGCCTGACTGCCTGCCGTGGGTGAGTGGACACAGCCAGATCCGTACTGCGCCCTGCCTTCCCGTCTCCCGTGGGGGAGTGGACACAGCCAGATCCGCACTGCGCCCAGCCTGCCCGTCTCCCGTGGGTGAGTGGACACAGCCAGATCCGCACTGCGTCCTGCCTGCCCGTCTCCCGTGGGTGAGTGGACACAGCCAGATCCGCACTGCGTCTTGCCTGCCCGTCTTCCGTCAGTGGGTGGACACAGCCAGATCCGACTGCGCCCTGCCTGCCCGTCTGCCGTGGGTGAGTGGACACAGCCAGATCCGCACTGCGCCCTGCCTGACCGTCTGCCGTGGGTGAGTGGACACAGCGAGATCCGCACTGCGCCCTGCCTGCCCGTCTCCCGTGGGTGAGTCGACACAGCCAGATCCGCACTGCGCCCTGCCTCCCCGTCTCCCGTGGGTGAGTGGACACAGCCAGATCCGCACTGCGCCCAGCCTGCCCGTCTCCCGTGGGTGAGTGGACACAGCCAGATCCGCACTGCGCCCTGCCTGCCCGTCTCCCGTGGGTGAGTGGACACAGCCAGATCCGCACTGCGCCCTGCCTGCCCGTCTGCCGTGGGTGAGTGGACACAGCCAGATCCGCACTGCGCCCTGCCTGCCCGTCTGCCGTGGGTGAGTGGACACAGCCAGATCCGCATTGCGCCCTGCCTGACCGTCTGCCGTGGGAGAGTGGACACAGCGAGATCCACACTGCGCCCTGCCTGCCCGTCTCCCGTGGGTGAGTGGACACAGCCAGATCCGCACTGCGCCCTGCCTGCCCGTCTCCCGTGGGTGAGTGGACATAGCCAGATCTGCACTGAGCCTTGCCTGCCCGTCTCCCGTGGGTGAGTGGACACAGCCAGATCCGCACTGAGCCCTGCCTGCCCGTCTCCCGTGGGCGAGTGGACACAGCCAGATCCGCACTGCGCCTTGCCTGCCCGTCTCCCGTGGGTGAGTGGACACAGACAGATACGCACTGCGCCCTGCCTGCCCGTCTCCCGTGGGTGAGTGGACACAGCCAGATCCACACTGCGCCCTGCCTGCCCGTCTCCCGTGGGTGAGTGGACACAGCCAGATCCGCACTGCGCCCTGCCTGCCCGTCTCCCGTGGGTGAGTGGACACAGCCAGATCCGCATTGTACCCTGCCTGACAGCCTGCCGTGGGTGAGTGGACACAGCCAGATCCGTACTGCGCCCTGCCTGCCCGTCTGCCGTGGGTCAGTGGACATAGCCAGATCCACACAGCACCGTCTCTGCCCGTCTCCCGTGGGTGAGTGGACACAGACAGATACGCACTGCGCCCTGCCTGCCCGTCTCCCGTGGGTGAGTGGACACAGCCAGATCCACACTGCGCCCTGCCTGCCCGTCTCCCGTGGGTGAGTGGACACAGCCAGATCCGCACTGCGCCCTGCCTGCCCGTCTCCCGTGGGTGAGTGGACACAGCCAGATCCGCATTGTACCCTGCCTGACAGCCTGCCGTGGGTGAGTGGACACAGCCAGATCCGCACTGCGCCCTGCCTGCCCGTCTCCCGTGGGTGAGTGGACACAGCCAGATCCGCATTGTACCCTGCCTGACAGCCTGCCGTGGGTGAGTGGACACAGCCAGATCCGCACTGCACCCTGTCTGACCGTCTGACGTGGGTGAGTGGACACAGCCAGATCCGCACTGCGACCTGCCTGCCCGTCTGCCGTTGGCGAGTGGAAACAGCCAGATCCGCACTGCGCCCTGCCTGCCCGTCTCCCGTGGGTGAGTGGACACAGCCGGATCCGCACTGCGTGCTGCCTGCCCGTCTCCCGTGGGTGAGTGGACACAGCCAGATCCGTACTGCGCCCTGCCTGACCGTCTGCCGTGGGTGAGTGGACACAGCCAGATCCGCACTGCGCCCTGCCTGACCGCCTGCCGTGGGTGAGTGGACACAGCCAGATCCGCACTGCGCCCTGCCTGACCGCCTGCCGTGGGTGAGTGGACACAGCCAGATCCATACTGCGCCCTGCCTGCCCGTCTGCCGTGGGTCAGTGGACATAGCCAGATCCACACAGCACCGTCTCTGCCCGTCTCCCGTGGGTGAGTGGACACAGCCGGATCCGCACTGCGCCCTGCCTGCCCGTCTCCCGTGGGTGAGTGGACACAGCCAGATCCGCAATGCGCCCTGCCTGCCCGTCTCCCGTGGGCGAGTGGACACAGCCAGATCCGCACTGCGCCTTGCCTACCCGTCTCAGGTGGGCGAGTGGACACAGCCAGATCCGCACTGCGCCCTGCCTGCCCGTCTCCCGTGGGCGAGTCGACACAGCCAGATCCGCACTGCGCCCTGCCTGCCCGTCTGCCGTGGGTCAGTGGACATAGCCAGATCCACACAGCACCGTCTCTGCCCGTCTCCCATGGGCGAGTGGACACAGCCAGATCCGCACTGCGCCTTGCCTGCCCATCTCCCGTGGGTGAGTGGACACAGCCAGATCCGCAATGCGCCCTGCCTGCCCGTCTCCCGTGGGAGAGTGGACACAGCCAGATCCGCACTGCGCCCTGCCTGACCGTCTGCCGTGCGTGAGTGGACACAGCCAGATCCGCACTGCGCCTTGCCTGACCGCCTGCCGTGGGTGAGTGGACACAGCCAGATCCGCACTGCGCCCTGCCTGACTGCCTGCCGTGGGTGAGTGGACACAGCCAGATCCGTACTGCGCCCTGCCTTCCCGTCTCCCGTGGGGGAGTGGACACAGCCAGATCCGCACTGCGCCCAGCCTGCCCGTCTCCCGTGGGTGAGTGGACACAGCCAGATCCGCACTGCGCCCTGCCTGCCCGTCTCCCGTGGGTGAGTGGACACAGCCAGATCCGCACTGCGTCTTGCCTGCCCGTCTTCCGTCAGTGGGTGGACACAGCCAGATCCGCACTGCGCCCTGCCTGCCCTTCTCCCGTGGGTGAGTGGACACAGCCAGATCCGCACTGCGCCCTGCCTGCCAGTCTGCCGTGGGTCAGTGGACATAGCCAGATCCACACAGCACCGTCTCTGCCCGTCTCCCGTGGGTGAGTGGACACAGCCGGATCCGCACTGCGCCCTGCCTGCCCGTCTCCCGTGGGTGAGTGGACACAGCCAGATCCGCAATGCGCCCTGCCTGCCCGTCTCCCGTGGGCGAGTGGACACAGCCAGATCCGCACTGCGCCTTGCCTGCCCGTCTCAGGTGGGCGAGTGGACACAGCCAGATCCGCACTGCGCCCTGCCTGCCCGTCTCCCGTGGGCGAGTCGACACAGCCAGATCCGCACTGCGCCCTGCCTGCCCGTCTGCCGTGGGTCAGTGGACATAGCCAGATCCACACAGCACCGTCTCTGCCCGTCTCCCATGGGCGAGTGGACACAGCCAGATCCGCACTGCGCCTTGCCTGCCCATCTCCCGTGGGTGAGTGGACACAGCCAGATACGCACTGCGCCCTGCCTGCCCGTCTCCCGTGGGAGAGTGGACACAGCCAGATCCGCACTGCGCCCTGCCTGACCGTCTGCCGTGCGTGAGTGGACACAGCCAGATCCGCACTGCGCCTTGCCTGACCGCCTGCCGTGGGTGAGTGGACACAGCCAGATCCGCACTGCGCCCTGCCTGACTGCCTGCCGTGGGTGAGTGGACACAGCCAGATCCGTACTGCGCCCTGCCTTCCCGTCTCCCGTGGGGGAGTGGACACAGCCAGATCCGCACTGCGCCCAGCCTGCCCGTCTCCCGTGGGTGAGTGGACACAGCCAGATCCGCACTGCGCCCTGCCTGCCCGTCTCCCGTGGGTGAGTGGACACAGCCAGATCCGCACTGCGTCTTGCCTGCCCGTCTTCCGTCAGTGGGTGGACACAGCCAGATCCGACTGCGCCCTGCCTGCCCGTCTGCCGTGGGTGAGTGGACACAGCCAGATCCGCACTGCGCCCTGCCTGACCGTCTGCCGTGGGTGAGTGGACACAGCGAGATCCGCACTGCGCCCTGCCTGCCCGTCTCCCGTGGGTGAGTCGACACAGCCAGATCCGCACTGCGCCCTGCCTCCCCGTCTCCCGTGGGTGAGTGGACACAGCCAGATCCGCACTGCGCCCTGCCTGCCCGTCTCCCGTGGGTGAGTGGACACAGCCAGATCTGCACTGAGCCTTGCCTGCCCGTCTCCCGTGGGTGAGTGGACACAGCCAGATCCGCACTGAGCCCTGCCTGCCCGTCTCCCGTGGGCGAGTGGACACAGCCAGATCCGCACTGCGCCCTGCCTGCCCGTCTCCCGTGGGTGAGTGGGCACAGACAGATACGCACTGCGCCCTGCCTGCCCGTTTCCCGTGGGTGAGTGGACACAGCCAGATCCGCACTGCGCCCTGCCTGCCCGTCTCCCGTGGGTGAGTGGACACAGCCAGATCCGCACTGCGCCCTGCCTGCCCGTCTCCCGTGGGTGAGTGGACACAGCCAGATCCGCATTGTACCCTGCCTGACAGCCTGCCGTGGGTGAGTGGACACAGCCAGATCCGTACTGCGCCCTGCCTGCCCATCTGCCGTGGGTCAGTGGACATAGCCAGATCCACACAGCACCGTCTCTGCCCGTCTCCCGTGGGTGAGTGGACACAGCCGGATCCGCACTGCGCCCTGCCTGCCCGTCTCCCGTGGGTGAGTGGACACAGCCAGATCCGCACTGCGCCCTGCCTGCCCGTCTCCCGTGGGTGAGTGGACACAGCCAGATCTGCACTGAGCCTTGCCTGCCCGTCTCCCGTGGGTGAGTGGACAAAGCCAGATCCGCACTGCGCCCTGCCTGCCCGTCTCCCGTGGGTGAGTGGACACAGCCAGATCCGCACTGCGCCCTGCCTTCCCGTCTCCCGTGGGTGAGTGGACACAGCCATATCCGCACTGAGCCTTGCCTGCCCGTCTCACGTGGGTGAGTGGACACAGCCAGATCCGCACTGCGCCCTGCCTGCCCGTCTCCCGTGGTGAGTGGACACAGCCAGATCCGCACTGCACCCTGTCTGACCGTCTGACGTGGGTGAGTGGACACAGCCAGATCCGCACTGCGCCCTGCCTGCCCGTCTGCCGTTGGCGAGTGGAAACAGCCAGATCCGCACTGCGCCCTGCCTGCCCGTCTCCCGTGGGTGAGTGGACACAGCCAGATCCGCATTGTACCCTGCCTGACAGCCTGCCGTGGGTGAGTGGACACAGCCAGATCCGTACTGCGCCCTGCCTGCCCATCTGCCGTGGGTCAGTGGACATAGCCAGATCCACACAGCACCGTCTCTGCCCGTCTCCCGTGGGTGAGTGGACACAGCCGGATCCGCACTGCGCCCTGCCTGCCCGTCTCCCGTGGGTGAGTGGACACAGCCAGATCCGCACTGCGCCCTGCCTGCCCGTCTCCCGTGGGTGAGTGGACACAGCCAGATCTGCACTGAGCCTTGCCTGCCCGTCTCCCGTGGGTGAGTGGACACAGCCAGATCCGCACTGCGCCCTGCCTGCCCGTCTCCCGTGGGTGAGTGGACACAGCCAGATCCGCACTGCGCCCTGCCTGCCCGTCTCCCGTGGGTGAGTGGACACAGCCATATCCGCACTGAGCCTTGCCTGCCCGTCTCACGTGGGTGAGTGGACACAGCCAGATCCGCACTGCGCCCTGCCTGCCCGTCTCCCGTGGTGAGTGGACACAGCCAGATCCGCACTGCACCCTGTCTGACCGTCTGACGTGGGTGAGTGGACACAGCCAGATCCGCACTGCGCCCTGCCTGCCCGTCTGCCGTTGGCGAGTGGAAACAGCCAGATCCGCACTGCGCCCTGCCTGCCCGTCTCCCGTGGGTGAGTGGACACAGCCGGATCCGCACTGCGTGCTGCCTGCCCGTCTCCCGTGGGTGAGTGGACACAGCCAGATCCGTACTGCGCCCTGCCTGACCGTCTGCCGTGGGTGAGTGGACACAGCCAGATCCGCACTGCGCCCTGCCTGACCGCCTGCCGTGGGTGAGTGGACACAGCCAGATCCGCACTGCGCCCTGCCTGACCGCCTGCCGTGGGTGAGTGGACACAGCCAGATCCGCACTGCGCCCTGCCTGCCCGTCTCCCGTGGGCGAGTGGACACAGCCAGATCCGCACTGCGCCCTGCCTGCCCGTCTGCCGTGGGTGAGTGGACACAGTGAGATCCGCACTGCGCCCTGCCTGCCCGTCTCCCGTGGGTGAGTGGACACAGCCAGGTCCGCACTGCGCCCTGCCTGCCCGTTTCCCGTTTGTGAGTGGACACAGCCGGATCCGCACTGCGTGCTGCCTGCCCGTCTCCCGTGGGTGAGTGGACACAGCCAGATCCGCACTGCGCCCTTCCTGACCGTCTGCCGTGGGTGAGTGGACACAGCCAGATCCGCACTGCGCCCTGCCTGACCGCCTGCCGTGGGTGAGTGGACACAGCCAGATCCGTACAGCGCCCTGCCTGCCCGTCTGCCGTGGGTCAGTGGACATAGCCAGATCCACACAGCACCGTCTCTGCCCGTCTCCCGTGGGTGAGTGGACACAGCCGGATCCGCACTGCGCCCTGCCTGCCCGTCTCCCGTGAGTGAGTGGACACAGCCAGATCCGCACTGGGCGCTGCCTGCCCGTCTCCCGTGGGTGAGTGGACACAGCCAGATCTGCACTGAGCCTTGCCTGCCCGTCTCCCGTGGGTGAGTGGACACAGCCAGATCCGCACTGCGCCCTGCCTGCCCGTCTCCCGTGGGTGAGTGGACACAGCCAGATCCGCACTGCGCCCTGCCTGCCCGTCTCCCATGGGTGAGTGGACACAGCCATATCCGCACTGAGCCTTGCCTGCCCGTCTCACGTGGGTGAGTGGACACAGCCAGATCCGCACTGCGCCCTGCCTGCCCGTCTCCCGTGGTGAGTGGACACAGCCAGATCCGCACTGCACCCTGTCTGACCGTCTGACGTGGGTGAGTGGACACAGCCAGATCCGCACTGCGCCCTGCCTGCCCGTCTGCCGTTGGCGAGTGGAAACAGCGAGATCCGCACTGCGCCCTGCCTGCCCGTCTCCCGTGGGTGAGTGGACACAGCCGGATCCGCACTGCGTGCTGCCTGCCCGTCTCCCGTGGGTGAGTGGACACAGCCAGATCCGCACTGCGCCCTGCCTGCCCGTCTGCCGTGGGTCAGTGGACATAGCCAGATCCACACAGCACCGTCTCTGCCCGTCTCCCGTGGGCGAGTGGACACAGCCAGATCCGCACTGCGCCCTGCCTGCCCGTCTCCCGTGGGCGAGTCGACACAGCCAGATCCGCACTGCGCCCTGCCTGCCCGTCTGCCGTGGGTCAGTGGACATAGCCAGATCCACACAGCACCGTCTCTGCCCGTCTCCCGTGGGTGAGTGGACACAGCCAGATCCGCACTGCGCCTTGCCTGCCCATCTCCCGTGGGTGAGTGGACACAGCCAGATCCGCACTGCGCCCTGCCTGCCCGTCTCCCGTGGGAGAGTGGACACAGCCAGATCCGCACTGCGCCCTGCCTGACCGTCTGCCGTGCGTGAGTGGACACAGCCAGATCCGAACTGCCCCCGCCTGACCGCCTGCCGTGGGTGAGTGGACACAGCCAGATCCGCACTACGCCCTGCCTGACTGCCTGCCGTGGGTGAGTGGACACAGCCAGATCCGTACTGCGCCCTGCCTTCCCGTCTCCCGTGGGTGAGTGGACACAGCCAGATCCGCACTGCGCCCAGCCTGCCCGTCTCCCGTGGGTGAGTGGACACAGCCAGATCCGCACTGCGCCCTGCCTACCCGTCTCCCGTGGGTGAGTGGACACAGCCAGATCCGCACTGCGTCTTGCCTGCCCGTCTTCCGTCAGTGAGTGGACACAGCCAGATCAGACTGCGCCCTGCCTGCACGTCTCCCGTGGGTAAGTGGACACAGCCAGATCCGCACTGCGCCCTGCCTGCCCGTCTCCCGTGGGCGAGTGGACACAGCCAGATCCGCACTGCGCCCTGCCTGCCCGTCTGCCGTGGGCGAGTGGACATAGCCAAATCCGCACGGCGTCCTGCCTGACAGTCTGCCGTGGGTGAGTGGACACAGCCAGATCCGCACTGCGCTCTGCCTGAGCGCCTGCCGTGGGTAAGTGGACACAGCCAGATCCGCACTGCGCACAGCCTGCCCGTCTCCCGTGGGTGAGTGGACACAGCCAGATCCGCACTGCGCCCTGCCTGCCCATCTCCCGTCGGTGAGTGGACACAGCCAGATCCGCACTGCGTCTTGCCTGCCCGTCTTCCGTCAGTGAGTGGACACAGCCAGATCCGACTGCGCCCTGCCTGCCCGTCTCCCGTGGGTAAGTGGACACAGCCAGATCCGCACTGCGCCCTGCCTGCCCGTCTCCCGTGGGCGAGTGGACACAGCCAGATCCGCACTGCGCCCTGCCTGCCCATCTGCCGTGGGCGAGTGGACATAGCCAGATCCGCACTGCGCCCTGGCTGACCGCATGCTGTGGGTGCGTGGACACAGCCAGATCCGCACTGCGCCCTGCCTGACCGCCTGCCGTGGGTGAGTGGACACAGCCAGATCCGCACTGCGCCCTGCCTGACCGTCTGCCGTGGGTGAGTGGACACAGCCAGATCCGACTGCGCCCTGCCTGCCCGTCTCCCGTGGATAAGTGGACACAGCCAGATCCGCACTGCGCCCTGCCTGCCCGTCTCCCGTGGGCGAGTGGACACAGCCAGACCCGCACTGCGCCCTGCCTGCCGGTCTGCCGTGGGTGAGTGGACACAGCCAAATCCGCACTGCGCCCTGCCTGACCGTCTGCCGTGGGTGATTGGACACAGCGAGATCCGCACTGCGCCCTGCCTGCCCGTCTCCCGTGGGTGAGTGGACACAGCCAGATCCGCACTGCGCCCTGCCTTCCCGTCTCCCGTGGGTGAGTGGACACAGCCAGATCCGCACTGCGCCCAGCCTGCCCGTCTCCCGTGGGCGAGTGGACACAGCCAGATCCGCACTGCGCCTTGCCTGCCCGTCTCCCGTGGGCGAGTGGACACCGCCAGATCCGCACTGCGCCCTGCCTGCCCGTCTCCCGTGGGCGAGTCGACACAGCCAGATCCGCACTGCGCCCTGCCTGCCCGTCTACCGTTGGTCAGTGGACATAGCCAGATCCACACAGCACCGTCTCTGCCCGTCTCTCATGGGGGAGTGGACACAGCCAGATCTGCACTGCGCCTTGCCTGCCCATCTCCCGTGGGTGAGTGGACACAGCCAGATCCGCACTGCGCCCTGCCTGCACGTCTCCCGTGGGAGAGTGGACACAGCCAGATCCGCACTGCGCCCTGCCTGACCGTCTGCCGTGCGTGAGTGGACACAGCCAGATCCGCACTGCGCCCTGCCTGACCGCCTGCCGTGGGTGAGTGGACACAGCCAGATCCGCACTGCGCCCTGCCTGACTGCCTGCCGTGGGTGAGTGGACACAGCCAGATCCGTACTGCGCCCTGCCTTCCCGTCTCCCGTGGGTGAGTGGACACAGCCAGATCCGCACTGCGCCCAGCCTGCCCGTCTCCCGTGGGTGATTGGACACAGCCAGATCCGCACTGCGCCCTGCCTGCCCGTCTCCCGTGGGTGAGTGGACACAGCCAGATCCGCACTGCGTCTTGCCTGCCCGTCTTCCGTCAGTGGGTGGACACAGCCAGATCCGACTGCGCCCTGCCTGCCCGTCTCCCGTGGGTAAGTGGACACAGCCAGATCCGCACTGCGCCCTGCCTGCCCGTCTCCCGTGGGCGAGTGGACACAGCCAGATCCGCACTGCGCCCTGCCTGCCCGTCTGCCGTGGGTCAGTGGACATAGCCAGATCCACACAGCACCGTCTCTGCCCGTCTCCCGTGGGTGAGTGGACACAGCCGGACCCGCACTGCGCCCTGCCTGCCCGTCTCCCGTGGGTGAGTGGACACAGCCAGATCCACACTGCGCCCTGCCTGCCCGTCTCCCGTGGGCGAGTGGACACAGCCAGATCCGCACTGCGCCCTGCCTGCCCGTCCGCCGTGGGTGAGTGGACACAGCCAGATCCGCACTGCGCCCTGCCTGACCGTCTGCGGTGGGTGAGTGGACACAGCGAGATCCGCACTGCGCCCTGCCTGCCCGTCTCCCGTGGGTGAGTGGACACAGCCAGATCCACACTGCGCCCTGCCTTCCCGTCTCCCGTGGGTGAGTGGACACAGCCAGATCCGCACTGCGCCCAGCCTGACCGTCTCCCGTGGGTGAGTGGACACAGCCAGATCCGCACTGCGCCCTGCCTGCCCGTCTCCCGTGGGTGAGTGGACACAGCCAGATCCGCACTGCGCCCTGCCTGCTCGTCTGCCGTGGGTGAGTGGACACAGCCAGATCCGCACTGCGCCCTGCCTGCCCGTCTGCCGTGGGTGAGTGGACACAGCCAGATCCGCACTGCGCCCTGCCTGCCCGTCTGCCGTGGGTGAGTGGACACAGCCAGATCCGCATTGCGCCCTGCCTGACCGTCTGCCGTTGGTCAGTGGACACAGCGAGATCCCCACTGCGCCCTGCCTGCCCGTCTCATGTGGGTGAGTGGACACAGCCAGATCCGCATTGTACCCTGCCTGACAGCCTGCCGTGGGTGAGTGGACACAGCCAGATCCGTACTGCGCCCTGCCTGCCCGTCTGCCGTGGGTCAGTGGACATAGCCAGATCCACACAGCACCGTCTCTGCCCGTCTCCCGTGGGTGAGTGGACACAGCCGGATCCGCACTGCGCCCTGCCTGCCCGTCTCCCGTGGGTGAGTGGACACAGCCAGATCCGCAATGCGCCCTGCCTGCCCATCTCCCGTGGGCGAGTGGACACAGCCAGATCCGCACTGCGCCTTGCCTGCCCGTCTCCCGTGGGCGAGTGGACACAGCCAGATCCGCACTGCGCCCTGCCTGCCCGTCTCCCGTGGGCGAGTCGACACAGCCAGATCCGCAATGCGCCCTGCCTGCCCGTCTGCCGTGGGTCAGTGGACATAGCCAGATCCACACAGCACCGTCTCTTCCCGTCTCCCATGGGTGAGTGGACACAGCCAGATCCGCACTGCGCCCTGCCTGACCGCCTGCCGTGGGTGAGTGGACACAGCCAGATCCGCACTGCGCCCAGCCTGACTGCCTGCCGTGGGTGAGTGGACACAGCCAGATCCGTACTGCGCCCTGCCTTCCCGTCTCCCGTGGGTAAGTGGACACAGCCAGATCCGCACTGCGCCCAGCCTGCCCGTCTCCCGTGGGCGAGTGGACACAGCCAGATCCGCACTGCGCCCTGCCTGCCCGTCTGCCATGGGCGAGTGGACATAGCCAGATCCGCACGGCGCCCTGCCTGACAGTCTGCCGTGGGTGAGTGGACACAGCCAGATCCGCACTGCGCTCTGCCTGAGCGCCTGCCGTGGGTGAGTGGACACAGCCAGATCCGCACTGCGCCCTGGCTGACCGCATGCTGTGGGTGCGTGGACACAGCCAGATCCGCACTGCGCCCTGCCTGCCCGTCTCCCGTGGGTGAGTGGACACAGCCAGATCCGCACTGGGCCCTCCCTGCCCGTCTCCCGTGGGTGAGTGGACACAGCCATATCCGCACTGAGCCTTGCCTGCCCGTCTCACGTGGGTGGGTGGACACAGCCAGATCCGCACTGCGCCCTGCCTGCCCGTCTCCCGTGGTGAGTGGACTCAGCCAGATCCGCACTGCACCCTGTCTGACCGTCTGACGTGGGTGAGTGGACACAGCCAGATCCGCACTGCGCCCTACCTGCCCGTCTGCCGTTGGCGAGTGGAAACAGCCAGATCTGCACTGCGCCCTGCCTGCCCGTTTCCCGTGGGTGAGTGCACACAGCCGGATCCGCACTGTGTGCTGCCTGCCCGTCTCCCGTGTGTGAGTGGACACAGCCAGATCCGCACTGCGCCCTGCCTGACCGTCTGCCGTGGGTGAGTGGACACAGCCAGATCCGCACTGCGCTCTGCCTGCCCGTCTCCCGTGGGTGACTGGACACTGCCAGATCCGCACTGCGCCCTGCCTTCCCGTCTCCCGTGGGTGAGTGGACACAGCCAGATCAGCACTGCGCCCTGCCTGCCCGTCTCCCGTGGGTGAGTGGACACAGCCAGATCCGCACTGCGCCCTGACTGCCCGTCTCCCGTGGGCGAGTGGACACAGCCAGATCCGCACTGCGCCTTGCCTGCCCGTCTCCCGTGGGTGAGTGGACACAGCCAGATACGCACTGCGCCCTGCCTGCCCGTCTCCCGTGGGTGAGTGGACACAGCCAGATCCGCACTGCGCCCTGCCTGCCCGTCTCCCGTGGGTGAGTGGACACAGCCAGATCCGCACTGCGCCCAGCCTGCCCGTCTCCCGTGGGTGAGTGGACACAGCCAGATCCGCACTGCGCCCTGCCTACCCGTCTCCCGTGGGTGAGTGGACACAGCCAGATCCGCATTGTACCCTGCCTGACAGCCTGCCGTGGGTGAGTGGACACAGCCAGATCCGTACTGCGCCCTGCCTGCCCGTCTGCCGTGGGTCAGTGGACATAGCCAGATCCACACAGCACCGTCTCTGCCCGTCTCCCGTGGGTGAGTGGACACAGCCAGATCCGCACTGCGCCTTGACTGCCCGTCTCCCGTGGGCGAGTGGACACAGCCAGATCCGCACTGCGCCCTGCCTGCCCGTCTCCCGTGGGCGAGTCGACACAGCCAGATCCGCACTGCGCCCTGCCTGCCCGTCTGCCGTGGGTCAGTGGACATAGCCAGATCCACACAGCACCGTCTCTGCCCGTCTCCCATGGGTGAGTGGACACAGCCAGATCCCCACTGCGCCTTGCCTGCCCATCTCCCGTGGGTGAGTGGACACAGCCAGATCCGCACTCCGCCCTGCCTGCCCGTCTCCCGTGGGAGAGTGGACACAGCCAGATCCGCACTGCGCCCTGCCTGACCGTCTGCCGTGCGTGAGTGGACACAGCCAGATCCGCACTGCGCCCTGCCTGACCGTCTGCCGTGGGTGAGTGGACACAGCCAGATCCGCACTGCGCCCTGCCTGACTGCCTGCCCTGGGTGAGTGGACACAGCCAGATCCGTACTGCGCCCTGCCTTCCCGTCTCACGTGGGTGAGTGGACACAGCCAGATCCGCACTGCGCCCAGCCTGCCCGTCTCCCGTGGGTGAGTGGACACAGCCAGATCCGCACTGTGCCCTGCCTGCCCGTCTCCCGTGGGTGAGTGGACACAGCCAGATCCGCACTGCGTCTTGCCTGCCCGTCTTCCGTCAGTGAGTGGACACAGCCAGATCCGACTGCGCCCTGCCTGCCCGTCTCCCGTGGGTAAGTGGACACAGCCAGATCCGCACTGCGCCCTGCCTGCCCCTTCTCCCGTGGGTGAGTGGACACAGCCAGATCCGCAATGCGCCCTGCCTGCCCGTCTCCCGTGGGCGAGTGGACACAGCCAGATCCGCACTGCGCCTTGCCTGCCCGTCTCCCGTGGGCGAGTGGACACAGCCAGATCCGCACTGCGCCCTGCCTGCCCGTCTCCCGTGGGCGAGTCGACACAGCCAGATCCGCACTGCGCCCTGCCTGCCCGTCTGCCGTGGGTCAGTGGACATAGCCAGATCCGCACTGCGCCCTGCCTGGCAGTCTGCCGTGGGTGAGTGGACACAGCCAGATCCGCACTGCGCTCTGCCTGAGCGCCTGCCGTGGTTGAGTGGACACAGCCAGATCCGCACTGCGCTCTGGCTGACCGCATGCTGTGGGTGCATGGACACAGCCAGATCCGCACTGCGCCCTGCCTGACCGCCTGCCGTGGGTGAGTGGACACAGCCAGATCCGCACTGCGCCCTGCCTGACCGTCTGCCATGGGTGAGTGGACACAGCCAGATCCGCACTGCGCCCTGCCTGACCGCCTGCCGTGGGTAAGTGGACACAGCCAGATCCGCACTGCGCCCTGCCTGCCCGTCTCCCGTGGGCGAGTGGACACAGCCAGATCCGCACTGCGCCCTGCCTGCCCGTCTGCCGTGGGTGAGTGGACACAGCCAGATCCGCACTGCGCCCTGCCTGACCGTCTCCCGTGGGTGAGTGGACACAGCCAGATCCGCACTGCGCCCTGCCTGACCGCCTGCCGTGGGTGAGTGGACACAGCCAGATCCGCACTGCGCCCTGCCTGACCGCCTGACGTGGGTGAGTGGACACAGCCAGATCCGCACTGCGCCCTGCCTGCCCGTCTCCCGTGGGCGATTGGACACAGCCAGATCCGCACTGCGCCCTGCCTGCCCGTCTGCCGTGGGTGAGTGGACACAGCCAGATCCGCACTGCGCCCTGCCTGACCGTCTGCCGTGGGTGAGTGGACACAGCGAGATCCGCACTGCGCCCTGCCTGCCCGTCTCCCGTGGGTGAGTGGACACAGCCAGGTCCGCACTGCGCCCTGCCTGCCCGTCTCCAGTTTGTGAGTGGACACAGCCGGATCCGCACTGCGTGGTGCCTGCCCGTCTCCCGTGGGTGAGTGGACACAGCCAGATCCGCACTGCGCCCTGCCTGACCGTCTGCCGTGGGTGAGTGGACACAGCCAGATCCGCACTGCGCCCTGCCTGACCGCCTGCCGTGGGTAAGTGGACACAGCCAGATCCGTACTGTACCCTGCCTGCCCGTCTGCCATGGGTCAGTGGACATAGCCAGATCCACACAGCACCGTCTCTGCCCATCTCCCGTGGGTGAGTGGACACAGCCGGATCCGCACTGCGCCCTGCCTGCCCGTCTCCCGTGGGTGAGTGGACACAGCCAGATCCGCACTGCGCCTTGCCTGCCCGAATCACGTTGGTGAGTGGACACAGCCAGATCCGCACTGCACCCTGCCTGACCGTCTGCCGTGGGTGAGTGGACACAGCCAGATCTGCACTGCGCCCTGCCTGCCCGTCTGCCGTGGGTCAGTGGACATAGCCATATCCACACAGCACACTCTCTGCCCGTCTCCCGTGGGTGAGTGGACACAGCCAGGTCCACACTGCGCCTTGCCTGCCCGTCTCCACTGGGAGAGTGGACACAGCCAGATCCGCACTGCGCTCTGCCTGAGCGCCTGCCGTGGGTGAGTGGACACAGCCAGATCCGCACTGCGCCCTGGCTGACCGCATGCTGTGGGTGCGTGGACACAGCCAGATCCGCACTGCACCCTGCCTGACCACCTGCCGTGGGTGAGTGGACACAGCCAGATCCGCACTGCGCCCTGCCTGACCGTCTGCCGTGGGTGAGTGGACACAGCCAGATCCGCACTGCGCTCTGCCTGCCCGTCTCCCGTGGGCGAGTCGACACAGCCAGATCCACACTGCGCCCTGCCTGCCCGTCTGCCGTGGGTCAGTGGACATAGCCAGATCCACACAGCACCGTCTCTGCCCGTCTCCCGTGGGCGAGTGGACACAGCCAGATCCGCACTGCGCCCTGCCTGCCCGTCTCCCGTGGGCGAGTCGACACAGCCATATCCGCACTGCGCCCTGCCTGCCCGTCTGCCGTGTGTCAGTGGACATAGCCAGATCCACACAGCACCGTCTCTGCCCGTCTCCCGTGGGTGAGTGGACACAGCCAGATCCGCACTGCGCCTTGCCTGCCCATCTCCCGTGGGCGAGTGGACACAGCCAGATCCGCACTGCGCCCTGCCTGCCCGTCTGCCGTGGGCGAGTGGACATAGCCAGATCCGCACGGCGCCCTGCCTGACAGTCTGCCGTGGGTGAGTGGACACAGCCAGATCCGCACTGCGCTCTGCCTGAGCGCCTGCCGTGGGTGAGTGGACACAGCCAGATCCGCACTGCGCCCTGGCTGACCGCATGCTGTGGGTGCGTGGACACAGCCAGATCCGCACTGCGCCCTGCCTGCCCGTCTGCCGTGGGTCAGTGGACATAGCCAGATCCACACAGCACCGTCTCTGCCCGTCTCCCGTGGGTGAGTGGACACAGCCGGATCCGCACTGCGCCCTGCCTGGCCGTCTCCCGTGGGTGAGTCGACACAGCCAGATCCGCAATGCGCCCTGCCTGCCCGTCTCCCGTGGGCGAGTGGACACAGCCAGATCCGCACTGCGCCTTGCCTGCCCGTCTCCCGTGGGCGAGAGGACAAAGCCAGATCCGCACTGCGCCCTGCCTGCCCGTCTCCCGTGGGCGAGTCGACACAGCCAGATCCGCACTGCGCCCTGCCTGCCCGTCTACCGTGGGTCAGTAGACATAGCCAGATCCACACAGCACCGTCTCTGCCCGTCTCCCATGGGGGAGTGGACACAGCCAGATCCGCACTGCGCCTTGCCTGCCCATCTCCCGTGGGTGAGTGGACACAGCCAGATCCGCACTGCGCCCTGCCAACCGTCTGCCGTGGGTGAGTGGACACAGCGAGATCCGCACTGCGCCCTGCCTGCCCGTCTCCCGTGGGAGAGTGGACACAGCCAGATCCGCACTGCGCCCTGCCTGACCGCCTGCCGTGGGAGAGTGGACACAGCCAGATCCGCACTGCGCCCTGCCTGACTGCCTGCCGTGGGTGAGTGGACACAGCCAGATCCGCACTGCGCCCTGCCTGACCGCCTGCCGTGGGTGAGTGGACACAGCCAGATCCGCACTGCGCCCTGCCTGCCCGTCTGCCGTGGGTGAGTGGACACAGCCCGATCCGCATTGCGCCCTGCCTGACCGTCTGCCGTGGGTCAGTGGACACAGCGAGATCCCCACTGCGCCCTGCCTGCCCGTCTCCCGTGGGTGAGTGGACACAGCCAGATCCGCACTGCGCCCTGCCTGCCCGTCTCCCGTGGGTGAGTGGACACAGCCAGATCCGCACTGCGCCCTGCCTACCCGTCTCCCGTGGGTGAGTGGACACAGCCAGATCCGCATTGTACCCTGCCTGACAGCCTGCCGTGGGTGAGTGGACACAGCCAGATCCGTACTGCGCCCTGCCTGCCCGTCTGTCGTGGGTCAGTGGACATAGCCAGATCCACACAGCACCGTCTCTGCCCGTCTCCCGTGGGTGAGTGGACACAGCCGGATCCGCACTGCGCCCTGCCTGCCCGTCTCCCGTGGGTGAGTGGACACAGCCAGATCCGCAATGCGCCCTGCCTGCCCGTCTCCCGTGGGCGAGTGGACACAGCCAGATCCGCACTGCGCCTTGCCTGCCCGTCTCCCGTGGGCGAGTGGACACAGCCAGATCCGCACTGCGCCCTGCCTGCCCGTCTCCCGTGGGCGAGTCGACACAGCCAGATCCGCACTGCGCCCTGCCTGCCCGTCTGCCGTGGGTCAGTGGACATAGCCAGATCCACACAGCACCGTCTCTTCCCGTCTCCCATGGGTGAGTGGACACAGCCAGATCCGCACTGCGCCTTGCCTACCCATCTCCCGTGGGTGAGTGGACACAGCCAGATCCGCACTGCGCCCTGCCTGCCCGTCTCCCGTGGGAGAGTGGACACAGTCAGATCCGCACTGCGCCCTGCCTGACCGTCTGCCGTGCGTGAGTGGACACAGCCAGATCCGCACTGCGCCCTGCCTGACCGCCTGCCGTGGGTGAGTGGACACAGCCAGATCCGCACTGCGCCCTGCCTTCCCGTCTCCCGTGGGTGAGTGGACACAGCCAGATCCGCACTGCGCCCAGCCTGCCCGTCTCCCGTGGGTGAGTGGACACAGCCAGATCCGCACTGCGCCCTGCCTGCCCGTCTCCCGTGGGTGAGTGGACACAGCCAGATCCGCACTGCGTCTTGCCTGCCCGTCTTCCGTCAGTGGGTGGACACAGCCAGATCCGACTGCGCCCTGCCTGCCCGTCTCCCGTGGGTAAGTGGACACAGCCAGATCCGCACTGCGCCCTGCATGCCCGTCTCCCGTGGGCGAGTGGACACAGCCAGATCCGCACTGCGCCCTGCCTGCCCGTCTGCCGTGGGCGAGTGGACATAGCCAGATCCGCACGGCGCCCTGCCTGACAGTCTGCCGTGGGTGAGTGGACACAGCCAGATCCGCACTGCGCTCTGCCTGAGCGCCTGCCGTGGGTGAGTGGACACAGCCAGATCCGCACTGCGCCCTGGCTGACCGCATGCTGTGGGTGCGTGGACACAGCCAGATCCGCACTGCGCCCTGCCTGACCGCCTGCCGTGGGTGAGTGGACACAGCCAGATCCGCACTGCGCCCTGCCTGACCGTCTGCCGTGGGTGAGTGGACACAGCCAGATCCGCACTGCGCCCTGCCTGACCGCCTGCCGTGGGTAAGTGGACACAGCCAGATCCGCACTGCGCCCTGCCTGCCCGTCTCCCGTGGGCGAGTGGACACAGCCAGATCCGCACTGCGCCCTGCTTGCCCGTCTGCCGTGGGTGAGTGGACACAGCCAGATCCGCACTGCGCCCTGCCTGACCGTCTGCCGTGGGTGAGTGGACACAGCGAGATCCGCACTGCGCCCTGCCTGCCCGTCTCCCGTGGGTGAGTGGACACAGCCAGATCCGCACTGCGCCCTGCCTTCCCGTCTCCCGTGGGTGAGTGGACACAGCCAGATCCGCACTGCGCCCAGCCTGCCCGTCTCCCGTGGGTGAGTGGACACAGCCATATCCGCACTGCGCCCTGCCTGCCCGTCTCCCGTGGGTGAGTGGACACAGCCAGATCCGTTCTGCGCCCTGCCTGCCCGTCTGCCGTGGGTCAGTGGACATAGCCAGATCCACACAGCACCGTCTCTGCCCGTCTCCCGTGGGCGAGTGGACACAGCCAGATCCGCACTGCGCCTTGCCTGCCCGTCTCCCGTGGGCGAGTGGACACCGCCAGATCCGCACTGCGCCCTGCCTTCCCGTCTCCCATGGGCGAGTCGACACAGCCAGATCCGCACTGCGCCCTGCCTGCCAGTCTACCGTGGGTCAGTGGACATAGCCAGATCCACACAGCACCGTCTCTGCCCGTCTCCCATGGGGGAGTGGACACAGCCAGATCCGCACTGCGCCTTGCCTGCCCATCTCCCGTGGGTGAGTGGACACAGCCAGATCCGCACTGCGCCCTGCCTGCCCGTCTCCCGTGGGAGAGTGGACACAGCCAGATCCGCACTGCGCCCTGCCTGACCGTCTGCCGTGCGTGAGTGGACACAGCCAGATCCGCACTGCGCCCTGCCTGACCGCCTGCCGTGGGTGAGTGAACACAGCCAGATCCGCACTGCGCCCTGCCTGACTGCCTGCCGTGGGTGAGTGGACACAGCCAGATCCGTACTGCGCCCTGCCTTCCCGTCTCCCGTGGGTGAGTGGACACAGCCAGATCCGCACTGCGCCCAGCCTGCCCGTCTCCCGTGGGTGAGTGGACACAGCCAGATCCGCACTGCGCCCTGCCTGCCCGTCTCCCGTGGGTGAGTGGACACAGCCAGATCCGCACTGCGTCGTGCCTGCCCGTATTCCGTCAGTGGGTGGACACAGCCAGATCCGACTGCGCCCTGCCTGCCCGTCTCCCGTGGGTGAGTGGACACAGCCAGATCCGCACTGCGCCCTGCCTGCCCGTCTCCCGTGGGTGAGTGGACACAGCCAGATCCGCACTGGGCCCTC
This sequence comes from Microcebus murinus, assembly GCF_040939455.1. NCBI lineage: Eukaryota > Metazoa > Chordata > Mammalia > Primates > Cheirogaleidae > Microcebus > Microcebus murinus. The sequence goes on along the minus strand of NC_134112.1, from coordinate 104,112,677 downwards.
CCTGCCCGTCTCCCGTGGGTGAGTGGACACAGCCATATCCGCACTGAGCCTTGCCTGCCCGTCTCACGTGGGTGGGTGGACACAGCCAGATCCGCACTGCGCCCTGCCTGCCCGTCTCCCGTGGTGAGTGGACACAGCCAGATCCGCACTGCACCCTGTCTGACCGTCTGACGTGGGTGAGTGGACACAGCCAGATCCGCACTGCGCCCTGCCTGCCCGTCTGCCGTTGGCGAGTGGAAACAGCCAGATCTGCACTGCGCCCTGCCTGCCCGTTTCCCGTGGGTGAGTGCACACAGCCGGATCCGCACTGTGTGCTGCCTGCCCGTCTCCCGTGTGTGAGTGGACACAGCCAGATCCGCACTGCGCCCTGCCTGACCGTCTGCCGTGGGTGAGTGGACACAGCCAGATCCGCACTGCGCCCTGCCTGCCCGTCTCCCGTGGGTGACTGGATACTGCCAGATCCGCACTGCGCCCTGCCTTCCCGTCTCCCGTGGGTGAGTGGACACAGCCAGATCAGCACTGCGCCCTGCCTGCCCGTCTCCCGTGGGTGAGTGGACACAGCCAGATCCGCACTGCGCCCTGACTGCCCGTCTCCCGTGGGCGAGTGGACACAGCCAGATCCGCACTGCGCCTTGCCTGCCCGTCTCCCGTGGGTGAGTGGACACAGCCAGATACGCACTGCGCCCTGCCTGCCCGTCTCCCGTGGGTGAGTGGACACAGCCAGATCCGCACTGCGCCCTGCCTGCCCGTCTCCCGTGGGTGAGTGGACACAGCCAGATCCGCACTGCGCCCAGCCTGCCCGTCTCCCGTGGGTGAGTGGACACAGCCAGATCCGCACTGCGCCCTGCCTACCCGTCTCCCGTGGGTGAGTGGACACAGCCAGATCCGCATTGTACCCTGCCTGACAGCCTGCCGTGGGAGAGTGGACACAGCCAGATCCGTACTGCGCCCTGCCTGCCCGTCTGCCGTGGGTCAGTGGACATAGCCAGATCCACACAGCACCGTCTCTGCCCGTCTCCCGTGGGTGAGTGGACACAGCCAGATCCGCACTGCGCCTTGACTGCCCGTCTCCCGTGGGCGAGTGGACACAGCCAGATCCGCACTGCGCCCTGCCTGCCCGTCTCCCGTGGGCGAGTCGACACAGCCAGATCCGCACTGCGCCCTGCCTGCCCGTCTGCCGTGGGTCAGTGGACATAGCCAGATCCACACAGCACCGTCTCTGCCCGTCTCCCATGGGTGAGTGGACACAGCCAGATCCGCACTGCGCCTTGCCTGCCCATCTCCCGTGGGTGAGTGGACACAGCCAGATCCGCACTGCGCCCTGCCTGCCCGTCTCCCGTGGGAGAGTGGACACAGCCAGATCCGCACTGCGCCCTGCCTGACCGTCTGCCGTGCGTGAGTGGACACAGCCAGATCCGCACTGCGCCCTGCCTGACCGTCTGCCGTTGGTGAGTGGACACAGCCAGATCCGCACTGCGCCCTGCCTGACTGCCTGCCCTGGGTGAGTGGACACAGCCAGATCCGTACTGCGCCCTGCCTTCCCGTCTCACGTGGGTGAGTGGACACAGCCAGATCCGCACTGCGCCCAGCCTGCCCGTCTCCCGTGGGTGAGTGGACACAGCCAGATCCGCACTGCGCCCTGCCTGCCCGTCTCCCGTGGGTGAGTGGACACAGCCAGATCCGCACTGCGTCTTGCCTGCCCGTCTTCCGTCAGTGAGTGGACACAGCCAGATCCGACTGCGCCCTGCCTGCCCGTCTCCCGTGGGCGAGTGGACATAGCCAGATCCGCACGGCGCCCTGCCTGACAGTCTGCCGTGGGTGAGTGGACACAGCCAGATCCGCACTGCGCCCTGCCTGACCGTCTGCCGTGGGTGAGTGGACACAGCCAGATCCGCACTGCGCCCTGCCTGACCGCCTGCCGTGGGTAAGTGGACACAGCCAGATCCGCACTGCGCCCTGCCTGCCCGTCTCCCGTGGGCGAGTGGACACAGCCAGATCCACACTGTGCCCTGCCTGCCCGTCTGCCGTGGGTGAGTGGACACAGCCAGATCCGCACTGCGCCCTGCCTGACCGTCTGCCGTGGGTGAGTGGACACAGCGAGATCCGCACTGCGCCCTGCCTGCCCGTCTCCCGTGGGTGAGTGGACACAGCCAGATCCACACTGCGCCCTGCCTTCCCGTCTCCCGTGGGTGAGTGGACACAGCCAGATCCGCACTGCGCCCAGCCTGCCCGTCTCCCGTGGGTGAGTGGACACAGCCAGATCCGCACTGCGCCCTGCCTGCCCGTCTCCCGTGGGTGAGTGGACACAGCCAGATCCGCACTGCGCCCTGCCTGCTCGTCTGCCGTGGGTGAGTGGACACAGCCAGATCCGCACTGCGCCCTGCCTGCCCGTCTGCCGTGGGTGAGTGGACACAGCCAGATCCGCACTGCACCCTGCCTGCCCGTCTGCCGTGGGTGAGTGGACACAGCCCGATCCGCATTGCGCCCTGCCTGACCGTCTGCCGTGGGTCAGTGGACACAGCGAGATCCCCACTGCGCCCTGCCTGCCCGTCTCCCGTGGGTGAGTGGACACAGCCAGATCCGCACTGCGCCCTGCCTGCCCGTCTCCCGTGGGTGAGTGGACACAGCCAGATCCGCACTGCGCCCTGCCTACCCGTCTCCCGTGGGTGAGTGGACACAGCCAGATCCGCATTGTACCCTGCCTGACAGCCTGCCGTGGGTGAGTGGACACAGCCAGATCCGTACTGCGCCCTGCCTGCCCGTCTGCCGTGGGTCAGTGGACATAGCCAGATCCACACAGCACCGTCTCTGCCCGTCTCCCGTGGGTGAGTGGACACAGCCGGATCCGCACTGCGCCCTGCCTGCCCGTCTCCCGTGGGTGAGTGGACACAGCCAGATCCGCAATGCGCCCTGCCTGCCCGTCTCCCGTGGGCGAGTGGACACAGCCAGATCCGCACTGCGCCTTGCCTGCCCGTCTCCCGTGGGCGAGTGGACACAGCCAGATCCGCACTGCGCCCTGCCTGCCCGTCTCCCGTGGGCGAGTCGACACAGCCAGATCCGCACTGCGCCCTGCCTGCCCGTCTGCCGTGGGTCAGTGGACATAGCCAGATCCACACAGCACCGTCTCTTCCCGTCTCCCATGGGTGAGTGGACACAGCCAGATCCGCACTGCGCCTTGCCTGCCCATTTCCCGTGGGTGAGTGGACACAGCCAGATCCGCACTGCGCCCTGCCTGCCCGTCTCCCGTGGGAGAGTGGACACAGTCAGATCCGCACTGCGCCCTGCCTGACCGTCTGCCGTGCGTGAGTGGACACAGCCAGATCCGCACTGCGCCCTGCCTGACCGCCTGCCGTAGGTGAGTGGACACAGCCAGATCCGCACTGCGCCCTGCCTGACCGCCTGCCGTGGGTGAGTGGACACAGCCAGATCCGTACTGCGCCCTGCCTTCCCGTCTCCCGTGGGTGAGTGGACACAGGCAGATCCGCACTGCGCCCAGCCTGCCCGTCTCCCGTGGGTGAGTGGACACAGCCAGATCCGCACTGCGCCCTGGCTGCCCGTCTCCCGTGGGTGAGTGGACACAGCCAGATCCGCACTGCGTCTTGCCTGCCCGTCTTCCGTCAGTGAGTGGACACAGCCAGATCCGACTGCGCCCTGCCTGCCCGTCTCCCGTGGGTAAGTGGACACAGCCAGATCCGCACTGCGCCCTGCCTGCCCGTCTCCCGTGGGCGAGTGGACACAGCCAGATCCGCACTGCGCCCTGCCTGCCCGTCTGCCGTGGGCGAGTGGACATAGCCAGATCCGCACGGCGCCCTGCCTGACAGTCTGCCGTGGGTGAGTGGACACAGCCAGATCCGCACTGCGCTCTGCCTGAGCGCCTGCCGTGGGTGAGTGGACACAGCCAGATCCGCACTGCGCCCTGGCTGACCGCATGCTGTGGGTGCGTGGACACAGCCAGATCCGCACTGCGCCCTGCCTGCCCGTCTCCCGTGGGTGAGTGGACACAGCCAGATCCGCACTGGGCACTCCCTGCCCGTCTCCCGTGGGTGAGTGGACACAGCCATATCCGCACTGAGCCTTGCCTGCCCGTCTCACGTGGGTGGGTGGACACAGCCAGATCCGCACTGCACCCTGTCTGACCGTCTGACGTGGGTGAGTGGACACAGCCAGATCCGCACTGCGCCCTGCCTGCCCGTCTGCCGTTGGCGAGTGGAAACAGCCAGATCCGCACTGCGCCCTGCCTGACTGCCTGCCGTGGGTGAGTGGACACAGCCAGATCCGCACTGCGCCCTGCCTGACCGCCTGCCGTGGGTGAGTGGACACAGCTAGATCCGTACTGCGCCCTGCCTTCCCGTCTCCCGTGGGTGAGTGGACACAGCCAGATCCGCACTGCGCCCAGCCTGCCCGTCTCCCGTGGGTGAGTGGACACAGCCAGATCCGCACTGCGCCCTGCCTGCCCGTCTCCCGTGGGTGAGTGGACACAGCCAGATCCGCACTGCGTCTTGCCTGCCCGTCCTCCGTCAGTGGGTGGACACAGCCAGATCCGACTGCGCCCTGCCTGCCCGTCTCCCGTGGGTAAGTGGACACAGCCAGATCCGCACTGCGCCCTGCATGCCCGTCTCCCGTGGGCGAGTGGACACAGCCAGATCCGCACTGCGCCCTGCCTGCCCGTCTGCCGTGGGCGAGTGGACATAGCCAGATCCGCACGGCGCCCTGCCTGACAGTCTGCCGTGGGTGAGTGGACACAGCCAGATCCGCACTGAGCTCTGCCTGAGCGCCTGCCGTGGGTGAGTGGACACAGCCAGATCCGCACTGCGCCCTGGCTGACCGCATGCTGTGGGTGCGTGGACACAGCCAGATCCGCACTGCGCCCTGCCTGCCCGTCTCCCGTGGGTGAGTGGACACAGCCAGATCCGCACTGCGCCCTGCCTGCTCGTCTGCCGTGGGTGAGTGGACACAGCCAGATCCGCACTGCGCCCTGCCTGCCCGTCTGCCGTGGGTGAGTGGACACAGCCAGATCCGCACAGCACCCTGCCTGTCCGTCTGCCGTGGGTGAGTGGACACAGCCCGATCCGCATTGCGCCCTGCCTGACCGTCTGCCGTGGGTCAGTGGACACAGCGAGATCCCCACTGCGCCCTGCCTGCCCGTCTCCCGTGGGTGAGTGGACACAGCCAGATCCGCACTGCGCCCTGCCTGCCCGTCTCCCGTGGGTGAGTGGACACAGCCAGATCCGCACTGCGCCCTGCCTACCCGTCTCCCGTGGGTGAGTGGACACAGCCAGATCCGCATTGTACCCTGCCTGACAGCCTGCCGTGGGTGAGTGGACACAGCCAGATCCGTACTGCGCCCTGCCTGCCCGTCTGCCGTGGGTCAGTGGACATAGCCAGATCCACACAGCACCGTCTCTGCCCGTCTCCCGTGGGTGAGTGGACACAGCCGGATCCGCACTGCGCCCTGCCTGCCCGTCTCCCGTGGGTGAGTGGACACAGCCAGATCCGCAATGCGCCCTGCCTGCCCGTCTCCCGTGGGCGAGTGGACACAGCCAGATCCGCACTGCGCCTTGCCTGCCCGTCTCCCGTGGGCGAGTGGACACAGCCAGATCCGCACTGCGCCCTGCCTGCCCGTCTCCCGTGGGCGAGTCGACACAGCCAGATCCGCACTGCGCCCTGCCTGCCCGTCTGCCGTGGGTCAGTGGACATAGCCAGATCCACACAGCACCGTCTCTTCCCGTCTCCCATGGGTGAGTGGACACAGCCAGATCCGCACTGCGCCTTGCCTGCCCATCTCCCGTGGGTGAGTGGACACAGCCAGATCCGCACTGCGCCCTGCCTGCCCGTCTCCCGTGGGAGACTGGACACAGTCAGATCCGCACTGCGCCCTGCCTGACCGTCTGCCGTGCGTGAGTGGACACAGCCAGATCCGCACTGCGCCCTGCCTGACCGCCTGCCGTGGGTGAGTGGACACAGCCAGATCCGCACTGCGCCCTGCCTGACCGCCTGCCGTGGGTGAGTGGACACAGCCAGATCCGTACTGCGCCCTGCCTTCCCGTCTCCCGTGGGTGAGTGGACACAGGCAGATCCGCACTGCGCCCAGCCTGCCCGTCTCCCGTGGGTGAGTGGACACAGCCAGATCCGCACTGCGCCCTGCCTGCCCGTCTCCCGTGGGTGAGTGGACACAGCCAGATCCGCACTGCGCCCTGCCTGACCGCCTGCCGTGGGTGAGTGGACACAGCCAGATCCGTACTGCGCCCTGCCTTCCCGTCTCCCGTGGGTGAGTGGACACAGGCAGATCCGCACTGCGCCCAGCCTGCCCGTCTCCCGTGGGTGAGTGGACACAGCCAGATCCGCACTGCGCCCTGCCTGCCCGTCTCCCGTGGGTGACTGGACACAGCCAGATCCGCACTGCGTCTTCCTGCCCGTCTTCCGTCAGTGAGTGGACACAGCCAGATCCGACTGCGCCCTGCCTGCCCGTCTCCCGTGGGTAAGTGGACACAGCCAGATCCGCACTGCGCCCTGCCTGCCCGTCTCCCGTGGGCGAGTGGACACAGCCAGATCCGCACTGCGCCCTGCCTGCCCGTCTGCCGTGGGCGAGTGGACATAGCCAGATCCGCACGGCGCCCTGCCTGACAGTCTGCCGTGGGTGAGTGGACACAGCCAGATCCGCACTGAGCTCTACCTGAGCGCCTGCCGTGGGTGAGTGGACACAGCCAGATCCGCACTGCGCCCTGGCTGACCGCATGCTGTGGGTGCGTGGACACAGCCAGATCCGCACTGCGCCCTGCCTGACCGCCTGCCGTGGGTGAGTGGACACAGCCAGATCCGCACTGCGCCCTGCCTGACCGTCTGCCGTGGGTGAGTGGACACAGCCAGATCCGCACTGCGCCCTGCCTGCCCGTCTCCCGTGGTGAGTGGACACAGCCAGATCCGCACTGCGCCCTGCCTGCCCGTCTCCCGTGGGCGAGTGGACACAGCCAGATCCGCACTGCGCCCTGCCTGCCCGTCTGCCGTGGGTGAGTGGACACAGCCAGATCCGCACTGCGCCCTGCCTGACCGTCTGCCGTGGGTGAGTGGACACAGTGAGATCCGCACTGCGCCCTGCCTGCCCGTCTCCCGTGGGTGAGTGGACACAGCCAGATCCGCACTGCGCCCTGCCTTCCCGTCTCCCGTGGGTGAGTGGACACAGCCAGATCCGCACTGCGCCCAGCCTGCCCGTCTCCCGTGGGTGAGTGGACACAGCCATATCCGCACTGCGCCCTGCCTGCCCGTCTGCCGTGGGTGAGTGGACACAGCCAGATCCGTACTGCGCCCTGCCTGCCCGTCTGCCGTGGGTCAGTGGACATAGCCAGATCCACACAGCACCGTCTCTGCCCGTATCCCGTGGGTGAGTGGACACAGCCGGACCCGAACTGCGCCCTGCCTGCCCGTCTCCCGTGGGTGAGTGGACACCGCCAGATCCGCACTGCGCCCTGCCTGCCCGTCTCCCGTGGGCGAGTGGACACAGCCAGATCCGCACTGCGCCTTGCCTGCCCGTCTCCCGTGGGCGAGTGGACACAGCCAGATCCGCACTGCGCCCTGCCTGCCCGTCTCCCGTGGGCGAGTGGACACAGCCAGATCCGCACTGCGCCCTGCCTGCCCGTCTGCCGTGGGTCAGTGGACATAGCCAGATCCACACAGCACCGTCTCTTCCCGTCTCCCATGGGTGAGTGGACACAGCCAGATCCGCACTGCGCCTTGCCTGCCCATCTCCCGTGGGTGAGTGGACACAGCCAGATCCGCACTGCGCCCTGCCTGCCCGTCTCCCGTGGGAGAGTGGACACAGTCAGATCCGCACTGCGCCCTGCCTGACCGTCTGCCGTGCGTGAGTGGACAAGCCAGATCCGCACTGCGCCCTGCCTGACCGCCTGCCGTGGGTGAGTGGACACAGCCAGATCCGCACTGCGCCCTGCCTGACCGCCTGCCGTGGGTGAGTGGACACAGCCAGATCCGTACTGCGCCCTGCCTTCCCGTCTCCCGTGGGTGAGTGGACACAGGCAGATCCGCACTGCGCCCAGCCTGCCCGTCTCCCGTGGGTGAGTGGACACAGCCAGATCCGCACTGCGCCCTGCCTGCCCGTCTCCCGTGGGTGAGTGGATACAGCCAGATCCGCACTGCGTCTTGCCTGCCCGTCTTCCGTCAGTGAGTGGACACAGCCAGATCCGACTGCGCCCCGCCTGCCCGTCTCCCGTGGGTAAGTGGACACAGCCAGATCCGCACTGCGCCCTGCCTGCCCGTCTCCCGTGGGCGAGTGGACACAGCCAGATCCGCACTGCGCCCTGCCTGCCCGTCTGCCGTGGGCGAGTGGACATAGCCAGATCCGCACGGCGCCCTGCCTGACAGTCTGCCGTGGGTGAGTGGACACAGCCAGATCCGCACTGCGCTCTGCCTGAGCGCCTGCCGTGGGTGAGTGGACACAGCCAGATCCGCACTGCGCCCTGGCTGACCGCATGCTGTGGGTGCGTGGACACAGCCAGATCCGCACTGCGCCCTGCCTGCCCGTCTCCCGTGGGTGAGTGGACACAGCCAGATCCGCACTGGGCCCTCCCTGCCCGTCTCCCGTGGGTGAGTGGACACAGCCATATCCGCACTGAGCCTTGCCTGCCCGTCTCACGTGGGTGGGTGGACACAGCCAGATCCGCACTGCGCCCTGCCTGCCCGTCTCCCGTGGTGAGTGGACACAGCCAGATCCGCACTGCACCCTGTCTGACCGTCTGACGTGGGTGAGTGGACACAGCCAGATCCGCACTGCGCCCTGCCTGCCCGTCTGCCGTTGGCGAGTGGAAACAGCCAGATCCGCACTGCGCCCTGCCTGACTGCCTGCCGTGGGTGAGTGGACACAGCCAGATCCGCACTGCGCCCTGCCTGACCGCCTGCCTTGGGTGAGTGGACACAGCCAGATCCGCACTGCGCCCTGCCTGACTGCCTGCCGTGGGTGAGTGGACACAGCCAGATCCGTACTGCGCCCTGCCTTCCCGTCTCCCGTGGGTGAGTGGACACAGCCAGATCCGCACTGCGCCCAGCCTGCCCGTCTCCCGTGGGTGAGTGGACACAGCCAGATCCGCACTGCGCCCTGCCTGCCCGTCTCCCGTGGGTGAGTGGACACAGCCAGATCCGCACTGCGTCTTGCCTGCCCGTCTTCCGTCAGTGGGTGGACACAGCCAGATCCGACTGCGCCCTGCCTGCCCGTCTCCCGTGGGTAAGTGGACACAGCCAGATCCGCACTGCGCCCTGCATGCCCGTCTCCCGTGGGCGAGTGGACACAGCCAGATCCGCACTGCGCCCTGCCTGCCCGTCTGCCGTGGGCGAGTGGACATAGCCAGATCCGCACGGCGCCCTGCCTGACAGTCTGCCGTGGGTGAGTGGACACAGCCAGATCCGCACTGCGCCCTGCCTGACTGCCTGCCGTGGGTGAGTGGACACAGCCAGATCCGCACTGCGCCCTGCCTGACCGTCTCCCGTGGGCGAGTGGACACAGCCAGATCCGCACTGCGCCCTGCCTGACCGTCTGCCGTGGGTGAGTGGACACAGCGAGATCCGCACTGCGCCCTGCCTGCCCGTCTCCCGTGGGTGAGTGGACACAGCCAGATCCGCACTGCGCCCTGCCTTCCCGTCTCCCGTGGGTGAGTGGACACAGCCAGATCCGCACTGCGCCCAGCCTGCCCGTCTCCCGTGGGTGAGTGGACACAGCCATATCCGCACTGCGCACTGCCTGCCCGTCTCCCGTGGGTGAGTGGACACAGCCAGATCCGCACTGCGTCTTGCCTGCCCGTCTTCCGTCAGTGGGTGGACACAGCCAGATCCGACTGCGCCCTGCCTGCCCGTCTCCCGTGGGTAAGTGGACACAGCCAGATCCGCACTGCGCCCTGCATGCCCGTCTCCCGTGGGCGAGTGGACACAGCCAGATCCGCACTGCGCCCTGCCTGCCCGTCTGCCGTGGGCGAGTGGACATAGCCAGATCCGCACGGCGCCCTGCCTGACAGTCTGCCGTGGGTGAGTGGACACAGCCAGATCCGCACTGCGCTCTGCCTGAGCGCCTGCCGTGGGTGAGTGGACACTGCCAGATCCGCACTGCGCCCTGGCTGACCGCATGCTGTGGGTGCGTGGACACAGCCAGATCCGCACTGCGCCCTGCCTGACCGCCTGCCGTGGGTGAGTGGACACAGCCAGATCCGCACTGCGCCCTGCCTGACCGTCTGCCGTGGGTGAGTGGACACAGCCAGATCCGCACTGCGCCCTGCCTGACCGCCTGCCGTGGGTAAGTGGACACAGCCAGATCCGCACTGCGCCCTGCCTGCCCGTCTCCCGTGGGCGAGTGGACACAGCCAGATCCGCACTGCGCCCTGCCTGCCCGTCTGCCGTGGGTGAGTGGACACAGCCAGATCCGCACTGCGCCCTGCCTGACCGTCTGCCGTGGGTGAGTGGACACAGCCAGATCCGCACTGCGCCCTGCCTTCCCGTCTCCCGTGGGTGAGTGGACACAGCCAGATCCGCACTGCGCCCAGCCTGCCCGTCTCCCGTGGGTGAGTGGACACAGCCATATCCGCACTGCGCCCTGCCTGCCCGTCTGCCGTGGGTGAGTGGACACAGCCAGATCCGTACTGCGCCCTGCCTGCCCGTCTGCCGTGGGTCAGTGGACATAGCCAGATCCACACAGCACCGTCTCTGCCCGTCTCCCGTGGGTGAGTGGACACAGCCGGACCCGCACTGCGCCCTGCCTGCCCGTCTCCCGTGGGTGAGTGGACACCGCCAGATCCGCACTGCGCCCTGCCTGCCCGTCTCCCGTGGGCGAGTGGACACAGCCAGATCCGCACTGCGCCTTGCCTGCCCGTCTCCCGTGGGCGAGTGGACACAGCCAGATCCGCACTGCGCCCTGCCTGCCCGTCTCCCGTGGGCGAGTCGACACAGCCAGATCCGCACTGCGCCCTGCCTGCCCGTCTGCCGTGGGTCAGTGGACATAGCCAGATCCACACAGCACCGTCTCTTCCCGTCTCCCATGGGTGAGTGGACACAGCCAGATCCGCACTGCGCCTTGCCTGCCCATCTCCCGTGGGAGAGTGGACACAGTCAGATCCGCACTGCGCCCTGCCTGACCGTCTGCCGTGCGTGAGTGGACACAGCCAGATCCGCACTGCGCCCTGCATGCCCGTCTCCCGTGGGCGAGTGGACACAGCCAGATCCGCACTGCGCCCTGCCTGCCCGTCTGCCGTGGGCGAGTGGACATAGCCAGATCCGCACGGCGCCCTGCCTGACAGTCTGCCGTGGGTGAGTGGACACAGCCAGATCCGCACTGCGCTCTGCCTGAGCGCCTGCCGTGGGTGAGTGGACACAGCCAGATCCGCACTGCGCCCTGGCTGACCGCATGCTGTGGGTGCGTGGACACAGCCAGATCCGCACTGCGCCCTGCCTGACCGCCTGCCGTGGGTGAGTGGACACAGCCAGATCCGCACTGCGCCCTGCCTGACCGTCTGCCGTGGGTGAGTGGACACAGCCAGATCCGCACTGCGCCCTGCCTGACCGCCTGCCGTGGGTAAGTGGACACAGCCACATCCACACTGCGCCCTGCCTGCCCGTCTCCCGTGGGCAAGTGGACACAGCCAGATCCGCACTGCGCCCTGCCTGCCCGTCTTCCGTGGGTGAGTGGACACAGCCAGATCCGCACTGCGCCCTGCCTGCCCGTCTCCCGTGGGCGAGTGGACACAGCCAGAACCGCACTGCGCCTTGCCTGCCCGTCTCCCGTGGGCGAGTGGACACAGCCAGATCCGCACTGCGCCCTGCCTGCCCGTCTCCCGTGGGAGAGTCGACACAGCCAGATCCGCACTGCGCCCTGCCTGCCCGTCTGCCGTGGGTCAGTGGACATAGCCAGATCCACACAGCACCGTCTCTTCCCGTCTCCCATGGGTGAGTGGACACAGCCAGATCCACACTGCGCCTTGCCTGCCCATCTCCCGTGGGTGAGTGGACACAGCCAGATCCGCACTGCGCCCTGCCTGCCCGTCTCCCGTGGGAGAGTGGACACAGTCAGATCCGCACTGCGCCCTGCCTGACCGTCTGCCGTGCGTGAGTGGACACAGCCAGATCCGCACTGCGCCCTGCCTGACCGCCTGCCGTGGGTGAGTGGACACAGCCAGATCCGCACTGCGCCCTGCCTGACCGCCTGCCGTGGGTGAGTGGACACAGCCAGATCCGTACTGCGCCCTGCCTTCCCGTCTCCCGTGGGTGAGTGGACACAGGCAGATCCGCACTGCGCCCAGCCTGCCCGTCTCCCGTGGGTGAGTGGACACAGCCAGATCCGCACTGCGCCCTGCCTGCCCGTCTCCCGTGGGTGAGTGGACACAGCCAGATCCGCACTGCGTCTTGCCTGCCCGTCTTCCGTCAGTGAGTGGACACAGCCAGATCCGACTGCGCCCTGCCTGCCCGTCTCCCGTGGGTAAGTGGACACAGCCAGATCCGCACTGCGCCCTGCCTGCCCGTCTCCCGTGGGCGAGTGGACACAGCCAGATCCGCACTGCGCCCTGCCTGCCCGTCTGCCGTGGGCGAGTGGACATAGCCAGATCCGCACGGCGCCCTGCCTGACAGTCTGCCGTGGGTGAGTGGACACAGCCAGATCCGCACTGCGCTCTGCCTGAGCGCCTGCCGTGGGTGAGTGGACACAGCCAGATCCGCACTGCGCCCTGGCCGACCGCATGCTGTGGGTGCGTGGACACAGCCAGATCCGCACTGCGCCCTGCCTGCCCGTCTCCCGTGGGTGAGTGGACACAGCCAGATCCGCACTGGGCCCTCCCTGCCCGTCTCCCGTGGGTGAGTGGACACAGCCATATCCGCACTGAGCCTTGCCTGCCCGTCTCACGTGGGTGGGTGGACACAGCCAGATCCGCACTGCGCCCTGCCTGCCCGTCTCCCGTGGTGAGTGGACACAGCCAGATCCGCACTGCACCCTGTCTGACCGTCTGACGTGGGTGAGTGGACACAGCCAGATCCGCACTGCGCCCTGCCTGCCCGTCTGCCGTTGGCGAGTGGAAACAGCCAGATCCGCACTGCGCCCTGCCTGACTGCCTGCCGTGGGTGAGTGGACACAGCCAGATCCGCACTGCGCCCTGCCTGACCGCCTGCCTTGGGTGAGTGGACACAGCCAGATCCGCACTGCGCCCTGCCTGACTGCCTGCCGTGGGTGAGTGGACACAGCCAGATCCGTACTGCGCCCTGCCTGACCGCCTGCCGTGGGTGAGTGGACACAGCCAGATCCGCACTGCGCCCAGCCTGCCCGTCTCCCGTGGGTGAGTGGACACAGCCAGATCCGCACTGCGCCCTGCCTGCCCGTCTCCCGTGGGTGAGTGGACACAGCCAGATCCGCACTGCGTCTTGCCTGCCCGTCTTCCGTCAGTGGGTGGACACAGCCAGATCCGACTGCGCCCTGCCTGCCCGTCTCCCGTGGGTAAGTGGACACAGCCAGATCCGCACTGCGCCCTGCATGCCCGTCTCCCGTGGGCGAGTGGACACAGCCAGATCCGCACTGCGCCCTGCCTGCCCGTCTGCCGTGGGCGAGTGGACATAGCCAGATCCGCACGGCGCCCTGCCTGACAGTCTGCCGTGGGTGAGTGGACACAGCCAGATCCGCACTGCGCCCTGCCTGACTGCCTGCCGTGGGTGAGTGGACACAGCCAGATCCGCACTGCGCCCTGCCTGACCGTCTCCCGTGGGCGAGTGGACACAGCCAGATCCGCACTGCGCCCTGCCTGCCCGTCTGCCGTGGGTGAGTGGACACAGCCAGATCCGCACTGCGCCCTGCCTGACCGTCTGCCGTGGGTGAGTGGACACAGCGAGATCCGCACTGCGCCCTGCCTGCCCGTCTCCCGTGGGTGAGTGGACACAGCCAGATCCGCACTGCGCCCTGCCTTCCCGTCTCCCGTGGGTGAGTGGACACAGCCAGATCCGCACTGCGCCCAGCCTGCCCGTCTCCCGTGGGTGAGTGGACACAGCCATATCCGCACTGCGCACTGCCTGCCCGTCTCCCGTGGGTGAGTGGACACAGCCAGATCCGCACTGCGTCTTGCCTGCCCGTCTTCCGTCAGTGGGTGGACACAGCCAGATCCGACTGCGCCCTGCCTGCCCGTCTCCCGTGGGTAAGTGGACACAGCCAGATCCGCACTGCGCCCTGCATGCCCGTCTCCCGTGGGCGAGTGGACACAGCCAGATCCGCACTGCGCCCTGCCTGCCCGTCTGCCGTGGGCGAGTGGACATAGCCAGATCCGCACGGCGCCCTGCCTGACAGTCTGCCGTGGGTGAGTGGACACAGCCAGATCCGCACTGCGCTCTGCCTGAGCGCCTGCCGTGGGTGAGTGGACACAGCCAGATCCGCACTGCGCCCTGGCTGACCGCATGCTGTGGGTGCGTGGACACAGCCAGATCCGCACTGCGCCCTGCCTGACCGCCTGCCGTGGGTGAGTGGACACAGCCAGATCCGCACTGCGCCCTGCCTGACCGTCTGCCGTGGGTGAGTGGACACAGCCAGATCCGCACTGCGCCCTGCCTGACCGCCTGCCGTGGGTAAGTGGACACAGCCAGATCCGCACTGCGCCCTGCCTGCCCGTCTCCCGTGGGCGAGTGGACACAGCCAGATCCGCACTGCGCCCTGCCTGCCCGTCTGCCGTGGGTGAGTGGACACAGCCAGATCCGCACTGCGCCCTGCCTGACCGTCTGCCGTGGGTGAGTGGACACAGCCAGATCCGCACTGCGCCCTGCCTTCCCGTCTCCCGTGGGTGAGTGGACACAGCCAGATCCGCACTGCGCCCAGCCTGCCCGTCTCCCGTGGGTGAGTGGACACAGCCATATCCGCACTGCGCCCTGCCTGCCCGTCTGCCGTGGGTGAGTGGACACAGCCAGATCCGTACTGCGCCCTGCCTGCCCGTCTGCCGTGGGTCAGTGGACATAGCCAGATCCACACAGCACCGTCTCTGCCCGTCTCCCGTGGGTGAGTGGACACAGCCGGACCCGCACTGCGCCCTGCCTGCCCGTCTCCCGTGGGTGAGTGGACACCGCCAGATCCGCACTGCGCCCTGCCTGCCCGTCTCCCGTGGGCGAGTGGACACAGCCAGATCCGCACTGCGCCTTGCCTGCCCGTCTCCCGTGGGCGAGTGGACACAGCCAGATCCGCACTGCGCCCTGCCTGCCCGTCTCCCGTGGGCGAGTCGACACAGCCAGATCCGCACTGCGCCCTGCCTGCCCGTCTGCCGTGGGTCAGTGGACATAGCCAGATCCACACAGCACCGTCTCTTCCCGTCTCCCATGGGTGAGTGGACACAGCCAGATCCGCACTGCGCCTTGCCTGCCCATCTCCCGTGGGAGAGTGGACACAGTCAGATCCGCACTGCGCCCTGCCTGACCGTCTGCCGTGCGTGAGTGGACACAGCCAGATCCGCACTGCGCCCTGCATGCCCGTCTCCCGTGGGCGAGTGGACACAGCCAGATCCGCACTGCGCCCTGCCTGCCCGTCTGCCGTGGGCGAGTGGACATAGCCAGATCCGCACGGCGCCCTGCCTGACAGTCTGCCGTGGGTGAGTGGACACAGCCAGATCCGCACTGCGCTCTGCCTGAGCGCCTGCCGTGGGTGAGTGGACACAGCCAGATCCGCACTGCGCCCTGGCTGACCGCATGCTGTGGGTGCGTGGACACAGCCAGATCCGCACTGCGCCCTGCCTGACCGCCTGCCGTGGGTGAGTGGACACAGCCAGATCCGCACTGCGCCCTGCCTGACCGTCTGCCGTGGGTGAGTGGACACAGCCAGATCCGCACTGCGCCCTGCCTGACCGCCTGCCGTGGGTAAGTGGACACAGCCACATCCACACTGCGCCCTGCCTGCCCGTCTCCCGTGGGCAAGTGGACACAGCCAGATCCGCACTGCGCCCTGCCTGCCCGTCTTCCGTGGGTGAGTGGACACAGCCAGATCCGCACTGCGCCCTGCCTGCCCGTCTCCCGTGGGCGAGTGGACACAGCCAGAACCGCACTGCGCCTTGCCTGCCCGTCTCCCGTGGGCGAGTGGACACAGCCAGATCCGCACTGCGCCCTGCCTGCCCGTCTCCCGTGGGAGAGTCGACACAGCCAGATCCGCACTGCGCCCTGCCTGCCCGTCTGCCGTGGGTCAGTGGACATAGCCAGATCCACACAGCACCGTCTCTTCCCGTCTCCCATGGGTGAGTGGACACAGCCAGATCCACACTGCGCCTTGCCTGCCCATCTCCCGTGGGTGAGTGGACACAGCCAGATCCGCACTGCGCCCTGCCTGCCCGTCTCCCGTGGGAGAGTGGACACAGTCAGATCCGCACTGCGCCCTGCCTGACCGTCTGCCGTGCGTGAGTGGACACAGCCAGATCCGCACTGCGCCCTGCCTGACCGCCTGCCGTGGGTGAGTGGACACAGCCAGATCCGCACTGCGCCCTGCCTGACCGCCTGCCGTGGGTGAGTGGACACAGCCAGATCCGTACTGCGCCCTGCCTTCCCGTCTCCCGTGGGTGAGTGGACACAGGCAGATCCGCACTGCGCCCAGCCTGCCCGTCTCCCGTGGGTGAGTGGACACAGCCAGATCCGCACTGCGCCCTGCCTGCCCGTCTCCCGTGGGTGAGTGGACACAGCCAGATCCGCACTGCGTCTTGCCTGCCCGTCTTCCGTCAGTGAGTGGACACAGCCAGATCCGACTGCGCCCTGCCTGCCCGTCTCCCGTGGGTAAGTGGACACAGCCAGATCCGCACTGCGCCCTGCCTGCCCGTCTCCCGTGGGCGAGTGGACACAGCCAGATCCGCACTGCGCCCTGCCTGCCCGTCTGCCGTGGGCGAGTGGACATAGCCAGATCCGCACGGCGCCCTGCCTGACAGTCTGCCGTGGGTGAGTGGACACAGCCAGATCCGCACTGCGCTCTGCCTGAGCGCCTGCCGTGGGTGAGTGGACACAGCCAGATCCGCACTGCGCCCTGGCCGACCGCATGCTGTGGGTGCGTGGACACAGCCAGATCCGCACTGCGCCCTGCCTGCCCGTCTCCCGTGGGTGAGTGGACACAGCCAGATCCGCACTGGGCCCTCCCTGCCCGTCTCCCGTGGGTGAGTGGACACAGCCATATCCGCACTGAGCCTTGCCTGCCCGTCTCACGTGGGTGGGTGGACACAGCCAGATCCGCACTGCGCCCTGCCTGCCCGTCTCCCGTGGTGAGTGGACACAGCCAGATCCGCACTGCACCCTGTCTGACCGTCTGACGTGGGTGAGTGGACACAGCCAGATCCGCACTGCGCCCTGCCTGCCCGTCTGCCGTTGGCGAGTGGAAACAGCCAGATCCGCACTGCGCCCTGCCTGACTGCCTGCCGTGGGTGAGTGGACACAGCCAGATCCGCACTGCGCCCTGCCTGACCGCCTGCCTTGGGTGAGTGGACACAGCCAGATCCGCACTGCGCCCTGCCTGACTGCCTGCCGTGGGTGAGTGGACACAGCCAGATCCGTACTGCGCCCTGCCTGACCGCCTGCCGTGGGTGAGTGGACACAGCCAGATCCGCACTGCGCCCTGCCTGACCGCCTGCCGTGGGTGAGTGGACACAGCCAGATCCGTACTGCGCCCTGCCTTCCCGTCTCCCGTGGGTGAGTGGACACAGGCAGATCCGCACTGCGCCCAGCCTGCCCGTCTCCCGTGGGTGAGTGGACACAGCCAGATCCGCACTGCGCCCTGCCTGCCCGTCTCCCGTGGGTGAGTGGACACAGCCAGATCCGCACTGCGTCTTCCTGCCCGTCTTCCGTCAGTGAGTGGACACAGCCAGATCCGACTGCGCCCTGCCTGCCCGTCTCCCGTGGGTAAGTGGACACAGCCAGATCCGCACTGCGCCCTGCCTGCCCGTCTCCCGTGGGCGAGTGGACACAGCCAGATCCGCACTGCGCCCTGCCTGCCCGTCTGCCGTGGGCGAGTGGACATAGCCAGATCCGCACGGCGCCCTGCCTGACAGTCTGCCGTGGGTGAGTGGACACAGCCAGATCCGCACTGCGCTCTGCCTGAGCGCCTGCCGTGGGTGAGTGGACACAGCCAGATCCGCACTGCGCCCTGGCTGACCGCATGCTGTGGGTGCGTGGACACAGCCAGATCCGCACTGCGCCCTGCCTGCCCGTCTCCCGTGGGTGAGTGGACACAGCCAGATCCGCACTGGGCCCTCCCTGCCCGTCTCCCGTGGGTGAGTGAACACAGCCATATCCGCACTGAGCCATGCCTGCCCGTCTCACGTGGGTGGGTGGACACAGCCAGATCCGCACTGCGCCCTGCCTGCCCGTCTCCCGTGGTGAGTGGACACAGCCAGATCCGCACTGCACCCTGTCTGACCGTCTGACGTGGGTGAGTGGACACAGCCAGATCCGCACTGCGCCCTGCCTGCCCGTCTGCCGTTGGCGAGTGGAAACAGCCAGATCCGCACTGCGCCCTGCCTGACTGCCTGCCGTGGGTGAGTGGACACAGCCAGATCCGCACTGCGCCCTGCCTGACCGCCTGCCGTGGGTGAGTGGACACAGCCAGATCCGCACTGCGCCCTGCCTGACTGCCTGCCGTGGGTGAGTGGACACAGCTAGATCCGTACTGCGCCCTGCCTTCCCGTCTCCCGTGGGTGAGTGGACACAGCCAGATCCGCACTGCGCCCAGCCTGCCCGTCTCCCGTGGGTGAGTGGACACAGCCAGATCCGCACTGCGCCCTGCCTGCCCGTCTCCCGTGGGTGAGTGGACACAGCCAGATCCGCACTGCGTCTTGCCTGCCCGTCTTCCGTCAGTGGGTGGACACAGCCAGATCCGACTGCGCCCTGCCTGCCCGTCTCCCGTGGGTAAGTGGACACAGCCAGATCCGCACTGCGCCCTGCATGCCCGTCTCCCGTGGGCGAGTGGACACAGCCAGATCTGCACTGCGCCCTGCCTGCCCGTCTGCCGTGGGCGAGTGGACATAGCCAGATCCGCACGGCGCCCTGCCTGACAGTCTGCCGTGGGTGAGTGGACACAGCCAGATCCGCACTGAGCTCTGCCTGAGCGCCTGCCGTGGGTGAGTGGACACAGCCAGATCCGCACTGCGCCCTGCCTGACCGCCTGCCGTGGGTGAGTGGACACAGCCAGATCAGCACTGCGCCCTGCCTGACCGTCTGCCGTGGGTGAGTGGACACAGCCAGATCCGCACTGCGCCCTGCCTGACCGCCTGCCGTGGGTAAGTGGACACAGCCAGATCCGCACTGCGCCCTGCCTGCCCGTCTCCCGTGGGCGAGTGGACACAGCCAGATCCGCACTGCGCCCTGCCTGCCCGTCTGCCGTGGGTGAGTGGACACAGCCAGATCCGCACTGCGCCCTGCCTGACCGTCTGCCGTGGGTGAGTGGACACAGCGAGATCCGCACTGCGCCCTACCTGCCCGTCTCCCGTGGGTGAGTGGACACAGCCAGATCCGCACTGCGCCCTGCCTTCCCGTCTCCCGTGGGTGAGTGGACACAGCCAGATCCGCACTGCGCCCAGCCTGCCCGTCTCCCGTGGGTGAGTGGACACAGCCATATCCGCACTGCGCCCTGCCTGCCCGTCTGCCGTGGGTGAGTGGACACAGCCAGATCCGTACTGCGCCCTGCCTGCCCGTCTGCCGTGGGTCAGTGGACATAGCCAGATCCACACAGCACCGTCTCTGCCCGTATCCCGTGGGTGAGTGGACACAGCCGGACCCGCACTGCGCCCTGCCTGCCCGTCTCCCGTGGGTGAGTGGACACCGCCAGATCCGCACTGCGCCCTGCCTGCCCGTCTCCCGTGGGCGAGTGGACACAGCCAGATCCGCACTGCGCCTTGCCTGCCCGTCTCCCGTGGGCGAGTGGACACAGCCAGATCCGCACTGCGCCCTGCCTGCCCGTCTCCCGTGGGCGAGTCGACACAGCCAGATCCGCACTGCGCCCTGCCTGCCCGTCTGCCGTGGGTCAGTTGACATAGCCAGATCCACACAGCACCGTCTCTTCCCGTCTCCCATGGGTGAGTGGACACAGCCAGATCCGCACTGCGCCTTGCCTGCCCATCTCCCGTGGGAGAGTGGACACAGTCAGATCCGCACTGCGCCCTGCCTGACCGTCTGCCGTGGGAGAGTGGACACAGTCAGATCCGCACTGCGCCCTGCCTGACCGCCTGCCGTGGGTGAGTGGACACAGCCAGATCCGCACTGCGCCCTGCCTGACCGCCTGCCGTGGGTGAGTGGACACAGCCAGATCCGTACTGCGCCCTGCCTTCCCGTCTCCCGTGGGTGAGTGGACACAGGCAGATCCGCACTGCGCCCAGCCTGCCCGTCTCCCGTGGGTGAGTGGACACAGCCAGATCCGCACTGCGCCCTGCCTGCCCGTCTCCCGTGGGTGAGTGGACACAGCCAGATCCGCACTGCGTCTTGCCTGCCCGTCTTCCGTCAGTGAGTGGACACAGCCAGATCCGACTGCGCCCTGCCTGCCCGTCTCCCGTGGGTAAGTGGACACAGCCAGATCCGCACTGCGCCCTGCCTGCCCGTCTCCCGTGGGCGAGTGGACACAGCCAGATCCGCACTGCGCCCTGCCTGCCCGTCTGCCGTGGGCGAGTGGACATAGCCAGATCCGCACGGCGCCCTGCCTGACAGTCTGCCGTGGGTGAGTGGACACAGCCAGATCCGCACTGCGCTCTGCCTGAGCGCCTGCCGTGGGTGAGTGGACACAGCCAGATCCGCACTGCGCCCTGGCTGACCGCATGCTGTGGGTGCGTGGACACAGCCAGATCCGCACTGCGCCCTGCCTGCCCGTCTCCCGTGGGTGAGTGGACACAGCCAGATCCGCACTGGGCCCTCCCTGCCCGTCTCCCGTGGGTGAGTGGACACAGCCATATCCGCACTGAGCCTTGCCTGCCCGTCTCACGTGGGTGGGTGGACACAGCCAGATCCGCACTGCGCCCTGCCTGCCCGTCTCCCGTGGTGAGTGGACACAGCCAGATCCGCACTGCACCCTGTCTGACCGTCTGACGTGGGTGAGTGGACACAGCCAGATCCGCACTGCGCCCTGCCTGCCCGTCTGCCGTTGGCGAGTGGAAACAGCCAGATCCGCACTGCGCCCTGCCTGACTGCCTGCCGTGGGTGAGTGGACACAGCCAGATCCGCACTGCGCCCTGCCTGACCGCCTGCCTTGGGTGAGTGGACACAGCCAGATCCGCACTGCGCCCTGCCTGACTGCCTGCCGTGGGTGAGTGGACACAGCCAGATCCGTACTGCGCCCTGCCTTCCCGTCTCCCGTGGGTGAGTGGACACAGCCAGATCCGCACTGCGCCCAGCCTGCCCGTCTCCCGTGGGTGAGTGGACACAGCCAGATCCGCACTGCGCCCTGCCTGCCCGTCTCCCGTGGGTGAGTGGACACAGCCAGATCCGCACTGCGTCTTGCCTGCCCGTCTTCCGTCAGTGGGTGGACACAGCCAGATCCGACTGCGCCATGCCTGCCCGTCTCCCGTGGGTAAGTGGACACAGCCAGATCCGCACTGCGCCCTGCATGCCCGTCTCCCGTGGGCGAGTGGACACAGCCAGATCCGCACTGCGCCCTGCCTGCCCGTCTGCCGTGGGCGAGTGGACATAGCCAGATCCGCACGGCGCCCTGCCTGACAGTCTGCCGTGGGTGAGTGGACACAGCCAGATCCGCACTGCGCTCTGCCTGAGCGCCTGCCGTGGGTGAGTGGACACAGCCAGATCCGCACTGCGCCCTGGCTGACCGCATGCTGTGGGTGCGTGGACACAGCCAGATCCGCACTGCGCCCTGCCTGACCGCCTGCCGTGGGTGAGTGGACACAGCCAGATCCGCACTGCGCCCTGCCTGACCGTCTGCCGTGGGTGAGTGGACACAGCCAGATCCGCACTGCGCCCTGCCTGACCGCCTGCCGTGGGTAAGTGGACACAGCCAGATCCGCACTGCGCCCTGCCTGCCCGTCTCCCGTGGGCGAGTGGACACAGCCAGATCCGCACTGCGCCCTGCCTGCCCGTCTGCCGTGGGTGAGTGGACACAGCCAGATCCGCACTGCGCCCTGCCTGACCGTCTGCCGTGGGTGAGTGCACACTGCGAGATCCGCACTGCGCCCTGCCTGCCCGTCTCCCGTGGGTGAGTGGACACAGCCAGATCCGCACTGCGCCCTGCCTTCCCGTCTCCCGTGGGTGAGTGGACACAGCCAGATCCGCACTGCGCCCTGCCTGACCGTCTGCCGTGGGTGAGTGGACACAGCCAGATCCGCACTGCGCCCTGCCTGACCGCCTGCCGTGGGTAAGTGGACACAGCCAGATCCGCACTGCGCCCTGCCTGCCCGTCTCCCGTGGGCGAGTGGACACAGCCAGATCCGCACTGCGCCCTGCCTGCCCGTCTGCCGTGGGTGAGTGGACACAGCCAGATCCGCACGGCGCCCTGCCTGACCGTCTGCCGTGGGTGAGTGGACACAGCGAGATCCGCACTGCGCCCTGCCTGCCCGTCTCCCGTGGGTGAGTGGACACAGCCAGATCCGCACTGCGCCCTGCCTTCCCGTCTCCCGTGGGTGAGTGGACACAGCCATATCCGCACTGCGCCCTGCCTGCCCGTCTCCCGTGGGTGAGTGGACACAGCCAGATCCGCACTGCGTCTTGCCTGCCCGTATTCCGTCAGTGGGTGGACACAGCCAGATCCGACTGCGCCCTGCCTGCCCGTCTCCCGTGGGTAAGTGGACACAGCCAGATCCGCACTGCGCCCTGCATGCCCGTCTCCCGTGGGCGAGTGGACACAGCCAGATCCGCACTGCGCCCTGCCTGCCCGTCTGCCGTGGGCGAGTGGACATAGCCAGATCCGCACGGCGCCCTGCCTGACAGTCTGCCGTGGGTGAGTGGACACAGCCAGATCCGCACTGCGCCCTGCCTGAGCGCCTGCCGTGGGTGAGTGGACACAGCCAGATCCGCACTGCACCCTGGCTGACCGCATGCTGTGGGTGCGTGGACACAGCCAGATCCGCACTGCGCCCTGCCTGACCGCCTGCCGTGGGTGAGTGGACACAGCCAGATCCGCACTGCGCCCTGCCTGACCGTCTGCCGTGGGTGAGTGGACACAGCCAGATCCGCACTGCGCCCTGCCTGACCGCCTGCCGTGGGTAAGTGGACACAGCCAGATCCGCACTGCGCCCTGCCTGCCCGTCTCCCGTGGGCGAGTGGACACAGCCAGATCCGCACTGCGCCCTGCCTGCCCGTCTGCCGTGGGTGAGTGGACACAGCCAGATCCGCACTGCGCCCTGCCTGACCGTCTGCCGTGGGTGAGTGGACACAGCGAGATCCGCACTGCGCCCTGCCTGCCCGTCTCCCGTGGGTGAGTGGACACAGCCAGATCCGCACTGCGCCCTGCCTTCCCGTCTCCCGTGGGTGAGTGGAAACAGCCAGATCCGCACTGCGCCCAGCCTGCCCGTCTCCCGTGGGTGAGTGGACACAGCCATATCCGCACTGCGCCCTGCCTGCCCGTCTGCCGTGGGTGAGTGGACATAGCCAGATCCACACAGCACCGTCTCTGCCCGTCTCCCGTGGGTGAGTGGACACAGCCGGACCCGCACTGCGCCCTGCCTGCCCGTCTCCCGTGGGTGAGTGGACACCGCCAGATCCGCACTGCGCCCTGCCTGCCCGTCTCCCGTGGGCGAGTGGACACAGCCAGATCCGCACTGCGCCTTGCCTGCCCGTCTCCCGTGGGCGAGTGGACACAGCCAGATCCGCACTGCGCCCTGCCTGCCCGTCTCCCGTGGGCGAGTCGACACAGCCAGATCCGCACTGCGCCCTGCCTGCCCGTCTGCCGTGGGTCAGTGGACATAGCCAGATCCACACAGAACCGTCTCTTCCCGTCTCCCATGGGTGAGTGGACACAGCCAGATCCGCACTGCGCCTTGCCTGCCCATCTCCCGTGGGAGAGTGGACACAGTCAGATCCGCACTGCGCCCTGCCTGACCGTCTGCCGTGCGTGAGTGGACACAGCCAGATCCGCACTGCGCCCTGCATGCCCGTCTCCCGTGGGCGAGTGGACACAGCCAGATCCGCACTGCGCCCTGCCTGCCCGTCTACCGTGGGCGAGTGGACACAGCCAGATCCGCACTGCGCCCTGCCTGCCCTTCTGCCGTGGGTGAGTGGACACAGCCAGATCCGCACTGCGCCCTGCCTGACCGTCTGCCGTGGGTGAGTGGACACAGCCAGATCCGCACTGCGCCCTGCCTGCCCGTCTCCCGTGGGTGAGTGGACACAGCCATATCCGCACTGCGCCCTGCCTGCCCGTCTGTCGTGGGTGAGTGGACACAGCCAGATCCGTACTGCGCCCTGCCTGCCCGTCTGCCGTGGGTCAGTGGACATAGCCAGATCCACACAGCACCGTCTCTGCCCGTATCCCGTGGGTGAGTGGACACAGCCGGACCCGCACTGCGCCCTGCCTGCCCGTCTCCCGTGGGTGAGTGGACACCGCCAGATCCGCACTGCGCCCTGCCTGCCCGTCTCCCGTGGGCGAGTGGACACAGCCAGATCCGCACTGCGCCTTGCCTGCCCGTCTCCCGTGGGCGAGTGGACACAGCCAGATCCGCACTGCGCCCTGCCTGTCCGTCTCCCGTGGGCGAGTCGACACAGCCAGATCCGCACTGCGCCCTGCCTGCCCGTCTGCCGTGGGTCAGTGGACATAGCCAGATCCACACAGCACCGTCTCTTCCCGTCTCCCATGGGTGAGTGGACACAGCCAGATCCGCACTGCGCCTTGCCTGCCCATCTCCCGTGGGAGAGTGGACACAGTCAGATCCGCACTGCGCCCTGCCTGACCGTCTGCCGTGGGAGAGTGGACACAGTCAGATCCGCACTGCGCCCTGCCTGACCGCCTGCCGTGGGTAAGTGGACACAGCCAGATCCGCACTGCGCCCTGCCTGACCGCCTGCCGTGGGTGAGTGGACACAGCCAGATCCGTACTGCGCCCTGCCTTCCCGTCTCCCGTGGGTGAGTGGACACAGGCAGATCCGCACTGCGCCCAGCCTGCCCGTCTCCCGTGGGTGAGTGGACACAGCCAGATCCGCACTGCGCCCTGCCTGCCCGTCTCCCGTGGGTGAGTGGACACAGCCAGATCCGCACTGCGTCTTGCCTGCCCGTCTTCCGTCAGTGAGTGGACACAGCCAGATCCGACTGCGCCCTGCCTGCCCGTCTCCCGTGGGTAAGTGGACACAGCCAGATCCGCACTGCGCCCTGCCTGCCCGTCTCCCGTGGGCGAGTGGACACAGCCAGATCCGCACTGCGCCCTGCCTGCCCGTCTGCCGTGGGCGAGTGGACATAGCCAGATCCGCACGGCGCCCTGCCTGACAGTCTGCCGTGGGTGAGTGGACACAGCCAGATCCGCACTGCGCTCTGCCTGAGCGCCTGCCGTGGGTGAGTGGACACAGCCAGATCCGCACTGCGCCCTGGCTGACCGCATGCTGTGGGTGCGTGGACACAGCCAGATCCGCACTGCGCCCTGCCTGCCCGTCTCCCGTGGGTGAGTGGACACAGCCAGATCCGCACTGGGCCCTCCCTGCCCGTCTCCCGTGGGTGAGTGGACACAGCCATATCCGCACTGAGCCTTGCCTGCCCGTCTCACGTGGGTGGGTGGACACAGCCAGATCCGCACTGCGCCCTGCCTGCCCGTCTCCCGTGGTGAGTGGACACAGCCAGATCCGCACTGCACCCTGTCTGACCGTCTGACGTGGGTGAGTGGACACAGCCAGATCCGCACTGCGCCCTGCCTGCCCGTCTGCCGTTGGCGAGTGGAAACAGCCAGATCCGCACTGCGCCCTGCCTGACTGCCTGCCGTGGGTGAGTGGACACAGCCAGATCCGCACTGCGCCCTGCCTGACCGCCTGCCTTGGGTGAGTGGACACAGCCAGATCCGCACTGCGCCCTGCCTGACTGCCTGCCGTGGGTGAGTGGACACAGCCAGATCCGTACTGCGCCCTGCCTTCCCGTCTCCCGTGGGTGAGTGGACACAGCCAGATCCGCACTGCGCCCAGCCTGCCCGTCTCCCGTGGGTGAGTGGACACAGCCAGATCCGCACTGCGCCCTGCCTGCCCGTCTCCCGTGGGTGAGTGGACACAGCCAGATCCGCACTGCGTCTTGCCTGCCCGTCTTCCGTCAGTGGGTGGACACAGCCAGATCCGACTGCGCCCTGCCTGCCCGTCTCCCGTGGGTAAGTGGACACAGCCAGATCCGCACTGCGCCCTGCATGCCCGTCTCCCGTGGGCGAGTGGACACAGCCAGATCCGCACTGCGCCCTGCCTGCCCGTCTGCCGTGGGCGAGTGGACATAGCCAGATCCGCACGGCGCCCTGCCTGACAGTCTGCCGTGGGTGAGTGGACACAGCCAGATCCGCACTGCGCCCTGCCTGAGCGCCTGCCGTGGGTGAGTGGACACAGCCAGATCCGCACTGCGCCCTGGCTGACCGCATGCTGTGGGTGCGTGGACACAGCCAGATCCGCACTGCGCCCTGCCTGACCGCCTGCCGTGGGTGAGTGGACACAGCCAGATCCGCACTGCGCCCTGCCTGACCGTCTGCCGTGGGTGAGTGGACACAGCCAGATCCGCACTGCGCCCTGCCTGACCGCCTGCCGTGGGTAAGTGGACACAGCCAGATCCGCACTGCGCCCTGCCTGCCCGTCTCCCGTGGGCGAGTGGACACAGCCAGATCCGCACTGCGCCCTGCCTGCCCGTCTGCCGTGGGTGAGTGGACACAGCCAGATCCGCACTGCGCCCTGCCTGACCGTCTGCCGTGGGTGAGTGGACACAGCGAGATCCGCACTGCGCCCTGCCTGCCCGTCTCCCGTGGGTGAGTGGACACAGCCAGATCCGCACTGCGCCCTGCCTTCCCGTCTCCCGTGGGTGAGTGGAAACAGCCAGATCCGCACTGCGCCCAGCC
Organism: Microcebus murinus; assembly: GCF_040939455.1. Taxonomy (NCBI): domain Eukaryota; kingdom Metazoa; phylum Chordata; class Mammalia; order Primates; family Cheirogaleidae; genus Microcebus; species Microcebus murinus. The sequence goes on along the minus strand of NC_134112.1, from coordinate 104,085,727 downwards.
TGCCCGTCTCCCGTGGGTGAGTGGACACAGCCATATCCGCACTGCGCCCTGCCTGCCCGTCTGCCGTGGGTGAGTGGACATAGCCAGATCCACACAGCACCGTCTCTGCCCGTCTCCCGTGGGTGAGTGGACACAGCCGGACCCGCACTGCGCCCTGCCTGCCCGTCTCCCGTGGGTGAGTGGACACCGCCAGATCCGCACTGCGCCCTGCCTGCCCGTCTCCCGTGGGCGAGTGGACACAGCCAGATCCGCACTGCGCCTTGCCTGCCCGTCTCCCGTGGGCGAGTGGACACAGCCAGATCCGCACTGCGCCCTGCCTGCCCGTCTCCCGTGGGCGAGTCGACACAGCCAGATCCGCACTGCGCCCTGCCTGCCCGTCTGCCGTGGGTCAGTGGACATAGCCAGATCCACACAGAACCGTCTCTTCCCGTCTCCCATGGGTGAGTGGACACAGCCAGATCCGCACTGCGCCTTGCCTGCCCATCTCCCGTGGGAGAGTGGACACAGTCAGATCCGCACTGCGCCCTGCCTGACCGTCTGCCGTGCGTGAGTGGACACAGCCAGATCCGCACTGCGCCCTGCATGCCCGTCTCCCGTGGGCGAGTGGACACAGCCAGATCCGCACTGCGCCCTGCCTGCCCGTCTACCGTGGGCGAGTGGACACAGCCAGATCCGCACTGCGCCCTGCCTGCCCTTCTGCCGTGGGTGAGTGGACACAGCCAGATCCGCACTGCGCCCTGCCTGACCGTCTGCCGTGGGTGAGTGGACACAGCCAGATCCGCACTGCGCCCTGCCTGCCCGTCTCCCGTGGGTGAGTGGACACAGCCAGATCCACACTGCGCCCTGCCAGACCGTCTGCTGTGGGTGAGTGGACACAGCCAGATCCGCACTGCGCCCTGCCTGACCATCTCCCGTGGGTGAGTGGACACAGCCAGATCCGCACTGTGCCTTGCCTGCCCGTCTCCTGTCAGTGAGTGGACACAGCCAGATCCGCACTGCGCCCTGCCTGCCCGTCTCCCGTGGGCGAGTGGACACAGCCAGATCCGCACTGCGCCCTGCCTGCCGGTCTCCCGTGGGTGAGTGGACACAGCCAGATCCGCACTGCGCCCTGCCTGCCCATCTGCCGTGGGCGAGTGGACACAGCCAGATCCACACTGCGCCCTGCCTGACCGTCTGCCGTGGGTGAGTGGACACAGCCAGATCCACACTGCGCCCTGCCTGCCCGTCTGCCGTGGGCGAGTGGACACAGCCAGATCCGCACTGCGCCCTGCCTGACCGTCTGCCGTGGGTGAGTGGACACAGCCAGATCCGCACTGCGCCCTGCCTGACCGCCTGCCGTGGGTGAGTGGACACAGCCAGATCGGCACAGCGCCTTGCCTGCCCGACTCCCGGGGGCGAGTGGACACAGCCAGATCCGCACTGCGCCCTGCCTGCCCTTTTGCCGTTTGTGAGTGGACACAGGCAGATCCGCACTGCGCCCTACCTGACCATCTGCCGTGGGTTTGTGGACACAGCCAGTTCGGCACTGCGCCTTGCCTGCCCGTCTCCCGTCAGTGAGTGGACACAGCCAGATCCGCACTGCGCCCTGCCTGCCCGTCTGCCGTGTGTGAGTGGACACAGCCAGATCCGCAGTGCGACATGCCTGCCCGTCTCCCGTCAGTGAGTGGACACAGCCAGATCCGCACTGCGCCCTGCCTGCCCGTCTCCCGTGGGTGAGTGGACACAGCCAGATCCGCACTGCGCCCTGCCTGCCTGTCTCCAGTGGGCGAATGGACAGAGCCAGATCCGCACTGCGCCCTGCCTGCCCGTCTCCAGTGGGCGTGTGGACACAGCCAGATCCACACTGCGCCCTGCCTGCCCGTCTGCCGTGGGTGAGTGGACACAGCCAGATCCGCACTGCGCCCTGCCTGACCGTCTCCCGTGGGTGTGTGGACACAGCCAGATCCGCACTGTGCCCTGCCTGCCCGTCTCCCATGGGTGAGTGGACACAGCCAGATCCGCACTGCACCTTGCCTGCCCGTCTCCCGTCAGTGAGTGGACACAGCCAGATCCGCACTGTGCCCTGCCTGCCCGTCTCGCGTGGGTGAGTGAACACAGGCAGATCCAAACTGCGCGCTGCCTGCCCGTCTCCCGTGGGCGATTAGAAACAGCCAGATCCGCACTGCGCGCTGCCTGCCCGTCTGTCGTGGGCGAGTGGACACAGCCATATCCGCACTGCGCCCTGCCTGCCCGTCTGCCGTGGGTGAGTGGAAACAGCCAGATCCACACTGTGCTCTGCCTGCCCGTCTGCCGTGGGCGAGTGGACACAGCCAGATCCGCACTGCGCACTGCCTGACCGTCTGCCGTCAGTGAGTGGACACAGCCAGATCCGCACTGCGCCCTGCCTGACCGTCTCCCGTGGGTGAGTGGACACAGCCAGATCCGCACTGCACCTTGCCTGCCCGTCTCACGTGGGTGAGAGGATACAGCCAGATCCGCACTGCGCCCTGCCTGCCCGTCTCCAGTGGGCGAGTGGATACAGCCAGATGCGTACTGCGCCCTGTCTGCCCGTCTCCAGTGGGCGAGTGGACACAGCCAGATCCACACTGCGCCCTGCCTGCCCGTCTGCCGTGGGTGAGTGGACACAGCCAGATCCGCACTGCGCCCTGCCTGACCGTCTCCCGTGGGTGAGTGGACATAGCCAGATCCGCACTGCGCCCTTCCTGCCCGACTCCCGTCAGTGAGTGGACCCAGCCAGATCCGCACTGTGCCCTGCCTGCCCGTCTCCCGTGGGTGAGTGGACACAGCCAGATCCGCACTGCGCGCTGCCTGCCCGTCTCCCGTTGGCGAGTAGACACAGCCAGATCCGCACTGCGCGCTGCCTGCCCGTCTCCCGTGGGTGAGTTGACACAGCCAGATCCGCACTGCGCCCTGCCTGCCCGTCTCCCGTGGGTGAGTTGACACAGCCAGATCGGCACTGCGCCCTGCCTGCCCGTCTCCCGTGGGCGAGTGGACACAGCCAGATCCGCACTGCGCCCTGCCTGCCCGTCTGCCGTGTGTGAGTGGACACATCCAGATCTGCACTGTGACATGCCTGCCCGTCTCCCGTCAGTGAGTGGACACAGCCAGATCCGCACTGCGCCCTGCCTGCCCGTCTCCCGTGGGTGAGTGGACACAGCCAGATCCGCACTGCGCCCTGCCTGCCTGTCTCCAGTGGGCGAATGGACATAGCCAGATCCGCACTGCGCCCTGCCTGCCCGTCTCCAGTGGGCGTGTGGACACAGCCAGATCCACACTGCGCCCTGCCTGCCCGTCTGCCGTGGGTGAGTGGACACAGCAAGATCCGCACTGCGCCCTGCCTGACCGTCTCCCGTGGGTGTGTGGACACAGCCAGATCCGCACTGTGCCCTGCCTGCCCGTCTCCCATGGGTGAGTGGACACAGCCAGATCCGCACTGCACCTTGCCTGCCCGTCTCCCCTCAGTGAGTGGACACAGCCAGATCCGCACTGTGCCAGGCCTGCCCGTCTCGCGTGGGTGAGTGAACACAGGCAGATCCAAACTGCGCGCTGCCTGCCCGTCTCCCGTGGGCGATTAGAAACAGCCAGATCCGCACTGCGCGCTGCCTGCCCGTCTGTCGTGGGCGAGTGGACACAGCCAGATCCGCACTGCGCCCTGCCTGCCCGTCTGCCGTGGGTGAGTGGACACAGCCAGATCCACACTGTGCTCTGCCTGCCCGTCTGCCGTGGGCGAGTGGACACAGCCAGATCCGCACTGCGCACTGCCTGACCGTCTGCCGTGGGTGAGTGGACACAGCCAGGTCCGCACTGCGCCCTGCCTGACCGTCTCCCGTGGGTGAGTGGACACAGCCAGATCCGCACTGCGCCTTGCCTGCCCGTCTCACGTGGGTGAGTGGACACAGCCAGATCCGCACTGCGCCCTGCCTGCCCTTCTGCCGTGGGTGAGTGGACACAGCCAGATCCGCACTGCACCCTGCCTGACCGTCCTTCGTGGGTGAGTGGACACAGCCAGATCCGCACTGCGTCTTGCCTGCCCGTCTTCCGTCAGTGGGTGGACACAGCCAGATCCGACTGCGCCCTGCCTGCCCGTCTCCCGTGGGTAAGTGGACACAGCCAGATCCGCACTGCGCCCTGCATGCCCGTCTCCCGTGGGCGAGTGGACACAGCCAGATCCGCACTGCGCCCTGCCTGCCCGTCTGCCGTGGGCGAGTGGACATAGCCAGATCCGCACGGCGCCCTGCCTGACAGTCTGCCGTGGGTGAGTGGACACAGCCAGATCCGCACTGCGCTCTGCCTGAGCGCCTGCCGTGGGTGAGTGGACACAGCCAGATCCGCACTGCGCCCTGGCTGACCGCATGCTGTGGGTGCGTGGACACAGCCAGATCCGCACTGCGCCCTGCCTGACCGCCTGCCGTGGGTGAGTGGACACAGCCAGATCCGCACTGCGCCCTGCCTGACCGTCTCCCGTGGGCGAGTGGACACAGCCAGATCCGCACTGCGCCCTGCCTGCCCGTCTGCCGTGGGTGAGTGGACACAGCCAGATCCGCACTGCGCCCTGCCTGACCGTCTGCCGTGGGAGAGTGGACACAGCGAGATCCGCACTGCGCCCTGCCTGCCCGTCTCCCGTGGGTGAGTGGACACAGCCAGATCCGCACTGCGCCCTGCCTTCCCGTCTCCCGTGGGTGAGTGGACACAGCCAGATCCGCACTGCGCCCAGCCTGCCCGTCTCCCGTGGGTGAGTGGACACAGCCATATCCGCACTGCGCCCGGCCTGCCCGTCTCCCGTGGGTGAGTGGACACAGCCAGATCCGCACTGCGTCTTGCCTGCCCGTCTTCCGTCAGTGGGTGGACACAGCCAGATCCGACTGCGCCCTGCCTGCCCGTCTCCCGTGGGTAAGTGGACACAGCCAGATCCGCACTGCGCCCTGCATGCCCGTCTCCCGTGGGCGAGTGGACACAGCCAGATCCGCACTGCGCCCTGCCAGCCCGTCTGCCGTGGGCGAGTGGACATAGCCAGATCCACACGGCGCCCTGCCTGACAGTCTGCCGTGGGTGAGTGGACACAGCCAGATCCGCACTGCGCTCTGCCTGAGCGCCTGCCGTGGGTGAGTGGACACAGCCAGATCCGCACTGCGCCCTGGCTGACCGCATGCTGTGGGTGCGTGGACACAGCCAGATCCGCACTGCGCCCTGCCTGACCGCCTGCCGTGGGTGAGTGGACACAGCCAGATCCGCACTGCGCCCTGCCTGATCGTCTGCCGTGGGTGAGTGGACACAGCCAGATCCGCACTGCGCCCTGCCTGACCGCCTGCCGTGGGTAAGTGGACACAGCCAGATCCGCACTGCGCCCTGCCTGCCCGTCTCCCGTGGGCGAGTGGACACAGCCAGATCCGCACTGCGCCCTGCCTGCCCGTCTGCCGTGGGTGAGTGGACACAGCCAGATCCGCACTGCGCCCTGCCTGACCGTCTGCCGTGGGTGAGTGGACACAGCCAGATCCGCACTGCGCCCTGCCTTCCCGTCTCCCGTGGGTGAGTGGACACAGCCAGATCCGCACTGCGCCCAGCCTGCCCGTCTCCCGTGGGTGAGTGGACACAGCCATATCCGCACTGCGCCCTGCCTGCCCGTCTGCCGTGGGTGAGTGGACACAGCCAGATCCGTACTGCGCCCTGCCTGCCCGTCTGCCGTGGGTCAGTGGACATAGCCAGATCCACACAGCACCGTCTCTGCCCGTCTCCCGTGGGTGAGTGGACACAGCCGGACCCGCACTGCGCCCTGCCTGCCCGTCTCCCGTGGGTGAGTGGACACCGCCAGATCCGCACTGCGCCCTGCCTGCCCGTCTCCCGTGGGCGAGTGGACACAGCCAGATCCGCACTGCGCCTTGCCTGCCCGTCTCCCGTGGGCGAGTGGACACAGCCAGATCCGCACTGCGCCCTGCCTGCCCGTCTCCCGTGGGCGAGTCGACACAGCCAGATCCGCACTGCGCCCTGCCTGCCCGTCTGCCGTGGGTCAGTGGACATAGCCAGATCCACACAGCACCGTCTCTTCCCGTCTCCCATGGGTGAGTGGACACAGCCAGATCCGCACTGCGCCTTGCCTGCCCATCTCCCGTGGGAGAGTGGACACAGTCAGATCCGCACTGCGCCCTGCCTGACCGTCTGCCGTGCGTGAGTGGACACAGCCAGATCCGCACTGCGCCCTGCATGCCCGTCTCCCGTGGGCGAGTGGACACAGCCAGATCCGCACTGCGCCCTGCCTGCCCGTCTGCCGTGGGCGAGTGGACATAGCCAGATCCGCACGGCGCCCTGCCTGACAGTCTGCCGTGGGTGAGTGGACACAGCCAGATCCGCACTGCGCTCTGCCTGAGCGCCTGCCGTGGGTGAGTGGACACAGCCAGATCCGCACTGCGCCCTGGCTGACCGCATGCTGTGGGTGCGTGGACACAGCCAGATCCGCACTGCGCCCTGCCTGACCGCCTGCCGTGGGTGAGTGGACACAGCCAGATCCGCACTGCGCCCTGCCTGACCGTCTGCCGTGGGTGAGTGGACACAGCCAGATCCGCACTGCGCCCTGCCTGACCGCCTGCCGTGGGTAAGTGGACACAGCCACATCCGCACTGCGCCCTGCCTGCCCGTCTCCCGTGGGCGAGTGGACACAGCCAGATCCGCACTGCGCCCTGCCTGCCCGTCTTCCGTGGGTGAGTGGACACAGCCAGATCCGCACTGCGCCCTGCCTGCCCGTCTCCCGTGGGCGAGTGGACACAGCCAGAACCGCACTGCGCCTTGCCTGCCCGTCTCCCGTGGGCGAGTGGACACAGCCAGATCCGCACTGCGCCCTGCCTGCCCGTCTCCCGTGGGCGAGTCGACACAGCCAGATCCGCACTGCGCCCTGCCTGCCCGTCTGCCGTGGGTCAGTGGACATAGCCAGATCCACACAGCACCGTCTCTTCCCGTCTCCCATGGGTGAGTGGACACAGCCAGATCCGCACTGCGCCTTGCCTGCCCATCTCCCGTGGGTGAGTGGACACAGCCAGATCCGCACTGCGCCCTGCCTGCCCGTCTCCCGTGGGAGAGTGGACACAGTCAGATCCGCACTGCGCCCTGCCTGACCGTCTGCCGTGCGTGAGTGGACACAGCCAGATCCGCACTGCGCCCTGCCTGACCGCCTGCCGTGGGTGAGTGGACACAGCCAGATCCGCACTGCGCCCTGCCTGACCGCCTGCCGTGGGTGAGTGGACACAGCCAGATCCGTACTGCGCCCTGCCTTCCCGTCTCCCGTGGGTGAGTGGACACAGGCAGATCCGCACTGCGCCCAGCCTGCCCGTCTCCCGTGGGTGAGTGGACACAGCCAGATCCGCACTGCGCCCTGCCTGCCCGTCTCCCGTGGGTGAGTGGACACAGCCAGATCCGCACTGCGTCTTGCCTGCCCGTCTTCCGTCAGTGAGTGGACACAGCCAGATCCGACTGCGCCCTGCCTGCCCGTCTCCCGTGGGTAAGTGGACACAGCCAGATCCGCACTGCGCCCTGCCTGCCCGTCTCCCGTGGGCGAGTGGACACAGCCAGATCCGCACTGCGCCCTGCCTGCCCGTCTGCCGTGGGCGAGTGGACATAGCCAGATCCGCACGGCGCCCTGCCTGACAGTCTGCCGTGGGTGAGTGGACACAGCCAGATCCGCACTGCGCTCTGCCTGAGCGCCTGCCGTGGGTGAGTGGACACAGCCAGATCCGCACTGCGCACTGGCCGACCGCATGCTGTGGGTGCGTGGACACAGCCAGATCCGCACTGCGCCCTGCCTGCCCGTCTCCCGTGGGTGAGTGGACACAGCCAGATCCGCACTGGGCCCTCCCTGCCCGTCTCCCGTGGGTGAGTGGACACAGCCATATCCGCACTGAGCCTTGCCTGCCCGTCTCACGTGGGTGGGTGGACACAGCCAGATCCGCACTGCGCCCTGCCTGCCCGTCTCCCGTGGTGAGTGGACACAGCCAGATCCGCACTGCACCCTGTCTGACCGTCTGACGTGGGTGAGTGGACACAGCCAGATCCGCACTGCGCCCTGCCTGCCCGTCTGCCGTTGGCGAGTGGAAACAGCCAGATCCGCACTGCGCCCTGCCTGACTGCCTGCCGTGGGTGAGTGGACACAGCCAGATCCGCACTGCGCCCTGCCTGACCGCCTGCCTTGGGTGAGTGGACACAGCCAGATCCGCACTGCGCCCTGCCTGACTGCCTGCCGTGGGTGAGTGGACACAGCCAGATCCGTACTGCGCCCTGCCTGACCGCCTGCCGTGGGTGAGTGGACACAGCCAGATCCGCACTGCGCCCTGCCTGACCGCCTGCCGTGGGTGAGTGGACACAGCCAGATCCGTACTGCGCCCTGCCTTCCCGTCTCCCGTGGGTGAGTGGACACAGGCAGATCCGCACTGCGCCCCGCCTGCCCGTCTCCCGTGGGTGAGTGGACACAGCCAGATCCGCACTGCGCCCTGCCTGCCCGTCTCCCGTGGGTGAGTGGACACAGCCAGATCCGCACTGCGTCTTCCTGCCCGTCTTCCGTCAGTGAGTGGACACAGCCAGATCCGACTGCGCCCTGCCTGCCCGTCTCCCGTGGGTAAGTGGACACAGCCAGATCCGCACTGCGCCCTGCCTGCCCGTCTCCCGTGGGCGAGTGGACACAGCCAGATCCGCACTGCGCCCTGCCTGCCCGTCTGCCGTGGGCGAGTGGACATAGCCAGATCCGCACGGCGCCCTGCCTGACAGTCTGCCGTGGGTGAGTGGACACAGCCAGATCCGCACTGCGCTCTGCCTGAGCGCCTGCCGTGGGTGAGTGGACACAGCCAGATCCGCACTGCGCCCTGGCTGACCGCATGCTGTGGGTGCGTGGACACAGCCAGATCCGCACTGCGCCCTGCCTGCCCGTCTCCCGTGGGTGAGTGGACACAGCCAGATCCGCACTGGGCCCTCCCTGCCCGTCTCCCGTGGGTGAGTGAACACAGCCATATCCGCACTGAGCCATGCCTGCCCGTCTCACGTGGGTGGGTGGACACAGCCAGATCCGCACTGCGCCCTGCCTGCCCGTCTCCCGTGGTGAGTGGACACAGCCAGATCCGCACTGCACCCTGTCTGACCGTCTGACGTGGGTGAGTGGACACAGCCAGATCCGCACTGCGCCCTGCCTGCCCGTCTGCCGTTGGCGAGTGGAAACAGCCAGATCCGCACTGCGCCCTGCCTGACTGCCTGCCGTGGGTGAGTGGACACAGCCAGATCCGCACTGCGCCCTGCCTGACCGCCTGCCGTGGGAGAGTGGACACAGCCAGATCCGCACTGCGCCCTGCCTGACTGCCTGCCGTGGGTGAGTGGACACAGCTAGATCCGTACTGCGCCCTGCCTTCCCGTCTCCCGTGGGTGAGTGGACACAGCCAGATCCGCACTGCGCCCAGCCTGCCCGTCTCCCGTGGGTGAGTGGACACAGCCAGATCCGCACTGCGCCCTGCCTGCCCGTCTCCCGTGGGTGAGTGGACACAGCCAGATCCGCACTGCGTCTTGCCTGCCCGTCTTCCGTCAGTGGGTGGACACAGCCAGATCCGACTGCGCCCTGCCTGCCCGTCTCCCGTGGGTAAGTGGACACAGCCAGATCCGCACTGCGCCCTGCATGCCCGTCTCCCGTGGGCGAGTGGACACAGCCAGATCCGCACTGCGCCCTGCCTGCCCGTCTGCCGTGGGCGAGTGGACATAGCCAGATCCGCACGGCGCCCTGCCTGACAGTCTGCCGTGGGTGAGTGGACACAGCCAGATCCGCACTGAGCTCTGCCTGAGCGCCTGCCGTGGGTGAGTGGACACAGCCAGATCCGCACTGCGCCCTGGCTGACCGCATGCTGTGGGTGCGTTGACACAGCCAGATCCGCACTGCGCCCTGCCTGACCGCCTGCCGTGGGTGAGTGGACACAGCCAGATCCGCACTGCGCCCTGCCTGACCGTCTGCCGTGGGTGAGTGGACACAGCCAGATCCGCACTGCGCCCTGCCTGACCACCTGCCGTGGGTAAGTGGACACAGCCAGATCCACACTGCGCCCTGCCTGCCCGTCTCCCGTGGGCGAGTGGACACAGCCAGATCCGCACTGCGCCCTGCCTGCCCGTCTGCCGTGGGTGAGTGGACACAGCCAGATCCGCACTGCGCCCTGCCTGACCGTCTGCCGTGGGTGAGTGGACACAGCGAGATCCGCACTGCGCCCTACCTGCCCGTCTCCCGTGGGTGAGTGGACACAGCCAGATCCGCACTGCGCCCTGCCTTCCCGTCTCCCGTGGGTGAGTGGACACAGCCAGATCCGCACTGCGCCCAGCCTGCCCGTCTCCCGTGGGTGAGTGGACACAGCCATATCCGCACTGCGCCCTGCCTGCCCGTCTGCCGTGGGTGAGTGGACACAGCCAGATCCGTACTGCGCCCTGCCTGCCCGTCTGCCGTGGGTCAGTGGACATAGCCAGATCCACACAGCACCGTCTCTGCCCGTATCCCGTGGGTGAGTGGACACAGCCGGACCCGCACTGCGCCCTGCCTGCCCGTCTCCCGTGGGTGAGTGGACACCGCCAGATCCGCACTGCGCCCTGCCTGCCCGTCTCCCGTGGGCGAGTGGACACAGCCAGATCCGCACTGCGCCTTGCCTGCCCGTCTCCCGTGGGCGAGTGGACACAGCCAGATCCGCACTGCGCCCTGCCTGCCCGTCTCCCGTGGGCGAGTCGACACAGCCAGATCCGCACTGCGCCCTGCCTGCCCGTCTGCCGTGGGTCAGTGGACATAGCCAGATCCACACAGCACCGTCTCTTCCCGTCTCCCATGGGTGAGTGGACACAGCCAGATCCGCACTGCGCCTTGCCTGCCCATCTCCCGTGGGAGAGTGGACAAAGTCAGATCCGCACTGCGCCCTGCCTGACCGTCTGCCGTGGGAGAGTGGACACAGTCAGATCCGCACTGCGCCCTGCCTGACCGCCTGCCGTGGGTGAGTGGACACAGCCAGATCCGCACTGCGCCCTGCCTGACCGCCTGCCGTGGGTGAGTGGACACAGCCAGATCCGTACTGCGCCCTGCCTTCCCGTCTCCCGTGGGTGAGTGGACACAGGCAGATCCGCACTGCGCCCAGCCTGCCCGTCTCCCGTGGGTGAGTGGACACAGCCAGATCCGCACTGCGCCCTGCCTGCCCGTCTCCCGTGGGTGAGTGGACACAGCCAGATCCGCACTGCGTCTTGCCTGCCCGTCTTCCGTCAGTGAGTGGACACAGCCAGATCCGACTGCGCCCTGCCTGCCCGTCTCCCGTGGGTAAGTGGACACAGCCAGATCCGCACTGCGCCCTGCCTGCCCGTCTCCCGTGGGCGAGTGGACACAGCCAGATCCGCACTGCGCCCTGCCTGCCCGTCTGCCGTGGGCGAGTGGACATAGCCAGATCCGCACGGCGCCCTGCCTGACAGTCTGCCGTGGGTGAGTGGACACAGCCAGATCCGCACTGCGCTCTGCCTGAGCGCCTGCCGTGGGTGAGTGGACACAGCCAGATCCGCACTGCGCCCTGGCTGACCGCATGCTGTGGGTGCGTGGACACAGCCAGATCCGCACTGCGCCCTGCCTGCCCGTCTCCCGTGGGTGAGTGGACACAGCCAGATCCGCACTGGGCCCTCCCTGCCCGTCTCCCGTGGGTGAGTGGACACAGCCATATCCGCACTGAGCCTTGCCTGCCCGTCTCACGTGGGTGGGTGGACACAGCCAGATCCGCACTGCGCCCTGCCTGCCCGTCTCCCGTGGTGAGTGGACACAGCCAGATCCGCACTGCACCCTGTCTGACCGTCTGACGTGGGTGAGTGGACACAGCCAGATCCGCACTGCGCCCTGCCTGCCCGGCTGCCGTTGGCGAGTGGAAACAGCCAGATCCGCACTGCGCCCTGCCTGACTGCCTGCCGTGGGTGAGTGGACACAGCCAGATCCGCACTGCGCCCTGCCTGACCGCCTGCCTTGGGTGAGTGGACACAGCCTGATCCGCACTGCGCCCTGCCTGACTGCCTGCCGTGGGTGAGTGGACACAGCCAGATCCGTACTGCGCCCTGCCTTCCCGTCTCCCGTGGGTGAGTGGACACAGCCAGATCCGCACTGCGCCCAGCCTGCCCGTCTCCCGTGGGTGAGTGGACACAGCCAGATCCGCACTGCGCCCTGCCTGCCCGTCTCCCGTGGGTGAGTGGACACAGCCAGATCCGCACTGCGTCTTGCCTGCCCGTCTTCCGTCAGTGGGTGGACACAGCCAGATCCGACTGCGCCATGCCTGCCCGTCTCCCGTGGGTAAGTGGACACAGCCAGATCCGCACTGCGCCCTGCATGCCCGTCTCCCGTGGGCGAGTGGACACAGCCAGATCCGCACTGCGCCCTGCCTGCCCGTCTGCCGTGGGCGAGTGGACATAGCCAGATCCGCACAGCGCCCTGCCTGACAGTCTGCCGTGGGTGAGTGGACACAGCCAGATCCGCACTGCGCTCTGCCTGAGCGCCTGCCGTGGGTGAGTGGACACAGCCAGATCCGCACTGCGCCCTGGCTGACCGCATGCTGTGGGTGCGTGGACACAGCCAGATCCGCACTGCGCCCTGCCTGACCGCCTGCCGTGGGTGAGTGGACACAGCCAGATCCGCACTGCGCCCTGCCTGACCGTCTGCCGTGGGTGAGTGGACACAGCCAGATCCGCACTGCGCCCTGCCTGACCGCCTGCCGTGGGTAAGTGGACACAGCCAGATCCGCACTGCGCCCTGCCTGCCCGTCTCCCGTGGGCGAGTCCACACAGCCAGATCCGCACTGCGCCCTGCCTGCCCGTCTGCCGTGGGTGAGTGGACACAGCCAGATCCGCACTGCGCCCTGCCTGCCCGTCTCCCGTGGGTGAGTGGACACAGCCAGATCCGCACTGCGCCCTGCCTTCCCGTCTCCCGTGGGTGAGTGGACACAGCCATATCCGCACTGCGCCCTGCCTGCCCGTCTCCCGTGGGTGAGTGGACACAGCCAGATCCGCACTGCGTCTTGCCTGACTGCCTGCCGTGGGTGAGTGGACACAGCTAGATCCGTACTGCGCCCTGCCTTCCCGTCTCCCGTGGGTGAGTGGACACAGCCAGATCCGCACTGCGCCCAGCCTGCCCGTCTCCCGTGGGTGAGTGGACACAGCCAGATCCGCACTGCGCCCTGCCTGCCCGTCTCCCGTGGGTGAGTGGACACAGCCAGATCCGCACTGCGTCTTGCCTGCCCGTCTTCCGTCAGTGGGTGGACACAGCCAGATCCGACTGCGCCCTGCCTGCCCGTCTCCCGTGGGTAAGTGGACACAGCCAGATCCGCACTGCGCCCTGCATGCCCGTCTCCCGTGGGCGAGTGGACACAGCCAGATCCGCACTGCGCCCTGCCTGCCCGTCTGCCGTGGGCGAGTGGACATAGCCAGATCCGCACGGCGCCCTGCCTGACAGTCTGCCGTGGGTGAGTGGACACAGCCTGATCCGCACTGAGCTCTGCCTGAGCGCCTGCCGTGGGTGAGTGGACACAGCCAGATCCGCACTGCGCCCTGGCTGACCGCATGCTGTGGGTGCGTGGACACAGCCAGATCCGCACTGCGCCCTGCCTGACCGCCTGCCGTGGGTGAGTGGACACAGCCAGATCCGCACTGCGCCCTGCCTGACCGTCTGCCGTGGGTGAGTGGACACAGCCAGATCCGCACTGCGCCCTGCCTGACCACCTGCCGTGGGTAAGTGGACACAGCCAGATCCGCACTGCGCCCTGCCTGCCCGTCTCCCGTGGGCGAGTGGACACAGCCAGATCCGCACTGCGCCCTGCCTGCCCGTCTGCCGTGGGTGAGTGGACACAGCCAGATCCGCACTGCGCCCTGCCTGACCGTCTGCCGTGGGTGAGTGGACACAGCGAGATCCGCACTGCGCCCTACCTGCCCGTCTCCCGTGGGTGAGTGGACACAGCCAGATCCGCACTGCGCCCTGCCTTCCCGTCTCCCGTGGGTGAGTGGACACAGCCAGATCCGCACTGCGCCCAGCCTGCCCGTCTCCCGTGGGTGAGTGGACACAGCCATATCCGCACTGCGCCCTGCCTGCCCGTCTGCCGTGGGTGAGTGGACACAGCCAGATCCGTACTGCGCCCTGCCTGCCCGTCTGCCGTGGGTCAGTGGACATAGCCAGATCCACACAGCACCGTCTCTGCCCGTATCCCGTGGGTGAGTGGACACAGCCGGACCCGCACTGCGCCCTGCCTGCCCGTCTGCCGTGGGTGAGTGGACACCGCCAGATCCGCACTGCGCCCTGCCTGCCCGTCTCCCGTGGGCGAGTGGACACAGCCAGATCCGCACTGCGCCTTGCCTGCCCGTCTCCCGTGGGCGAGTGGACACAGCCAGATCCGCACTGCGCCATGCCTGCCCGACTCCCGTGGGCGAGTCGACACAGCCAGATCCGCACTGCGCCCTGCCTGCCCGTCTGCCGTGGGTCAGTGGACATAGCCAGATCCACACAGCACCGTCTCTTCCCGTCTCCCATGGGTGAGTGGACACAGCCAGATCCGCACTGCGCCTTGCCTGCCCATCTCCCGTGGGAGAGTGGACACAGTCAGATCCGCACTGCGCCCTGCCTGACCGTCTGCCGTGGGAGAGTGGACACAGTCAGATCCGCACTGCGCCCTGCCTGACCGCCTGCCGTGGGTGAGTGGACACAGCCAGATCCGCACTGCGCCCTGCCTGACCGCCTGCCGTGGGTGAGTGGACACAGCCAGATCCGTACTGCGCCCTGCCTTCCCGTCTCCCGTGGGTGAGTGGACACAGGCAGATCCGCACTGCGCCCAGCCTGCCCGTCTCCCGTGGGTGAGTGGACACAGCCAGATCCGCACTGCGCCCTGCCTGCCCGTCTCCCGTGGGTGAGTGGACACAGCCAGATCCGCACTGCGTCTTGCCTGCCCGTCTTCCGTCAGTGAGTGGACACAGCCAGATCCGACTGCGCCCTGCCTGCCCGTCTCCCGTGGGTAAGTGGACACAGCCAGATCCGCACTGCGCCCTGCCTGCCCGTCTCCCGTGGGCGAGTGGACACAGCCAGATCCGCACTGCGCCCTGCCTGCCCGTCTGCCGTGGGCGAGTGGACATAGCCAGATCCGCACGGCGCCCTGCCTGACAGTCTGCCGTGGGTGAGTGGACACAGCCAGATCCGCACTGCGCTCTGCCTGAGCGCCTGCCGTGGGTGAGTGGACACAGCCAGATCCGCACTGCGCCCTGGCTGACCGCATGCTGTGGGTGCGTGGACACAGCCAGATCCGCACTGCGCCCTGCCTGCCCGTCTCCCGTGGGTGAGTGGACACAGCCAGATCCGCACTGGGCCCTCCCTGCCCGTCTCCCGTGGGTGAGTGGACACAGCCATATCCGCACTGAGCCTTGCCTGCCCGTCTCACGTGGGTGGGTGGACACAGCCAGATCCGCACTGCGCCCTGCCTGCCCGTCTCCCGTGGTGAGTGGACACAGCCAGATCCGCACTGCACCCTGTCTGACCGTCTGACGTGGGTGAGTGGACACAGCCAGATCCGCACTGCGCCCTGCCTGCCCGTCTGCCGTTGGCGAGTGGAAACAGCCAGATCCGCACTGCGCCCTGCCTGACTGCCTGCCGTGGGTGAGTGGACACAGCCAGATCCGCACTGCGCCCTGCCTGACCGCCTGCCTTGGGTGAGTGGACACAGCCAGATCCGCACTGCGCCCTGCCTGACTGCCTGCCGTGGGTGAGTGGACACAGCCAGATCCGTACTGCGCCCTGCCTTCCCGTCTCCCGTGGGTGAGTGGACACAGCCAGATCCGCACTGCGCCCAGCCTGCCCGTCTCCCGTGGGTGAGTGGACACAGCCAGATCCGCACTGCGCCCTGCCTGCCCGTCTCCCGTGGGTGAGTGGACACAGCCAGATCCGCACTGCGTCTTGCCTGCCCGTCTTCCGTCAGTGGGTGGACACAGCCAGATCCGACTGCGCCATGCCTGCCCGTCTCCCGTGGGTAAGTGGACACAGCCAGATCCGCACTGCGCCATGCATGCCCGTCTCCCGTGGGCGAGTGGACACAGCCAGATCCGCACTGCGCCCTGCCTGCCCGTCTGCCGTGGGCGAGTGGACATAGCCAGATCCGCACGGCGCCCTGCCTGACAGTCTGCCGTGGGTGAGTGGACACAGCCAGATCCGCACTGCGCTCTGCCTGAGCGCCTGCCGTGGGTGAGTGGACACAGCGAGATCCGCACTGCGCCCTGCCTGCCCGTCTCCCGTGGGTGAGTGGACACAGCCAGATCCGCACTGCGCCCTGCCTTCCCGTCTCCCGTGGGTGAGTGGAAACAGCCAGATCCGCACTGCGCCCAGCCTGCCCGACTCCCGTGGGTGAGTGGACACAGCCATATCCGCACTGCGCCCTGCCTGCCCGTCTGCCGTGGGTGAGTGGACACAGCCAGATCCGTACTGCGCCCTGCCTGCCCGTCTGCCGTGGGTCACTGGACATAGCCAGATCCACACAGCACCGTCTCTGCCCGTCTCCCGTGGGTGAGTGGACACAGCCGGACCCGCACTGCGCCCTGCCTGCCCGTCTCCCGTGGGTGAGTGGACACCGCCAGATCCGCACTGCGCCCTGCCTGCCCGTCTCCCGTGGGCGAGTGGACACAGCCAGATCCGCACTGCGCCTTGCCTGCCCGTCTCCCGTGGGCGAGTGGACACAGCCAGATCCGCACTGCGCCCTGCCTGCCCGTCTCCCGTGGGCGAGTCGACACAGCCAGATCCGCACTGCGCCCTGCCTGCCCGTCTGCCGTGGGTCAGTGGACATAGCCAGATCCACACAGAACCGTCTCTTCCCGTCTCCCATGGGTGAGTGGACACAGCCAGATCCGCACTGCGCCTTGCCTGCCCATCTCCCGTGGGAGAGTGGACACAGTCAGATCCGCACTGCGCCCTGCCTGACCGTCTGCCGTGCGTGAGTGGACACAGCCAGATCCGCACTGCGCCCTGCATGCCCGTCTCCCGTGGGCGAGTGGACACAGCCAGATCCGCACTGCGCCCTGCCTGCCCGTCTACCGTGGGCGAGTGGACACAGCCAGATCTGCACTGCGCCCTGCCTGCCCTTCTGCCGTGGGTGAGTGGACACAGCCAGATCCGCACTGCGCCCTGCCTGACCGTCTGCCGTGGGTGAGTGGACACAGCCAGATCCGCACTGCGCCCTGCCTGCCCGTCTCCCGTGGGTGAGTGGACACAGCCAGATCCACACTGCGCCCTGCCAGACCGTCTGCTGTGGGTGAGTGGACACAGCCAGATCCGCACTGCGCCCTGCCTGACCATCTCCCGTGGGTGAGTGGACACAGCCAGATCCGCACTGTGCCTTGCCTGCCCGTCTCCTGTCAGTGAGTGGACACAGCCAGATCCGCACTGCGCCCTGCCTGCCCGTCTCCCGTGGGCGAGTGGACACAGCCAGATCCGCACTGCGCCCTGCCTGCCGGTCTCCCGTGGGTGAGTGGACACAGCCAGATCCGCACTGCGCCCTGCCTGCACATCTGCCGTGGGCGAGTGGACACAGCCAGATCCACACTGCGCCCTGCCTGACCGTCTGCCGTGGGTGAGTGGACACAGCCAGATCCACACTGCGCCCTGCCTGCCCGTCTGCCGTGGGCGAGTGGACACAGCCAGATCCGCACTGCGCCCTGCCTGACCGTCTGCCGTGAGTGAGTGGACACAGCCAGATCCGCACTGCGCCCTGCCTGACCGCCTGCCGTGGGTGAGTGGACACAGCCAGATCGGCACAGCGCCTTGCCTGCCCGACTCCCGGGGGCGAGTGGACACAGCCAGATCCGCACTGCGCCCTGCCTGCCCTTCTGCCGTTTGTGAGTGGACACAGGCAGATCCGCACTGCGCCCTACCTGACCATCTGCCGTGGGTTTGTGGACACAGCCAGATCGGCACTGCGCCTTGCCTGCCCGTCTCCCGTCAGTGAGTGGACACAGCCAGATCCGCACTGCGCCCTGCCTGCCCGTCTGCCGTGTGTGAGTGGACACAGCCAGATCCGCACTGCGACATGCCTGCCCGTCTCCCGTCAGTGAGTGGACACAGCCAGATCCGCACTGCGCCCTGCCTGCCCGTCTCCCGTGGGTGAGTGGACACAGCCAGATCCGCACTGCGCCCTGCCTGCCTGTCTCCAGTGGGCGAATGGACAGAGCCAGATCCGCACTGCGCCCTGCCTGCCCGTCTCCAGTGGGCGTGTGGACACAGCCAGATCCACACTGCGCCCTGCCTGCCCGTCTGCCGTGGGTGAGTGGACACAGCCAGATCCGCACTGCGCCCTGCCTGACCGTCTCCCGTGGGTGAGTGGACACAGCCAGATCCGCACTGCACCTTGCCTGCCCGTCTCCCGTCAGTGAGTGGACACAGCCAGATCCGCACTGTGCCCTGCCTGCCCGTCTCGCGTGGGTGAGTGAACACAGGCAGATCCAAACTGCGCGCTGCCTGCCCGTCTCCCGTGGGCGATTAGAAACAGCCAGATCCGCACTGCGCGCTGCCTGCCCGTCTGTCGTGGGCGAGTGGACACAGCCAGATCCGCACTGCGCCCTGCCTGACCGTCTCCCGTGGGTGAGTGGACACAGCCAGATCCGCACTGCACCTTGCCTGCCCGTCTCACGTGGGTGAGAGGATACAGCCAGATCCGCACTGCGCCCTGCCTGCCCGTCTCCAGTGGGCGAGTGGATACAGCCAGATGCGTACTGCGCCCTGTCTGCCCGTCTCCAGTGGGCGAGTGGACACAGCCAGATCCACACTGCGCCCTGCCTGCCCGTCTGCCGTGTGTGAGTGGACACAGCCAGATCCGCACTGCGCCCTGCCTGACCGTCTCCCGTGGGTGAGTGGACATAGTCAGATCCGCACTGCGCCCTTCCTGCCCGACTCCCGTCAGTGAGTGGACCCAGCCAGATCCGCACTGTGCCCTGCCTGCCCGTCTCCCGTGGGTGAGTGGACACAGCCAGATCCGCACTGCGCGCTGCCTGCCCGTCTCCCGTGGGCGAGTAGACACAGCCAGATCCGCACTGCGCGCTGCCTGCCCATCTGCCGTGGGCGAGTGGACACAGCCATATCCGCACTGCGCCCTGCCTGCCCGTCTGCCGTGGGTGAGTTGACACAGCCATATCCGCACTGCGCCCTGCCTGCCCGTCACCCGTGGGCGAGTGGACACAGCCAGATCCGCACTGCGCCCTGCCTGACCGCCTGCCGTGGGTGAGTGGACACAGCCAGATCCGCACTGCGCCCTGCCTGCCCGTCTACCGTGGGCGAGTGGACACAGCCAGATCCGCACTGCGCCCTGCCTGCCCTTCTGCCGTGGGTGAGTGGACACAGCCAGATCCGCACTGCGCTCTGCCTGACCGTCTGCCGTGGGTGAGTGGACACAGCCAGATCCGCACTGCGCCCTGCCGGCCCGTCTCCCGTGGGTGAGTGGACACAGCCAGATCCACACTGCGCCCTGCCAGACCGTCTGCTGTGGGTGAGTGGACACAGCCAGATCCGCACTGCGCCCTGCCTGCCCATCTCCCGTGGGTGAGTGGACAGAGCCAGATCCGCACTGTGCCTTGCCTGCCCGTCTCCTGTCAGTGAGTGGACACAGCCAGATCCGCACTGTGCCCTGCCTGCCCGTCTCCCGTGGGCGAGTGGACACAGCCAGATCCGCACTGCGCCCTGCCTGCCGGTCTCCCGTGGGTGAGTGGACACAGCCAGATCCGCACTGCGCCCTGCCTGCCCGTCTGCCGTGGGCGAGTGGACACAGCCAGATCCACACTGCGCCCTACCTGACCATCTGCCGTGGGTTTGTGGACACAGCCAGATCGGCACTGCGCCTTGCCTGCCCGTCTCCCGTCAGTGAGTGGACACAGCCAGATCCGCACTGCGCCCTGCCTGCCCGTCTGCCGTGTGTGAGTGGACACATCCAGATCTGCACTGTGACATGCCTGCCCGTCTCCCGTCAGTGAGTGGTCACAGCCAGATCCGCACTGCGCCCTGCCTGCCCGTCTCCCGTGGGTGAGTGGACACAGCCAGATCCGCACTGCGCCCTGCCTGCCTGTCTCCAGTGGGCGAATGGACATAGCCAGATCCGCACTGCGCCCTGCCTGCCCGTCTCCAGTGGGCATGTGGACACAGCCAGATCCACACTGCGCCCTGCCTGCCCGTCTGCCGTGGGTGAGTGGACACAGCAAGATCCGCACTGCGCCCTGCCTGACCGTCTCCCGTGGGTGTGTGGACACAGCCAGATCCGCACTGTGCCCTGCCTGCCCGTCTCCCATGGGTGAGTGGACACAGCCAGATCCGCACTGCACCTTGCCTGCCCGTCTCCCCTCAGTGAGTGGACACAGCCAGATCCGCACTGTGCCAGGCCTGCCCGTCTCGCGTGGGTGAGTGAACACAGGCAGATCCAAACTGCGCGCTGCCTGCCCGTCTCCCGTGGGCGATTAGAAACAGCCAGATCCGCACTGCGCGCTGCCTGCCCGTCTGTCGTGGGCGAGTGGACACAGCCAGATCCGCACTGCGCCCTGCCTGCCCGTCTGCCGTGGGTGAGTGGACACAGCCAGATCCACACTGTGCTCTGCCTGCCCGTCTGCCGTGGGCGAGTGGACACAGCCAGATCCGCACTGCGCACTGCCTGACCGTCTGCCGTGGGTGAGTGGACACAGCCAGGTCCGCACTGCGCCCTGCCTGACCGTCTCCCGTGGGTGAGTGGACACAGCCAGATCCGCACTGCGCCTTGCCTGCCCGTCTCACGTGGGTGAGTGGACACAGCCAGATCCGCACTGCGCCCTGCCTGCCCTTCTGCCGTGGGTGAGTGGACACAGCCAGATCCGCACTGCACCCTGCCTGACCGTCCTTCGTGGGTGAGTGGACACAGCCAGATCCGCACTGCGTCTTGCCTGCCCGTCTTCCGTCAGTGGGTGGACACAGCCAGATCCGACTGCGCCCTGCCTGCCCGTCTCCCGTGGGTAAGTGGACACAGCCAGATCCGCACTGCGCCCTGCATGCCCGTCTCCCGTGGGCGAGTGGACACAGCCAGATCCGCACTGCGCCCTGCCTGCCCGTCTGCCGTGGGCGAGTGGACATAGCCAGATCCGCACGGCGCCCTGCCTGACAGTCTGCCGTGGGTGAGTGGACACAGCCAGATCCGCACTGCGCTCTGCCTGAGCGCCTGCCGTGGGTGAGTGGACACAGCCAGATCCGCACTGCGCCCTGGCTGACCGCATGCTGTGGGTGCGTGGACACAGCCAGATCCGCACTGCGCCCTGCCTGACCGCCTGCCGTGGGTGAATGGACACAGCCAGATCCGCACTGCGCCCTGCCTGACCGTCTCCCGTGGGCGAGTGGACACAGCCAGATCCGCACTGCGCCCTGCCTGCCCGTCTGCCGTGGGTGAGTGGACACAGCCAGATCCGCACTGCGCCCTGCCTGACCGTCTGCCGTGGGTGAGTGGACACAGCGAGATCCGCACTGCGCCCTGCCTGCCCGTCTCCCGTGGGTGAGTGGACACAGCCAGATCCGCACTGCGCCCTGCCTTCCCGTCTCCCGTGGGTGAGTGGACACAGCCAGATCCGCACTGCGCCCAGCCTGCCCGTCTCCCGTGGGTGAGTGGACACAGCCATATCCGCACTGCGCCCTGCCTGCCCGTCTCCCGTGGGTGAGTGGATACAGCCAGATCCGCACTGCGTCTTGCCTGCCCGTCTTCCGTCAGTGGGTGGACACAGCCAGATCCGACTGCGCCCTGCCTGCCCGTCTCCCGTGGGTAAGTGGACACAGCCAGATCCGCACTGCGCCCTGCATGCCCGTCTCCCGTGGGCGAGTGGACACAGCCAGATCCGCACTGCGCCCTGCCTGCCCGTCTGCCGTGGGCGAGTGGACATAGCCAGATCCGCACGGCGCCCTGCCTGACAGTCTGCCGTGGGTGAGTGGACACAGCCAGATCCGCACTGCGCTCTGCCTGAGCGCCTGCCGTGGGTGAGTGGACACAGCCAGATCCGCACTGCGCCCTGGCTGACCGCATGCTGTGGGTGCGTGGACACAGCCAGATCCGCACTGCGCCCTGCCTGACCGCCTGCCGTGGGTGAGTGGACACAGCCAGATCCGCACTGCGCCCTGCCTGACCGTCTGCCGTGGGTGAGTGGACACAGCCAGATCCGCACTGCGCCCTGCCTGACCGCCTGCCGTGGGTAAGTGGACACAGCCAGATCCGCACTGCGCCCTGCCTGCCCGTCTCCCGTGGGCGAGTGGACACAGCCAGATCCGCACTGCGCCCTGCCTGCCCGTCTGCCGTGGGTGAGTGGACACAGCCAGATCCGCACTGCGCCCTGCCTGACCGTCTGCCGTGGGTGACTGGACACAGCCAGATCCGCACTGCGCCCTGCCTGACCACCTGCCGTGGGTAAGTGGACACAGCCAGATCCGCACTGCGCCCTGCCTGCCCGTCTCCCGTGGGCGAGTGGACACAGCCAGATCCGCACTGCGCCCTGCCTGCCCGTCTGCCGTGGGTGAGTGGACACAGCCAGATCCGCACTGCGCCCTGCCTGACCGTCTGCCGTGGGTGAGTGGACACAGCGAGATCCGCACTGCGCCCTACCTGCCCGTCTCCCGTGGGTGAGTGGACACAGACAGAACCGCACTGCGCCCTGCCTTCCCGTCTCCCGTGGGTGAGTGGACACAGCCAGATCCGCACTGCGCCCAGCCTGCCCGTCTCCCGTGGGTGAGTGGACACAGCCATATCCGCACTGCGCCCTGCCTGCCCGTCTGCCGTGGGTGAGTGGACACAACCAGATCCGTACTGCACCCTGCCTGCCCGTCTGCCGTGGGTCAGTGGACATAGCCAGATCCACACAGCACCGTCTCTGCCCGTATCCCGTGGGTGAGTGGACACAGCCGGACCCGCACTGCGCCCTGCCTGCCCGTCTCCCGTGGGTGAGTGGACACCGCCAGATCCGCACTGCGCCCTGCCTGCCCGTCTCCCGTGGGCGAGTGGACACAGCCAGATCCGCACTGCGCCTTGCCTGCCCGTCTCCCGTGGGCGAGTGGACACAGCCAGATCCGCACTGCGCCCTGCCTGCCCGTCTCCCGTGGGCGAGTCGACACAGCCAGATCCGCACTGCGCCCTGCCTGCCCGTCTGCCGTGGGTCAGTGGACATAGCCAGATCCACACAGCACCGTCTCTTCCCGTCTCCCATGGGTGAGTGGACACAGCCAGATCCGCACTGCGCCTTGCCTGCCCATCTCCCGTGGGAGAGTGGACACAGTCAGATCCGCACTGCGCCCTGCCTGACCGTCTGCCGTGGGAGAGTGGACACAGTCAGATCCGCACTGCGCCCTGCCTGACCGCCTGCCGTGGGTGAGTGGACACAGCCAGATCCGCACTGCGCCCTGCCTGACCGCCTGCCGTGGGTGAGTGGACACAGCCAGATCCGTACTGCGCCCTGCCTTCCCGTCTCCCGTGGGTGAGTGGACACAGGCAGATCCGCACTGCGCCCAGCCTGCCCGTCTCCCGTGGGTGAGTGGACACAGCCAGATCCGCACTGCGCCCTGCCTGCCCGTCTCCCGTGGGTGAGTGGACACAGCCAGATCCGCACTGCGTCTTGCCTGCCCGTCTTCCGTCAGTGAGTGGACACAGCCAGATCCGACTGCGCCCTGCCTGCCCGTCTCCCGTGGGTAAGTGGACACAGCCAGATCCGCACTGCGCCCTGCCTGCCCGTCTCCCGTGGGCGAGTGGACACAGCCAGATCCGCACTGCGCCCTGCCTGCCCGTCTGCCGTGGGCGAGTGGACATAGCCAGATCCGCACGGCGCCCTGCCTGACAGTCTGCCGTGGGTGAGTGGACACAGCCAGATCCGCACTGCGCCCTGCCTGCCCGTCTCCCGTGGGTGAGTGGACACAGCCAGATCCGCACGGCGTCTTGCCTGCCCGTCTTCCGTCAGTGGGTGGACACAGCCAGATCCGACTGCGCCATGCCTGCCCGTCTCCCGTGGGTAAGTGGACACAGCCAGATCCGCACTGCGCCCTGCATGCCCGTCTCCCGTGGGCGAGTGGACACAGCCAGATCCGCACTGCGCCCTGCCTGCCCGTCTGCCGTGGGCGAGTGGACATAGCCAGATGCGCACGGCGCCCTGCCTGACTGTCTGCCGTGGGTGAGTGGACACAGCCAGATCCGCACTGCGCTCTGCCTGAGCGCCTGCCGTGGGTGAGTGGACACAGCCAGATCCGCACTGCGCCCTGGCTGACCTCATGCTGTGGGTGCGTGGACACAGCCAGATCCGCACTGCGCCCTGCCTGACCGCCTGCCGTGGGTGAGTGGACACAGCCAGATCCGCACTGCGCCCTGCCTGACCGTCTGCCGTGGGTGAGTGGACACAGCCAGATCCGCACTGCGCCCTGCCTGACCGCCTGCCGTGGGTAAGTGGACACAGCCAGATCCGCACTGCGCCCTGCCTGCCCGTCTCCCGTGGGCGAGTGGACACAGCCAGATCCGCACTGCGCCCTGCCTGCCCGTCTGCCGTGGGTGAGTGGACACAGCCAGATCCGCACTGCGCCCTGCCTGACCGTCTGCCGTGGGTGAGTGGACACAGCGAGATCCGCACTGCGCCCTGCCTGCCCGTCTCCCGTGGGTGAGTGGACACAGCCAGATCCGCACTGCGCCCTGCCTTCCCGTCTCCCGTGGGTGAGTGGACACAGCCAGATCCGCACTGCGCCCAGCCTGCCCGTCTCCCGTGGGTGAGTGGACACAGCCATATCCGCACTGCGCCCTGCCTGCCCGTCTCCCGTGGGTGAGTGGACACCGCCAGATCCGCACTGCGCCCTGCCTGCCCGTCTCCCGTGGGCGAGTGGACACAGCCAGATCCGCACTGCGCCTTGCCTGCCCGTCTCCCGTGGGCGAGTGGACACAGCCAGATCCGCACTGCGCCCTGCCTGCCCGTCTCCCGTGGGCGAGTCGACACAGCCAGATCCGCACTGCGCCCTGCCTGCCCGTCTGCCGTGGGTCAGTGGACATAGCCAGATCCACACAGAACCGTCTCTTCCCGTCTCCCATGGGTGAGTGGACACAGCCAGATCCGCACTGCGCCTTGCCTGCCCATCTCCCGTGGGAGAGTGGACACAGTCAGATCCGCACTGCACCCTGCCTGACCGTCTGCCGTGCGTGAGTGGACACAGCCAGATCCGCACTGCGCCCTGCATGCCCGTCTCCCGTGGGCGAGTGGACACAGCCAGATCCGCACTGCGCCCTGCCTGCCCGTCTACCGTGGGCGAGTGGACACAGCCAGATCCGCACTGCGCCCTGCCTGCCCTTCTGCCGTGGGTGAGTGGACACAGCCAGATCCGCACTGCGCCCTGCCTGACCGTCTGCCGTGGGTGAGTGGACACAGCCAGATCCGTACTGTGCCTTGCCTGCCCGTCTCCTGTCAGTGAGTGGACACAGCCAGATCCGCACTGCGCCCTGCCTGCCCGTCTCCCGTGGGCGAGTGGACACAGCCAGATCCGCACTGCGCCCTGCCTGCCGGTCTCCCGTGGGTGAGTGGACACAGCCAGATCCGCACTGCGCCCTGCCTGCCCATCTGCCGTGGGCGAGTGGACACAGCCAGATCCACACTGCGCCCTGCCTGACCGTCTGCCGTGGGTGAGTGGACACAGCCAGATCCACACTGCGCCCTGCCTGCCCGTCTGCCGTGGGCGAGTGGACACAGCCAGATCCGCACTGCGCCCTGCCTGACCGTCTGCCGTGGGTGAGTGGACACAGCCAGATCCGCACTGCGCCCTGCCTGACCGCCTGCCGTGGGTGAGTGGACACAGCCAGATCGGCACAGCGCCTTGCCTGCCCGACTCCCGGGGGCGAGTGGACACAGCCAGATCCGCACTGCGCCCTGCCTGCCCTTCTGCCGTTTGTGAGTGGACACAGCCAGATCCGCACTGCGCCCAGCCTGCCCGTCTCCCGTGGGTGAGTGGACACAGCCATATCCGCACTGCGCCCTGCCTGCCCGTCTCCCGTGGGTGAGTGGACACAGCCAGATCCGCACTGCGTCTTGCCTGCCCGTCTTCCGTCAGTGGGTGGACACAGCCAGATCCGACTGCGCCCTGCCTGCCCGTCTCCCGTGGGTAAGTGGACACAGCCAGATCCGCACTGCGCCCTGCATGCCCGTCTCCCGTGGGCGAGTGGACACAGCCAGATCCGCACTGCGCCCTGCCTGCCCGTCTGCCGTGGGCGAGTGGACATAGCCAGATCCGCACGGCGCCCTGCCTGACAGTCTGCCGTGGGTGAGTGGACACAGCCAGATCCGCACTGCGCTCTGCCTGAGCGCCTGCCGTGGGTGAGTGGACACAGCCAGATCCGCACTGCGCCCTGGCTGACCGCATGCTGTGGGTGCGTGGACACAGCCAGATCCGCACTGCGCCCTGCCTGACCGCCTGCCGTGGGTGAGTGGACACAGCCAGATCCGCACTGCGCCCTGCCTGACCGTCTGCCGTGGGTGAGTGGACACAGCCAGATCCGCACTGCGCCCTGCCTGACCGCCTGCCGTGGGTAAGTAGACACAGCCAGATCCGCACTGCGCCCTGCCTGCCCGTCTCCCGTGGGCGAGTGGACACAGCCAGATCCGCACTGCGCCCTGCCTGCCCGTCTGCCGTGGGTGAGTGGACACAGCCAGATCCGCACTGCGCCCTGCCTGACCGTCTGCCGTGGGTGAGTGGACACAGCCAGATCCGCACTGCGCCCTGCCTGACCACCTGCCGTGGGTAAGTGGACACAGCCAGATCCGCACTGCGCCCTGCCTGCCCGTCTCCCGTGGGCGAGTGGACACAGCCAGATCCGCACTGCGCCCTGCCTGCCCGTCTGCCGTGGGTGAGTGGACACAGCCAGATCCGCACTGCGCCCTGCCTGACCGTCTGCCGTGGGTGAGTGGACACAGCGAGATCCGCACTGCGCCCTACCTGCCCGTCTCCCGTGGGTGAGTGGACACAGCCAGATCCGCACTGCGCCCTGCCTTCCCGTCTCCCGTGGGTGAGTGGACACAGCCAGATCCGCACTGCGCCCAGCCTGCCCGTCTCCCGTGGGTGAGTGGACACAGCCATATCCGCACTGCGCCCTGCCTGCCCGTCTGCCGTGGGTGAGTGGACACAGCCAGATCCGTACTGCGCCCTGCCTGCCCGTCTGCCGTGGGTCAGTGGACATAGCCAGATCCACACAGCACCGTCTCTGCCCGTATCCCGTGGGTGAGTGGACACAGCCGGACCCGCACTGCGCCCTGCCTGCCCGTCTCCCGTGGGTGAGTGGACACCGCCAGATCCGCACTGCGCCCTGCCTGCCCGTCTCCCGTGGGCGAGTGGACACAGCCAGATCCGCACTGCGCCTTGCCTGCCCGTCTCCCGTGGGCGAGTGGACACAGCCAGATCCGCACTGCGCCCTGCCTGCCCGTCTCCCGTGGGCGAGTCGACACAGCCAGATCCGCACTGCGCCCTGCCTGCCCGTCTGCCGTGGGTCAGTGGACATAGCCAGATCCACACAGCACCGTCTCTTCCCGTCTCCCATGGGTGAGTGGACACAGCCAGATCCGCACTGCGCCTTGCCTGCCCATCTCCCGTGGGAGAGTGGACACAGTCAGATCCGCACTGCGCCCTGCCTGACCGTCTGCCGTGGGAGAGTGGACACAGTCAGATCCGCACTGCGCCCTGCCTGACCGCCTGCCGTGGGTGAGTGGACACAGCCAGATCCGCACTGCGCCCTGCCTGACCGCCTGCCGTGGGTGAGTGGACACAGCCAGATCCGTACTGCGCCCTGCCTTCCCGTCTCCCGTGGGTGAGTGGACACAGGCAGATCCGCACTGCGCCCAGCCTGCCCGTCTCCCGTGGGTGAGTGGACACAGCCAGATCCGCACTGCGCCCTGCCTGCCCGTCTCCCGTGGGTGAGTGGACACAGCCAGATCCGCACTGCGTCTTGCCTGCCCGTCTTCCGTCAGTGAGTGGACACAGCCAGATCCGACTGCGCCCTGCCTGCCCGTCTCCCGTGGGTAAGTGGACACAGCCAGATCCGCACTGCGCCCTGCCTGCCCGTCTCCCGTGGGCGAGTGGACACAGCCAGATCCGCACTGCGCCCTGCCTGCCCGTCTGCCGTGGGCGAGTGGACATAGCCAGATCCGCACGGCGCCCTGCCTGACAGTCTGCCGTGGGTGAGTGGACACAGCCAGATCCGCACTGCGCTCTGCCTGAGCGCCTGCCGTGGGTGAGTGGACACAGCCAGATCCGCACTGCGCCCTGGCTGACCGCATGCTGTGGGTGCGTGGACACAGCCAGATCCGCACTGCGCCGTGCCTGCCCGTCTCCCGTGGGTGAGTGGACACAGCCAGATCCGCACTGGGCCCTCCCTGCCCGTCTCCCGTGGGTGAGTGGACACAGCCATATCCGCACTAAGCCTTGCCTGCCCGTCTCACGTGGGTGGGTGGACACAGCCAGATCCGCACTGCGCCCTGCCTGCCCGTCTCCCGTGGTGAGTGGACACAGCCAGATCCGCACTGCACCCTGTCTGACCGTCTGACGTGGGTGAGTGGACACAGCCAGATCCGCACTGCGCCCTGCCTGCCCGTCTGCCGTTGGCGAGTGGAAACAGCCAGATCCGCACTGCGCCCTGCCTGACTGCCTGCCGTGGGTGAGTGGACACAGCCAGATCCGCACTGCGCCCTGCCTGACCGCCTGCCTTGGGTGAGTGGACACAGCCAGATCCGCACTGCGCCCTGCCTGACTGCCTGCCGTGGGTGAGTGGACACAGCCAGATCCGCACTGCACCCTGCCTGACCGTCCTTCGTGGGTGAGTGGACACAGCCAGATCCGCACTGCGTCTTGCCTGCCCGTCTTCCGTCAGTGGGTGGACACAGCCAGATCCGACTGCGCCCTGCCTGCCCGTCTCCCGTGGGTAAGTGGACACAGCCAGATCCGCACTGCGCCCTGCATGCCCGTCTCCCGTGGGCGAGTGGACACAGCCAGATCCGCACTGCGCCCTGCCTGCCCGTCTGCCGTGGGCGAGTGGACATAGCCAGATCCGCACGGCGCCCTGCCTGACAGTCTGCCGTGGGTGAGTGGACACAGCCAGATCCGCACTGCGCTCTGCCTGAGCGCCTGCCGTGGGTGAGTGGACACAGCCAGATCCGCACTGCGCCCTGGCTGACCGCATGCTGTGGGTGCGTGGATACAGCCAGATCCGCACTGCGCCCTGCCTGACCGCCTGCCGTGGGTGAGTGGACACAGCCAGATCCGCACTGCGCCCTGCCTGACCGTCTCCCGTGGGCGAGTGGACACAGCCAGATCCGCACTGCGCCCTGCCTGCCCGTCTGCCGTGGGTGAGTGGACACAGCCAGATCCGCACTGCGCCCTGCCTGACCGTCTGCCGTGGGTGAGTGGACACAGCGAGATCCGCACTGCGCCCTGCCTGCCCGTCTCCCGTGGGTGAGTGGACACAGCCAGATCCGCACTGCGCCCTGCCTTCCCGTCTCCCGTGGGTGAGTGGACACAGCCAGATCCGCACTGCGCCCAGCCTGCCCGTCTCCCGTGGGTGAGTGGACACAGCCATATCCGCACTGCGCCCTGCCTGCCCGTCTCCCGTGGGTGAGTGGACACAGCCAGATCCGCACTGCGTCTTGCCTGCCCGTCTTCCGTCAGTGGGTGGACACAGCCAGATCCGACTGCGCCCTGCCTGCCCGTCTCCCGTGGGTAAGTGGACACAGCCAGATCCGCACTGCGCCCTGCATGCCCGTCTCCCGTGGGCGAGTGGACACAGCCAGATCCGCACTGCGCCCTGCCTGCCCGTCTGCCGTGGGCGAGTGGACATAGCCAGATCCGCACGGCGCCCTGCCTGACAGTCTGCCGTGGGTGAGTGGACACAGCCAGATCCGCACTGCGCTCTGCCTGAGCGCCTGCCGTGGGTGAGTGGACACAGCCAGATCCGCACTGCGCCCTGGCTGACCGCATGCTGTGGGTGCGTGGACACAGCCAGATCCGCACTGCGCCCTGCCTGACCGCCTGCCGTGGGTGAGTGGACACAGCCAGATCCGCACTGCGCCCTGCCTGACCGTCTGCCGTGGGTGAGTGGACACAGCCAGATCCGCACTGCGCCCTGCCTGACCGCCTGCCGTGGGTAAGTAGACACAGCCAGATCCGCACTGCGCCCTGCCTGCCCGTCTCCCGTGGGCGAGTGGACACAGCCAGATCCGCACTGCGCCCTGCCTGCCCGTCTGCCGTGGGTGAGTGGACACAGCCAGATCCGCACTGCGCCCTGCCTGACCGTCTGCCGTGGGTGAGTGGACACAGCCAGATCCGCACTGCGCCCTGCCTGACCACCTGCCGTGGGTAAGTGGACACAGCCAGATCCGCACTGCGCCCTGCCTGCCCGTCTCCCGTGGGCGAGTGGACACAGCCAGATCCGCACTGCGCCCTGCCTGCCCGTCTGCCGTGGGTGAGTGGACACAGCCAGATCCGCACTGCGCCCTGCCTGACCGT
Source organism: Microcebus murinus (assembly GCF_040939455.1). Taxonomy (NCBI): domain Eukaryota; kingdom Metazoa; phylum Chordata; class Mammalia; order Primates; family Cheirogaleidae; genus Microcebus; species Microcebus murinus. The sequence continues at coordinate 104,055,216 of NC_134112.1, read as the reverse complement.
CTGCCGTGGGTGAGTGGACACAGCGAGATCCGCACTGCGCCCTACCTGCCCGTCTCCCGTGGGTGAGTGGACACAGCCAGATCCGCACTGCGCCCTGCCTTCCCGTCTCCCGTGGGTGAGTGGACACAGCCAGATCCGCACTGCGCCCAGCCTGCCCGTCTCCCGTGGGTGAGTGGACACAGCCATATCCGCACTGCGCCCTGCCTGCCCGTCTGCCGTGGGTGAGTGGACACAGCCAGATCCGTACTGCGCCCTGCCTGCCCGTCTGCCGTGGGTCAGTGGACATAGCCAGATCCACACAGCACCGTCTCTGCCCGTATCCCGTGGGTGAGTGGACACAGCCGGACCCGCACTGCGCCCTGCCTGCCCGTCTCCCGTGGGTGAGTGGACACCGCCAGATCCGCACTGCGCCCTGCCTGCCCGTCTCCCGTGGGCGAGTGGACACAGCCAGATCCGCACTGCGCCTTGCCTGCCCGTCTCCCGTGGGCGAGTGGACACAGCCAGATCCGCACTGCGCCCTGCCTGCCCGTCTCCCGTGGGCGAGTCGACACAGCCAGATCCGCACTGCGCCCTGCCTGCCCGTCTGCCGTGGGTCAGTGGACATAGCCAGATCCACACAGCACCGTCTCTTCCCGTCTCCCATGGGTGAGTGGACACAGCCAGATCCGCACTGCGCCTTGCCTGCCCATCTCCCGTGGGAGAGTGGACACAGTCAGATCCGCACTGCGCCCTGCCTGACCGTCTGCCGTGGGAGAGTGGACACAGTCAGATCCGCACTGCGCCCTGCCTGACCGCCTGCCGTGGGTGAGTGGACACAGCCAGATCCGCACTGCGCCCTGCCTGACCGCCTGCCGTGGGTGAGTGGACACAGCCAGATCCGTACTGCGCCCTGCCTTCCCGTCTCCCGTGGGTGAGTGGACACAGGCAGATCCGCACTGCGCCCAGCCTGCCCGTCTCCCGTGGGTGAGTGGACACAGCCAGATCCGCACTGCGCCCTGCCTGCCCGTCTCCCGTGGGTGAGTGGACACAGCCAGATCCGCACTGCGTCTTGCCTGCCCGTCTTCCGTCAGTGAGTGGACACAGCCAGATCCGACTGCGCCCTGCCTGCCCGTCTCCCGTGGGTAAGTGGACACAGCCAGATCCGCACTGCGCCCTGCCTGCCCGTCTCCCGTGGGCGAGTGGACACAGCCAGATCCGCACTGCGCCCTGCCTGCCCGTCTGCCGTGGGCGAGTGGACATAGCCAGATCCGCACGGCGCCCTGCCTGACAGTCTGCCGTGGGTGAGTGGACACAGCCAGATCCGCACTGCGCTCTGCCTGAGCGCCTGCCGTGGGTGAGTGGACACAGCCAGATCCGCACTGCGCCCTGGCTGACCGCATGCTGTGGGTGCGTGGACACAGCCAGATCCGCACTGCGCCCTGCCTGCCCGTCTCCCGTGGGTGAGTGGACACAGCCAGATCCGCACTGGGCCCTCCCTGCCCGTCTCCCGTGGGTGAGTGGACACAGCCATATCCGCACTAAGCCTTGCCTGCCCGTCTCACGTGGGTGGGTGGACACAGCCAGATCCGCACTGCGCCCTGCCTGCCCGTCTCCCGTGGTGAGTGGACACAGCCAGATCCGCACTGCACCCTGTCTGACCGTCTGACGTGGGTGAGTGGACACAGCCAGATCCGCACTGCGCCCTGCCTGCCCGTCTGCCGTTGGCGAGTGGAAACAGCCAGATCCGCACTGCGCCCTGCCTGACTGCCTGCCGTGGGTGACTGGACACAGCCAGATCCGCACTGCGCCCTGCCTGACCGCCTGCCTTGGGTGAGTGGACACAGCCAGATCCGCACTGCGCCCTGCCTGACTGCCTGCCGTGGGTGAGTGGACACAGCCAGATCCGTACTGCGCCCTGCCTTCCCGTCTCCCGTGGGTGAGTGGACACAGCCAGATCCGCACTGCGCCCAGCCTGCCCGTCTCCCGTGGGTGAGTGGACACAGCCAGATCCGCACTGCGCCCTGCCTGCCCGTCTCCCGTGGGTGAGTGGACACAGCCAGATCCGCACTGCGTCTTGCCTGCCCGTCTTCCGTCAGTGGGTGGACACAGCCAGATCCGACTGCGCCATGCCTGCCCGTCTCCCGTGGGTAAGTGGACACAGCCAGATCCGCACTGCGCCCTGCATGCCCGTCTCCCGTGGGCGAGTGGACACAGCCAGATCCGCACTGCGCCCTGCCTGCCCGTCTGCCGTGGGCGAGTGGACATAGCCAGATCCGCACGGCGCCCTGCCTGACAGTCTGCCGTGGGTGAGTGGACACAGCCAGATCCGCACTGCGCTCTGCCTGAGCGCCTGCCGTGGGTGAGTGGACACAGCCAGATCCGCACTGCGCCCTGGCTGACCGCATGCTGTGGGTGCGTGGACACAGCCAGATCCGCACTGCGCCCTGCCTGACCGCCTGCCGTGGGTGAGTGGACACAGCCAGATCCGCACTGCGCCCTGCCTGACCGTCTGCCGTGGGTGAGTGGACACAGCCAGATCCGCACTGCGCCCTGCCTGACCGCCTGCCGTGGGTAAGTGGACACAGCCAGATCCGCACTGCGCCCTGCCTGCCCGTCTTCCGTGGGCGAGTGGACACAGCCAGATCCGCACTGCGCCCTGCCTGCCCGTCTGCCGTGGGTGAGTGGACACAGCCAGATCCGCACTGCGCCCTGCCTGACCGTCTGCCGTGGGTGAGTGGACACAGCGAGATCCGCACTGCGCCCTGCCTGACCGTCTCCCGTGGGTGAGTGGACACAGCCAGATCCGCACTGCGCCCTGCCTTCCCGTCTCCCGTGGGTGAGTGGACACAGCCAGATCCGCACTGCGCCCTGCCTGACCGTCTGCCGTGGGTGAGTGGACACAGCCAGATCCGCACTGCGCCCTGCCTGACCGCCTGCCGTGGGTAAGTGGACACAGCCAGATCCGCACTGCGCCCTGCCTGCCCGTCTCCCGTGGGCGAGTGGACACAGCCAGATCCGCACTGCGCCCTGCCTGCCCGTCTGCCGTGGGTGAGTGGACACAGCCAGATCCGCACTGCGCCCTGCCTGACCGTCTGCCGTGGGTGAGTGGACACAGCGAGATCCGCACTGCGCCCTGCCTGCCCGTCTCCCGTGGGTGAGTGGACACAGCCAGATCCGCACTGCGCCCTGCCTTCCCGTCTCCCGTGGGTGAGTGGACACAGCCATATCCGCACTGCGCCCTGCCTGCCCGTCTCCCGTGGGTGAGTGGACACAGCCAGATCCGCACTGCGTCTTGCCTGCCCGTCTTCCGTCAGTGGGTGGACACAGCCAGATCCGACTGCGCCCTGCCTGCCCGTCTCCCGTGGGTAAGTGGACACAGCCAGATCCGCACTGCGCCCTGCATGCCCGTCTCCCGTGGGCGAGTGGACACAGCCAGATCCGCACTGCGCCCTGCCTGCCCGTCTGCCGTGGGCGAGTGGACATAGTCAGATCCGCACGGCGCCCTGCCTGACAGTCTGCCGTGGGTGAGTGGACACAGCCAGATCCGCACTGCGCCCTGCCTGAGCGCCTGCCGTGGGTGAGTGGACACAGCCAGATCCGCACTGCGCCCTGGCTGACCGCATGCTGTGGGTGCGTGGACACAGCCAGATCCGCACTGCGCCCTGGCTGACCGCCTGCCGTGGGTGAGTGGACACAGCCAGATCCGCACTGCGCCCTGCCTGACCGTCTGCCGTGGGTGAGTGGACACAGCCAGATCCGCACTGCGCCCTGCCTGACCGCCTGCCGTGGGTAAGTGGACACAGCCAGATCCGCACTGCGCCCTGCCTGCCCGTCTCCCGTGGGCGAGTGGACACAGCCAGATCCGCACTGCGCCCTGCCTGCCCGTCTGCCGTGGGTGAGTGGACACAGCCAGATCCGCACTGCGCCCTGCCTGACCGTCTGCCGTGGGTGAGTGGACACAGCGAGATCCGCACTGCGCCCTGCCTGCCCGTCTCCCGTGGGTGAGTGGACACAGCCAGATCCGCACTGCGCCCTGCCTTCCCGTCTCCCGTGGGTGAGTGGAAACAGCCAGATCCGCACTGCGCCCAGCCTGCCCGTCTCCCGTGGGTGAGTGGACACAGCCATATCCGCACTGCGCCCTGCCTGCCCGTCTGCCGTGGGTGAGTGGACACAGCCAGATCCGTACTGCGCCCTGCCTGCCCGTCTGCCGTGGGTCAGTAGACATAGCCAGATCCACACAGCACCGTCTCTGCCCGTCTCCCGTGGGTGAGTGGACACAGCCGGACCCGCACTGCGCCCTGCCTGCCCGTCTCCCGTGGGTGAGTGGACACCGCCAGATCCGCACTGCGCCCTGCCTGCCCGTCTCCCGTGGGCGAGTGGACACAGCCAGATCCGCACTGCGCCTTGCCTGCCCGTCTCCCGTGGGCGAGTGGACACAGCCAGATCCGCACTGCGCCCTGCCTGCCCGTCTCCCGTGGGCGAGTCGACACAGCCAGATCCGCACTGCGCCCTGCCTGCCCGTCTGCCGTGGGTCAGTGGACATAGCCAGATCCACACAGAACCGTCTCTTCCCGTCTCCCATGGGTGAGTGGACACAGCCAGATCCGCACTGCGCCTTGCCTGCCCATCTCCCGTGGGAGAGTGGACACAGTCAGATCCGCACTGCGCCCTGCCTGACCGTCTGCCGTGCGTGAGTGGACACAGCCAGATCCGCACTGCGCCCTGCATGCCCGTCTCCCGTGGGCGAGTGGACACAGCCAGATCCGCACTGCGCCCTGCCTGCCCGTCTGCCGTGGGCGAGTGGACATAGCCAGATCCGCACGGCGCCCTGCCTGACAGTCTGCCGTGGGTGAGTGGACACAGCCAGATCCGCACTGCGCTCTGCCTGAGCGCCTGCCGTGGGTGAGTGGACACAGCCAGATCCGCACTGCGCCCTGGCTGACCGCATGCTGTGGGTGCGTGGACACAGCCAGATCCGCACTGCGCCCTGCCTGACCGCCTGCCGTGGGTGAGTGGACACAGCCAGATCCGCACTGCGCCCTGCCTGACCGTCTGCCGTGGGTGAGTGGACACAGCCAGATCCGCACTGCGCCCTGCCTGACCGCCTGCCGTGGGTAAGTGGACACAGCCACATCCGCACTGCGCCCTGCCTGCCCGTCTCCCGTGGGCGAGTGGACACAGCCAGATCCGCACTGCGCCCTGCCTGCCCGTCTTCCGTGGGTGAGTGGACACAGCCAGATCCGCACTGCGCCCTGCCTGCCCGTCTCCCGTGGGCGAGTGGACACAGCCAGAACCGCACTGCGCCTTGCCTGCCCGTCTCCCGTGGGCGAGTGGACACAGCCAGATCCGCACTGCGCCCTGCCTGCCCGTCTCCCGTGGGCGAGTCGACACAGCCAGATCCGCACTGCACCCTGCCTGCCCGTCTGCCGTGGGTCAGTGGACATAGCCAGATCCACACAGCACCGTCTCTTCCCGTCTCCCATGGGTGAGTGGACACAGCCAGATCCGCACTGCGCCTTGCCTGCCCATCTCCCGTGGGTGAGTGGACACAGCCAGATCCGCACTGCGCCCTGCCTGCCCGTCTCCCGTGGGAGAGTGGACACAGTCAGATCCGCACTGCGCCCTGCCTGACAGTCTGCCGTGGGTGAGTGGACACAGCCAGATCCGCACTGCGCTCTGCCTGAGCGCCTGCCGTGGGTGAGTGGACACAGCCAGATCCGCACTGCGCCCTGGCCGACCGCATGCCGTGGGTGAGTGGACACAGCCAGATCCGTACTGCGCCCTGCCTTCCCGTCTCCCTTGGGTGAGTGGACACAGCCAGATCCGCACTGCGCCCAGCCTGCCCGTCTCCCGTGGGTGAGTGGACACAGCCAGATCCGCACTGCGCCCTGCCTGCCCGTCTCCCGTGGGTGAGTGGACACAGCCAGATCCGCACTGGGCCCTCCCTGCCCGTCTCCCGTGGGTGAGTGGACACAGCCATATCCGCACTGAGCCTTGCCTGCCCGTCTCACGTGGGTGGGTGGACACAGCCAGATCCGCACTGCGCCCTGCCTGCCCGTCTCCCGTGGTGAGTGGACACAGCCAGATCCGCACTGCACCCTGTCTGACCGTCTGACGTGGGTGAGTGGACACAGCCAGATCCGCACTGCGCCCTGCCTGCCCGTCTGCCGTTGGCGAGTGGAAACAGCCAGATCCGCACTGCGCCCTGCCTGCCCGTCTGCCGTTTGTGAGTGGACACAGGCAGATCCGCACTGCGCCCTACCTGACCATCTGCCGTGGGTTTGTGGACACAGCCAGATCGGCACTGCGCCTTGCCTGCCCGTCTCCCGTCAGTGAGTGGACACAGCCAGATCCGCACTGCGCCCTGCCTGCCCGTCTGCCGTGTGTGAGTGGACACAGCCAGATCCGCACTGCGACATGCCTGCCCGTCTCCCGTCAGTGAGTGGACACAGCCAGATCCGCACTGCGCCCTGCCTGCCCGTCTCCCGTGGGTGAGTGGACACAGCCAGATCCGCACTGCGCCCTGCCTGCCTGTCTCCAGTGGGCGAATGGACAGAGCCAGATCCGCACTGCGCCCTGCCTGCCCGTCTCCAGTGGGCGTGTGGACACAGCCAGATCCACACTGCGCCCTGCCTGCCCGTCTGCCGTGGGTGAGTGGACACAGCCAGATCCGCACTGCGCCCTGCCTGACCGTCTCCCGTGGGTGTGTGGACACAGCCAGATCCGCACTGTGCCCTGCCTGCCCGTCTCCCATGGGTGAGTGGACACAGCCAGATCCGCACTGCACCTTGCCTGCCCGTCTCCCGTCAGTGAGTGGACACAGCCAGATGCGCACTGTGCCCTGCGTGCCCGTCTCGCGTGAGTGAGTGAACACAGGCAGATCCAAACTGCGCGCTGCCTGCCCGTCTCCCGTGGGCGATTAGAAACAGCCAGATCCGCACTGCGCGCTGCCTGCCCGTCTGTCGTGGGCGAGTGGACACAGCCATATCCGCACTGCGCCCTGCCTGCCCGTCTGCCGTGGGTGAGTGGAAACAGCCAGATCCACACTGTGCTCTGCCTGCCCGTCTGCCGTGGGCGAGTGGACACAGCCAGATCCGCACTGCGCACTGCCTGACCGTCTGCCGTCGGTGAGTGGACACAGCCAGATCCGCACTGCGCCCTGCCTGACCGTCTCCCGTGGGTGAGTGGACACAGCCAGATCCGCACTGCACCTTGCCTGCCCGTCTCACGTGGGTGAGAGGATACAGCCAGATCCGCACTGCGCCCTGCCTGCCCGTCTCCAGTGGGCGAGTGGATACAGCCAGATGCGTACTGCGCCCTGTCTGCCCGTCTCCAGTGGGCGAGTGGACACAGCCAGATCCACACTGCGCCCTGCCTGCCCGTCTGCCGTGGGTGAGTGGACACAGCCAGATCCGCACTGCGCCCTGCCTGACCGTCTCCCGTGGGTGAGTGGACATAGCCAGATCCGCACTGCGCCCTTCCTGCCCGACTCCCGTCAGTGAGTGGACCCAGCCAGATCCGCACTGTGCCCTGCCTGCCCGTCTCCCGTGGGTGAGTGGACACAGCCAGATCCGCACTGCGCGCTGCCTGCCCGTCTCCCGTGGGCGAGTAGACACAGCCAGATCCGCACTGCGCGCTGCCTGCCCATCTGCCGTGGGCGAGTGGACACAGCCATATCCGCACTGCGCCCTGCCTGCCCGTCTGCCGTGGGTGAGTTGACACAGCCATATCCGCACTGCGCCCTGCCTGCCCGTCACCCGTGGGCGAGTGGACACAGCCAGATCCGCACTGCGCCCTGCCTGACCGCCTGCCATGGGTGAGTGGACACAGCCAGATCCGCACTGCGCCCTGCCTGCCCGTCTACCGTGGGCGAGTGGACACAGCCAGATCCGCACTGCGCCCTGCCTGCCCTTCTGCCGTGGGTGAGTGGACACAGCCAGATCCGCACTGCGCTCTGCCTGACCGTCTGCCGTGGGTGAGTGGACACAGCCAGATCCGCACTGCGCCCTGCCGGCCCGTCTCCCGTGGGTGAGTGGACACAGCCAGATCCACACTGCGCCCTGCCAGACCGTCTGCTGTGGGTGAGTGGACACAGCCAGATCCGCACTGCGCCCTGCCTGCCCATCTCCCGTGGGTGAGTGGACAGAGCCAGATCCGCACTGTGCCTTGCCTGCCCGTCTCCTGTCAGTGAGTGGACACAGCCAGATCCGCACTGTGCCCTGCCTGCCCGTCTCCCGTGGGCGAGTGGACACAGCCAGATCCGCACTGCGCCCTGCCTGCCGGTCTCCCGTGGGTGAGTGGACACAGCCAGATCCGCACTGCGCCCTGCCTGCCCGTCTGCCGTGGGCGAGTGGACACAGCCAGATCCACACTGCGCCCTACCTGACCATCTGCCGTGGGTTTGTGGACACAGCCAGATCGGCACTGCGCCTTGCCTGCCCGTCTCCCGTCAGTGAGTGGACACAGCCAGATCCGCACTGCGCCCTGCCTGCCCGTCTGCCGTGTGTGAGTGGACACATCCAGATCTGCACTGTGACATGCCTGCCCGTCTCCCGTCAGTGAGTGGACACAGCCAGATCCGCACTGCACCCTGCCTGCCCGTCTCCCGTGGGTGAGTGGACACAGCCAGATCCGCACTGCGCCCTGCCTGCCTGTCTCCAGTGGGCGAATGGACATAGCCAGATCCACACTGCGCCCTGCCTGCCCGTCTCCAGTGGGCGTGTGGACACAGCCAGATCCACACTGCGCCCTGCCTGCCCGTCTGCCGTGGGTGAGTGGACACAGCAAGATCCGCACTGCGCCCTGCCTGACCGTCTCCCGTGGGTGTGTGGACACAGCCAGATCCGCACTGTGCCCTGCCTGCCCGTCTCCCATGGGTGAGTGGACACAGCCAGATCCGCACTGCACCTTGCCTGCCCGTCTCCCCTCAGTGAGTGGACACAGCCAGATCCGCACTGTGCCAGGCCTGCCCGTCTCGCGTGGGTGAGTGAACACAGGCAGATCCAAACTGCGCGCTGCCTGCCCGTCTCCCGTGGGCGATTAGAAACAGCCAGATCCGCACTGCGCGCTGCCTGCCCGTCTGTCGTGGGCGAGTGGACACAGCCAGATCCGCACTGCGCCCTGCCTGCCCGTCTGCCGTGGGTGAGTGGACACAGCCAGATCCACACTGTGCTCTGCCTGCCCGTCTGCCGTGGGCGAGTGGACACAGCCAGATCCGCACTGCGCACTGCCTGACCGTCTGCCGTGGGTGAGTGGACACAGCCAGGTCCGCACTGCGCCCTGCCTGACCGTCTCCCGTGGGTGAGTGGACACAGCCAGATCCGCACTGCGCCTTGCCTGCCCGTCTCACGTGGGTGAGTGGACACAGCCAGATCCGCACTGCGCCCTGCCTGCCCTTCTGCCGTGGGTGAGTGGACACAGCCAGATCCGCACTGCACCCTGCCTGACCGTCCTTCGTGGGTGAGTGGACACAGCCAGATCCGCACTGCGCCCTGGCTGACCGCATGCTGTGGGTGCGTGGACACAGCCAGATCCGCACTGCGCCCTGCCTGACCGCCTGCCGTGGGTGAGTGGACACAGCCAGATCCGCACTGCGCCCTGCCTGACCGTCTCCCGTGGGCGAGTGGACACAGCCAGATCCGCACTGCGCCCTGCCTGCCCGTCTGCCGTGGGTGAGTGGACACAGCCAGATCCGCACTGCGCCCTGCCTGACCGTCTGCCGTGGGTGAGTGGACACAGCGAGATCCGCACTGCGCCCTGCCTGCAGGTCTCCCGTGGGTGAGTGGACACAGCCAGATCCGCACTGCGCCCTGCCTTCCCGTCTCCCGTGGGTGAGTGGACACAGCCAGATCCGCACTGCGCCCAGCCTGCCCGTCTCCCGTGGGTGAGTGGACACAGCCATATCCGCACTGCGCCCTGCCTGCCCGTCTCCCGTGGGTGAGTGGACACAGCCAGATCCGCACTGCGTCTTGCCTGCCCGTCTTCCGTCAGTGGGTGGACACAGCCAGATCCGACTGCGCCCTGCCTGCCCGTCTCCCGTGGGTAAGTGGACACAGCCAGATCCGCACTGCGCCCTGCATGCCCGTCTCCCGTGGGCGAGTGGACACAGCCAGATCCGCACTGCGCCCTGCCTGCCCGTCTGCCGTGGGCGAGTGGACATAGCCAGATCCGCACGGCGCCCTGCCTGACAGTCTGCCGTGGGTGAGTGGACACAGCCAGATCCGCACTGCGCTCTGCCTGAGCGCCTGCCGTGGGTGAGTGGACACAGCCAGATCCGCACTGCGCCCTGGCTGACCGCATGCTGTGGGTGCGTGGACACAGCCAGATCCGCACTGCGCCCTGCCTGACCGCCTGCCGTGGGTGAGTGGACACAGCCAGATCCGCACTGCGCCCTGCCTGACCGTCTCCCGTGGGCGAGTGGACACAGCCAGATCCGCACTGCGCCCTGCCTGCCCGTCTGCCGTGGGTGAGTGGACACAGCCAGATCCGCACTGCGCCCTGCCTGACCGTCTGCCGTGGGTGAGTGGACACAGCGAGATCCGCACTGCGCCCTGCCTGCAGGTCTCCCGTGGATGAGTGGACACAGCCAGATCCGCACTGCGCCCTGCCTTCCCGTCTCCCGTGGGTGAGTGGACACAGCAAGATCCGCACTGCGCCCAGCCTGCCCGTCTCCCGTGGGTGAGTGGACACAGCCATATCCGCACTGCGCCCTGCCTGCCCGTCTCCCGTGGGTGAGTGGACACAGCCAGATCCGCACTGCGTCTTGCCTGCCCGTCTTCCGTCAGTGGGTGGACACAGCCAGATCCGACTGCGCCCTGCCTGCCCGTCTCCCGTGGGTAAGTGGACACAGCCAGATCCGCACTGCGCCCTGCATGCCCGTCTCCCGTGGGCGAGTGGACACAGCCAGATCCGCACTGCGCCCTGCCTGCCCGTCTGCCGTGGGCGAGTGGACATAGCCAGATCCGCACGGCGCCCTGCCTGACAGTCTGCCGTGGGTGAGTGGACACAGCCAGATCCGCACTGCGCTCTGCCTGAGCGCCTGCCGTGGGTGAGTGGACACAGCCAGATCCGCACTGCGCCCTGGCTGACCGCATGCTGTGGGTGCGTGGACACAGCCAGATCCGCACTGCGCCCTGCCTGACCGCCTGCCGTGGGTGAGTGGACACAGCCAGATCCGCACTGCGCCCTGCCTGACCGTCTGCCGTGGGTGAGTGGACACAGCCAGATCCGCACTGCGCCCTGCCTGACCGCCTGCCGTGGGTAAGTAGACACAGCCAGATCCGCACTGCGCCCTGCCTGCCCGTCTCCCGTGGGCGAGTGGACACAGCCAGATCCGCACTGCGCCCTGCCTGCCCGTCTGCCGTGGGTGAGTGGACACAGCCAGATCCGCACTGCGCCCTGCCTGACCGTCTGCCGTGGGTGAGTGGACACAGCCAGATCCGCACTGCGCCCTGCCTGACCACCTGCCGTGGGTAAGTGGACACAGCCAGATCCGCACTGCGCCCTGCCTGCCCGTCTCCCGTGGGCGAGTGGACACAGCCAGATCCGCACTGCGCCCTGCCTGCCCGTCTGCCGTGGGTGAGTGGACACAGCCAGATCCGCACTGCGCCCTGCCTGACCGTCTGCCGTGGGTGAGTGGACACAGCGAGATCCGCACTGCGCCCTACCTGCCCGTCTCCCGTGGGTGAGTGGACACAGCCAGATCCGCACTGCGCCCTGCCTTCCCGTCTCCCGTGGGTGAGTGGACACAGCCAGATCCGCACTGCGCCCAGCCTGCCCGTCTCCCGTGGGTGAGTGGACACAGCCATATCCGCACTGCGCCCTGCCTGCCCGTCTGCCGTGGGTGAGTGGACACAGCCAGATCCGTACTGCGCCCTGCCTTCCCGTCTGCCGTGGGTCAGTGGACATAGCCAGATCCACACAGCACCGTCTCTGCCCGTATCCCGTGGGTGAGTGGACACAGCCGGACCCGCACTGCGCCCTGCCTGCCCGTCTCCCGTGGGTGAGTGGACACCGCCAGATCCGCACTGCGCCCTGCCTGCCCGTCTCCCGTGGGCGAGTGGACACAGCCAGATCCGCACTGCGCCTTGCCTGCCCGTCTCCCGTGGGCGAGTGGACACAGCCAGATCCGCACTGCGCCCTGCCTGCCCGTCTCCCGTGGGCGAGTCGACACAGCCAGATCCGCACTGCGCCCTGCCTGCCCGTCTGCCGTGGGTCAGTGGACATAGCCAGATCCACACAGCACCGTCTCTTCCCGTCTCCCATGGGTGAGTGGACACAGCCAGATCCGCACTGCGCCTTGCCTGCCCATCTCCCGTGGGAGAGTGGACACAGTCAGATCCGCACTGCGCCCTGCCTGACCGTCTGCCGTGGGAGAGTGGACACAGTCAGATCCGCACTGCGCCCTGCCTGACCGCCTGCCGTGGGTGAGTGGACACAGCCAGATCCGCACTGCGCCCTGCCTGACCGCCTGCCGTGGGTGAGTGGACACAGCCAGATCCGTACTGCGCCCTGCCTTCCCGTCTCCCGTGGGTGAGTGGACACAGGGAGATCCGCACTGCGCCCAGCCTGCCCGTCTCCCGTGGGTGAGTGGACACAGCCAGATCCGCACTGCGCCCTGCCTGCCCGTCTCCCGTGGGTGAGTGGACACAGCCAGATCCGCACTGCGTCTTGCCTGCCCGTCTTCCGTCAGTGAGTGGACACAGCCAGATCCGACTGCGCCCTGCCTGCCCGTCTCCCGTGGGTAAGTGGACACAGCCAGATCCGCACTGCGCCCTGCCTGCCCGTCTCCCGTGGGCGAGTGGACACAGCCAGATCCGCACTGCGCCCTGCCTGCCCGTCTGCCGTGGGCGAGTGGACATAGCCAGATCCGCACGGCGCCCTGCCTGACAGTCTGCCGTGGGTGAGTGGACACAGCCAGATCCGCACTGCGCTCTGCCTGAGCGCCTGCCGTGGGTGAGTGGACACAGCCAGATCCGCACTGCGCCCTGGCTGACCGCATGCTGTGGGTGCGTGGACACAGCCAGATCCGCACTGCGCCCTGCCTGCCCGTCTCCCGTGGGTGAGTGGACACAGCCAGATCCGCACTGGGCCCTCCCTGCCCGTCTCCCGTGGGTGAGTGGACACAGCCATATCCGCACTAAGCCTTGCCTGCCCGTCTCACGTGGGTGGGTGGACACAGCCAGATCCGCACTGCGCCCTGCCTGCCCGTCTCCCGTGGTGAGTGGACACAGCCAGATCCGCACTGCACCCTGTCTGACCGTCTGACGTGGGTGAGTGGACACAGCCAGATCCGCACTGCGCCCTGCCTGCCCGTCTGCCGTTGGCGAGTGGAAACAGCCAGATCCGCACTGCGCCCTGCCTGACTGCCTGCCGTGGGTGAGTGGACACAGCCAGATCCGCACTGCGCCCTGCCTGACCGCCTGCCTTGGGTGAGTGGACACAGCCAGATCCGCACTGCGCCCTGCCTGACTGCCTGCCGTGGGTGAGTGGACACAGCCAGATCCGTACTGCGCCCTGCCTTCCCGTCTCCCGTGGGTGAGTGGACACAGCCAGATCCGCACTGCGCCCAGCCTGCCCGTCTCCCGTGGGTGAGTGGACACAGCCAGATCCGCACTGCGCCCTGCCTGCCCGTCTCCCGTGGGTGAGTGGACACAGCCAGATCCGCACTGCGTCTTGCCTGCCCGTCTTCCGTCAGTGGGTGGACACAGCCAGATCCGACTGCGCCATGCCTGCCCGTCTCCCGTGGGTAAGTGGACACAGCCAGATCCGCACTGCGCCCTGCATGCCCGTCTCCCGTGGGCGAGTGGACACAGCCAGATCCGCACTGCGCCCTGCCTGCCCGTCTGCCGTGGGCGAGTGGACATAGCCAGATCCGCACGGCGCCCTGCCTGACAGTCTGCCGTGGGTGAGTGGACACAGCCAGATCCGCACTGCGCTCTGCCTGAGCGCCTGCCGTGGGTGAGTGGACACAGCCAGATCCGCACTGCGCCCTGGCTGACCGCATGCTGTGGGTGCGTGGACACAGCCAGATCCGCACTGCGCCCTGCCTGACCGCCTGCCGTGGGTGAGTGGACACAGCCAGATCCGCACTGCGCCCTGCCTGACCGTCTGCCGTGGGTGAGTGGACACAGCCAGATCCGCACTGCGCCCTGCCTGACCGCCTGCCGTGGGTAAGTGGACACAGCCAGATCCGCACTGCGCCCTGCCTGCCCGTCTCCCGTGGGCGAGTGGACACAGCCAGATCCGCACTGCGCCCTGCCTGCCCGTCTGCCGTGGGTGAGTGGACACAGCCAGATCCGCACTGCGCCCTGCCTGACCGTCTGCCGTGGGTGAGTGGACACAGCGAGATCCGCACTGCGCCCTGCCTGCCCGTCTCCCGTGGGTGAGTGGACACAGCCAGATCCGCACTGCGCCCTGCCTTCCCGTCTCCCGTGGGTGAGTGGACACAGCCAGATCCGCACTGCGCCCTGCCTGACCGTCTGCCGTGGGTGAGTGGACACAGCCAGATCCGCACTGCGCCCTGCCTGACCGCCTGCCGTGGGTAAGTGGACACAGCCAGATCCGCACTGCGCCCTGCCTGCCCGTCTCCCGTGGGCGAGTGGACACAGCCAGATCCGCACTGCGCCCTGCCTGCCCGTCTGCCGTGGGTGAGTGGACACAGCCAGATCCGCACTGCGCCCTGCCTGACCGTCTGCCGTGGGTGAGTGGACACAGCGAGATCCGCACTGCGCCCTGCCTGCCCGTCTCCCGTGGGTGAGTGGACACAGCCAGATCCGCACTGCGCCCTGCCTTCCCGTCTCCCGTGGGTGAGTGGACACAGCCATATCCGCACTGCGCCCTGCCTGCCCGTCTCCCGTGGGTGAGTGGACACAGCCAGATCCGCACTGCGTCTTGCCTGCCCGTCTTCCGTCAGTGGGTGGACACAGCCAGATCCGACTGCGCCCTGCCTGCCCGTCTCCCGTGGGTAAGTGGACACAGCCAGATCCGCACTGCGCCCTGCATGCCCGTCTCCCGTGGGCGAGTGGACACAGCCAGATCCGCACTGCGCCCTGCCTGCCCGTCTGCCGTGGGCGAGTGGACATAGCCAGATCCGCACGGCGCCCTGCCTGACAGTCTGCCGTGGGTGAGTGGACACAGCCAGATCCGCACTGCGCCCTGCCTGAGCGCCTGCCGTGGGTGAGTGGACACAGCCAGATCCGCACTGCGCCCTGGCTGACCGCATGCTGTGGGTGCGTGGACACAGCCAGATCCGCACTGCGCCCTCGCTGACCGCCTGCCGTGGGTGAGTGGACACAGCCAGATCCGCATTGCGCCCTGCCTGACCGTCTGCCGTGGGTGAGTGGACACAGCCAGATCCGCACTGCGCCCTGCCTGACCGCCTGCCGTGGGTAAGTGGACACAGCCAGATCCGCACTGCGCCCTGCCTGCCCGTCTCCCGTGGGCGAGTGGACACAGCCAGATCCGCACTGCGCCCTGCCTGCCCGTCTGCCGTGGGTGAGTGGACACAGCCAGATCCGCACTGCGCCCTGCCTGACCGTCTGCCGTGGGTGAGTGGACACAGCGAGATCCGCACTGCGCCCTGCCTGCCCGTCTCCCGTGGGTGAGTGGACACAGCCAGATCCGCACTGCGCCCTGCCTTCCCGTCTCCCGTGGGTGAGTGGAAACAGCCAGATCCGCACTGCGCCCAGCCTGCCCGTCTCCCGTGGGTGAGTGGACACAGCCATATCCGCACTGCGCCCTGCCTGCCCGTCTGCCGTGGGTGAGTGGACACAGCCAGATCCGTACTGCGCCCTGCCTGCCCGTCTGCCGTGGGTCAGTGGACATAGCCAGATCCACACAGCACCGTCTCTGCCCGTCTCCCGTGGGTGAGTGGACACAGCCGGACCCGCACTGCGCCCTGCCTGCCCGTCTCCCGTGGGTGAGTGGACACCGCCAGATCCGCACTGCGCCCTGCCTGCCCGTCTCCCGTGGGCGAGTGGACACAGCCAGATCCGCACTGCGCCTTGCCTGCCCGTCTCCCGTGGGCGAGTGGACACAGCCAGATCCGCACTGCGCCCTGCCTGCCCGTCTCCCGTGGGCGAGTCGACACAGCCAGATCCGCACTGCGCCCTGCCTGCCCGTCTGCCGTGGGTCAGTGGACATAGCCAGATCCACACAGAACCGTCTCTTCCCGTCTCCCATGGGTGAGTGGACACAGCCAGATCCGCACTGCGCCTTGCCTGCCCATCTCCCGTGGGAGAGTGGACACAGTCAGATCCGCACTGCGCCCTGCCTGACCGTCTGCCGTGCGTGAGTGGACACAGCCAGATCCGCACTGCGCCCTGCATGCCCGTCTCCCGTGGGCGAGTGGACACAGCCAGATCCGCACTGCGCCCTGCCTGCCCGTCTGCCGTGGGCGAGTGGACATAGCCAGATCCGCACGGCGCCCTGCCTGACAGTCTGCCGTGGGTGAGTGGACACAGCCAGATCCGCACTGCGCTCTGCCTGAGCGCCTGCCGTGGGTGAGTGGACACAGCCAGATCCGCACTGCGCCCTGGCTGACCGCATGCTGTGGGTGCGTGGACACAGCCAGATCCGCACTGCGCCCTGCCTGACCGCCTGCCGTGGGTGAGTGGACACAGCCAGATCCGCACTGCGCCCTGCCTGACCGTCTGCCGTGGGTGAGTGGACACAGCCAGATCCGCACTGCGCCCTGCCTGACCGCCTGCCGTGGGTAAGTGGACACAGCCACATCCGCACTGCGCCCTGCCTGCCCGTCTCCCGTGGGCGAGTGGACACAGCCAGATCCGCACTGCGCCCTGCCTGCCCGTCTTCCGTGGGTGAGTGGACACAGCCAGATCCGCACTGCGCCCTGCCTGCCCGTCTCCCGTGGGCGAGTGGACACAGCCAGAACCGCACTGCGCCTTGCCTGCCCGTCTCCCGTGGGCGAGTGGACACAGCCAGATCCGCACTGCGCCCTGCCTGCCCGTCTCCCGTGGGCGAGTCGACACAGCCAGATCCGCACTGCGCCCTGCCTGCCCGTCTGCCGTGGGTCAGTGGACATAGCCAGATCCACACAGCACCGTCTCTTCCCGTCTCCCATGGGTGAGTGGACACAGCCAGATCCGCACTGCGCCTTGCCTGCCCATCTCCCGTGGGTGAGTGGACACAGCCAGATCCGCACTGCGCCCTGCCTGCCCGTCTCCCGTGGGAGAGTGGACACAGTCAGATCCGCACTGCGCCCTGCCTGACCGTCTGCCGTGCGTGAGTGGACACAGCCAGATCCGCACTGCGCCCTGCCTGACCGCCTGCCGTGGGTGAGTGGACACAGCCAGATCCGCACTGCGCCCTGCCTGACCGCCTGCCGTGGGTGAGTGGACACAGACAGATCCGTACTGCGCCCTGCCTTCCCGTCTCCCGTGGGTGAGTGGACACAGGCAGATCCGCACTGCGCCCAGCCTGCCCGTCTGCCGTGGGTGAGTGGACACAGCCAGATCCGCACTGCGCCCTGCCTGCCCGTCTCCCGTGGGTGAGTGGACACAGCCATATCCGCACTGCGCCCTGCCTGCCCGTCTGCCGTGGGTGAGTGGACACAGCCAGATCCGTACTGCGCCCTGCCTGCCCGTCTGCCGTGGGTCAGTGGACTTAGCCAGATCCACACAGCACCGTCTCTGCCCGTCTCCCGTGGGTGAGTGGACACAGCCGGACCCGCACTGCGCCCTGCCTGCCCGTCTCCCGTGGGTGAGTGGACACAGCCAGATCCGCAATGCGCCCTGCCTGCCCGTCTCCCGTGGGCGAGTGGACACAGCCAGATCTGCACTGCGCCTTGCCGGCCCGTCTCCCGTGGGCGAGTGGACACCGCCAGATCCGCACTGCGCCCTGACTGCCCGTCTCCCGTGGGCGAGTCGACACAGCCAGATCCGCACTGCGCCCTGCCTGCCCGTCTGCCGTGGGTCAGTGGACATAGCCAGATCCACACAGCACTGTCTCTGCCCGTCTCCCATGGGGGAGTGGACACAGCCAGATCCGCACTGCGCCTTGCCTGCCCATCTCCCGTGGGTGAGTGGACACAGCCAGATCCGCACTGCGCCCTGCCTGCCCGTCTCCCGTGGGAGAGTGGACACAGCCAGATCCGCACTGCGCCCTGCCTGACCGTCTGCCGTGCGTGAGTGGACACAGCCAGATCCGCACTGCGCCCTGCCTGACCGCCTGCCGTGGGTGAGTGGACACAGCCAGATCCGCACTGCGCCCTGCCTGACTGCCTGCCGTGGGTGAGTGGACACAGCCAGATCCGTACTGCGCCCTGCCTTCCCGTCTCCCTTGGGTGAGTGGACACAGCCAGATCCGCACTGCGCCCAGCCTGCCCGTCTCCCGTGGGTGAGTGGACACAGCCAGATCCGCACTGCGCCCTGCCTGCCCGTCTCCCGTGGGTGAGTGGACACAGCCAGATCCGCACTGCGTCGTGCCTGCCCGTCTTCCGTCAGTGGGTGGACACAGCCAGATCCGACTGCGCCCTGCATGCCCGTCTCCCGTGGGCGAGTGGACACAGCCAGATCCGCACTGCGCCCTGCCTGCCCGTCTGCCGTGGGCGAGTGGACATAGCCAGATCCGCACGGCGCCCTGCCTGACAGTCTGCCGTGGGTGAGTGGACACAGCCAGATCCGCACTGAGCTCTGCCTGAGCGCCTGCCGTGGGTGAGTGGACACAGCCAGATCCGCACTGCGCCCTGGCTGACCGCATGCTGTGGGTGCGTGGACACAGCCAGATCCGCACTGCGCCCTGCCTGACCGCCTGCCGTGGGTGAGTGGACACAGCCAGATCCGCACTGCGCCCTGCCTGACCGTCTGCCGTGGGTGAGTGGACACAGCCAGATCCGCACTGCGCCCTGCCTGACCACCTGCCGTGGGTAAGTGGACACAGCCAGATCCGCACTGCGCCCTGCCTGCCCGTCTCCCGTGGGCGAGTGGACACAGCCAGATCCGCACTGCGCCCTGCCTGCCCGTCTGCCGTGGGTGAGTGGACACAGCCAGATCCGCACTGCGCCCTGCCTGACCGTCTGCCGTGGGTGAGTGGACACAGCGAGATCCGCACTGCGCCCTACCTGCCCGTCTCCCGTGGGTGAGTGGACACAGCCAGATCCGCACTGCGCCCTGCCTTCCCGTCTCCCGTGGGTGAGTGGACACAGCCAGATCCGCACTGCGCCCAGCCTGCCCGTCTCCCGTGGGTGAGTGGACACAGCCATATCCGCACTGCGCCCTGCCTGCCCGTCTGCCGTGGGTGAGTGGACACAGCCAGATCCGTACTGCGCCCTGCCTGCCCGTCTGCCGTGGGTCAGTGGACATAGCCAGATCCACACAGCACCGTCTCTGCCCGTATCCCGTGGGTGAGTGGACACAGCCGGACCCGCACTGCGCCCTGCCTGCCCGTCTCCCGTGGGTGAGTGGACACCGCCAGATCCGCACTGCGCCCTGCCTGCCCGTCCCCCGTGGGCGAGTGGACACAGCCAGATCCGCACTGCGCCTTGCCTGCCCGTCTCCCGTGGGCGAGTGGACACAGCCAGATCCGCACTGCGCCCTGCCTGCCCGTCTCCCGTGGGCGAGTCGACACAGCCAGATCCGCACTGCGCCCTGCCTGCCCGTCTGCCGTGGGTCAGTGGACATAGCCAGATCCACACAGCACCGTCTCTTCCCGTCTCCCATGGGTGAGTGGACACAGCCAGATCCGCACTGCGCCTTGCCTGCCCATCTCCCGTGGGTGAGTGGACACAGCCAGATCCGCACTGCGCCCTGCCTGCCCGTCTCCCGTGGGAGAGTGGACACAGTCAGATCCGCACTGCGCCCTGCCTGACCGTCTGCCGTGCGTGAGTGGACACAGCCAGATCCGCACTGCGCCCTGCCTGACCGCCTGCCGTGGGTGAGTGGACACAGCCAGATCCGCACTGCGCCCTGCCTGACCGCCTGCCGTGGGTGAGTGGACACAGACAGATCCGTACTGCGCCCTGCCTTCCCGTCTCCCGTGGGTGAGTGGACACAGGCAGATCCGCACTGCGCCCAGCCTGCCCGTCTGCCGTGGGTGAGTGGACACAGCCAGATCCGCACTGCGCCCTGCCTGCCCGTCTCCCGTGGGTGAGTGGACACAGCCATATCCGCACTGCGCCCTGCCTGCCCGTCTGCCGTGGGTGAGTGGACACAGCCAGATCCGTACTGCGCCCTGCCTGCCCGTCTGCCGTGGGTCAGTGGACTTAGCCAGATCCACACAGCACCGTCTCTGCCCGTCTCCCGTGGGTGAGTGGACACAGCCGGACCCGCACTGCGCCCTGCCTGCCCGTCTCCCGTGGGTGAGTGGACACAGCCAGATCCGCAATGCGCCCTGCCTGCCCGTCTCCCGTGGGCGAGTGGACACAGCCAGATCTGCACTGCGCCTTGCCGGCCCGTCTCCCGTGGGCGAGTGGACACCGCCAGATCCGCACTGCGCCCTGACTGCCCGTCTCCCGTGGGCGAGTCGACACAGCCAGATCCGCACTGCGCCCTGCCTGCCCGTCTGCCGTGGGTCAGTGGACATAGCCAGATCCACACAGCACTGTCTCTGCCCGTCTCCCATGGGGGAGTGGACACAGCCAGATCCGCACTGCGCCTTGCCTGCCCATCTCCCGTGGGTGAGTGGACACAGCCAGATCCGCACTGCGCCCTGCCTGCCCGTCTCCCGTGGGAGAGTGGACACAGCCAGATCCGCACTGCGCCCTGCCTGACCGTCTGCCGTGCGTGAGTGGACACAGCCAGATCCGCACTGCGCCCTGCCTGACCGCCTGCCGTGGGTGAGTGGACACAGCCAGATCCGCACTGCGCCCTGCCTGACTGCCTGCCGTGGGTGAGTGGACACAGCCAGATCCGTACTGCGCCCTGCCTTCCCGTCTCCCTTGGGTGAGTGGACACAGCCAGATCCGCACTGCGCCCAGCCTGCCCGTCTCCCGTGGGTGAGTGGACACAGCCAGATCCGCACTGCGCCCTGCCTGCCCGTCTCCCGTGGGTGAGTGGACACAGCCAGATCCGCACTGCGTCGTGCCTGCCCGTCTTCCGTCAGTGGGTGGACACAGCCAGATCCGACTGCGCCCTGCATGCCCGTCTCCCGTGGGCGAGTGGACACAGCCAGATCCGCACTGCGCCCTGCCTGCCCGTCTGCCGTGGGCGAGTGGACATAGCCAGATCCGCACGGCGCCCTGCCTGACAGTCTGCCGTGGGTGAGTGGACACAGCCAGATCCGCACTGAGCTCTGCCTGAGCGCCTGCCGTGGGTGAGTGGACACAGCCAGATCCGCACTGCGCCCTGGCTGACCGCATGCTGTGGGTGCGTGGACACAGCCAGATCCGCACTGCGCCCTGCCTGACCGCCTGCCGTGGGTGAGTGGACACAGCCAGATCCGCACTGCGCCCTGCCTGACCGTCTGCCGTGGGTGAGTGGACACAGCCAGATCCGCACTGCGCCCTGCCTGACCACCTGCCGTGGGTAAGTGGACACAGCCAGATCCGCACTGCGCCCTGCCTGCCCGTCTCCCGTGGGCGAGTGGACACAGCCAGATCCGCACTGCGCCCTGCCTGCCCGTCTGCCGTGGGTGAGTGGACACAGCCAGATCCGCACTGCGCCCTGCCTGACCGTCTGCCGTGGGTGAGTGGACACAGCGAGATCCGCACTGCGCCCTACCTGCCCGTCTCCCGTGGGTGAGTGGACACAGCCAGATCCGCACTGCGCCCTGCCTTCCCGTCTCCCGTGGGTGAGTGGACACAGCCAGATCCGCACTGCGCCCAGCCTGCCCGTCTCCCGTGGGTGAGTGGACACAGCCATATCCGCACTGCGCCCTGCCTGCCCGTCTGCCGTGGGTGAGTGGACACAGCCAGATCCGTACTGCGCCCTGCCTGCCCGTCTGCCGTGGGTCAGTGGACATAGCCAGATCCACACAGCACCGTCTCTGCCCGTATCCCGTGGGTGAGTGGACACAGCCGGACCCGCACTGCGCCCTGCCTGCCCGTCTCCCGTGGGTGAGTGGACACCGCCAGATCCGCACTGCGCCCTGCCTGCCCGTCCCCCGTGGGCGAGTGGACACAGCCAGATCCGCACTGCGCCTTGCCTGCCCGTCTCCCGTGGGCGAGTGGACACAGCCAGATCCGCACTGCGCCCTGCCTGCCCGTCTCCCGTGGGCGAGTCGACACAGCCAGATCCGCACTGCGCCCTGCCTGCCCGTCTGCCGTGGGTCAGTGGACATAGCCAGATCCACACAGCACCGTCTCTTCCCGTCTCCCATGGGTGAGTGGACACAGCCAGATCCACACTGCGCCTTGCCTGCCCATCTCCCGTGGGTGAGTGGACACAGCCAGATCCGCACTGCGCCCTGCCTGCCCGTCTCCCGTGGGAGAGTGGACACAGTCAGATCCGCACTGCGCCCTGCCTGACCGTCTGCCGTGCGTGAGTGGACACAGCCAGATCCGCACTGCGCCCTGCCTGACCGCCTGCCGTGGGTGAGTGGACACAGCCAGATCCGCACTGCGCCCTGCCTGACCGCCTGCCGTGGGTGAGTGGACACAGCCAGATCCGTACTGCGCCCTGCCTTCCCGTCTCCCGTGGGTGAGTGGACACAGGCAGATCCGCACTGCGCCCAGCCTGCCCGTCTCCCGTGGGTGAGTGGACACAGCCAGATCCGCACTGCGCCCTGCCTGCCCGTCTCCCGTGGGTGAGTGGACACAGCCAGATCCGCACTGCGTCTTGCCTGCCCGTCTTCCGTCAGTGAGTGGACACAGCCAGATCCGACTGCGCCCTGCCTGCCCGTCTCCCGTGGGTAAGTGGACACAGCCAGATCCGCACTGCGCCCTGCCTGCCCGTCTCCCGTGGGCGAGTGGACACAGCCAGATCCGCACTGCGCCCTGCCTGCCCGTCTGCCGTGGGCGAGTGGACATAGCCAGATCCGCACGGCGCCCTGCCTGACAGTCTGCCGTGGGTGAGTGGACACAGCCAGATCCGCACTGCGCTCTGCCTGAGCGCCTGCCGTGGGTGAGTGGACACAGCCAGATCCGCACTGCGCCCAGCCTGCCCGTCTCCCGTGGGTGAGTGGACACAGCCAGATCCGCACTGCGCCCTGCCTGCCCGTCTCCCGTGGGTGAGTGGACACAGCCAGATCCGCACTGCGTCTTGCCTGCCCGTCTTCCGTCAGTGGGTGGACACAGCCAGATCCGACTGCGCCCTGCCTGCCCGTCTCCCGTGGGTAAGTGGACACAGCCAGATCCGCACTGCGCCCTGCATGCCCGTCTCCCGTGGGCGAGTGGACACAGCCAGATCCGCACTGCGCCCTGCCTGCCCGTCTGCCGTGGGCGAGTGGACATAGCCAGATCCGCACGGCGCCCTCCCTGACAGTCTGCCGTGGGTGAGTGGACACAGCCAGATCCGCACTGCGCTCTGCCTGAGCGCCTGCCGTGGGTGAGTGGACACAGCCAGATCCGCACTGCGCCCTGGCTGACCGCATGCTGTGGGTGCGTGGACACAGCCAGATCCGCACTGCGCCCTGCCTGACCGCCTGCCGTGGGTGAGTGGACACAGCCAGATCCGCACTGCGCCCTGCCTGACCGTCTGCCGTGGGTGAGTGGACACAGCCAGATCCGCACTGCGCCCTGCCTGACCGCCTGCCGTGGGTAAGTGGACACAGCCAGATCCGCACTGCGCCCTGCCTGCCCGTCTCCCGTGGGCGAGTGGACACAGCCAGATCCGCACTGCGCCCTGCCTGCCCGTCTGCCGTGGGTGAGTGGACACAGCCAGATCCGCACTGCGCCCTGCCTGACCGTCTGCCGTGGGTGAGTGGACACAGCGAGATCCGCACTGCGCCCTGCCTGCCCGTCTCCCGTGGGTGAGTGGACACAGCCAGATCCGCACTGCGCCCTGCCTTCCCGTCTCCCGTGGGTGAGTGGACACAGCCAGATCCGCACTGCGCCCAGCCTGCCCGTCTCCCGTGGGTGAGTGGACACAGCCATATCCGCACTGCGCCCTGCCTGCCCGTCTCCCGTGGGTGAGTGGACACAGCCAGATCCGCACTGCGTCTTGCCTGCCCGTCTTCCGTCAGTGGGTGGACACAGCCAGATCCGACTGCGCCCTGCCTGCCCGTCTCCCGTGGGTAAGTGGACACAGCCAGATCCGCACTGCGCCCTGCATGCCCGTCTCCCGTGGGCGAGTGGACACAGCCAGATCCGCACTGCGCCCTGCCTGCCCGTCTGCCGTGGGCGAGTGGACATAGCCAGATCCGCACGGCGCCCTGCCTGACAGTCTGCCGTGGGTGAGTGGACACAGCCAGATCCGCACTGCGCTCTGCCTGAGCGCCTGCCGTGGGTGAGTGGACACAGCCAGTTCCGCACTGCGCCCTGACTGACCGCATGCTGTGGGTGCGTGGACACAGCCAGATCCGCACTGCGCCCTGCCTGACCGCCTGCCGTGGGTGAGTGGACACAGCCAGATCCGCACTGCGCCCTGCCTGACCGTCTGCCGTGGGTGAGTGGACACAGCCAGATCCGCACTGCGCCCTGCCTGACCGCCTGCCGTGCGTAAGTGGACACAGCCAGATCTGCACTGCGCCCTGCCTGCCCGTCTTCCGTGGGCGAGTGGACACAGCCAGATCCGCACTGCGCCCTGCCTGCCCGTCTGCCGTGGGTGAGTGGACACAGCCGGATCCGCACTGCGCCCTGCCTGACCGTCTGCCGTGGGTGAGTGGACACAGCGAGATCCGCACTGCGCCCTGCCTGCCCGTCTCCCGTGGGTGAGTGGACACAGCCAGATCCGCACTGCGCCCTGCCTGCCCGTCTCCCGTGGGTGACTTGACACAGCCAGATCCGCACTGCGCCCTGCCTGCCCGTCTGCCGTGGGCGAGTGGACATAGCCAGATCCGCACGGCGCCCTGCCTGACAGTCTGCCGTGGGTGAGTGGACACAGCCAGATCCGCACTGCGCTCTGCCTGAGCGCCTGCCGTGGGTGAGTGGACACAGCCAGATCCGCACTGCGCCCTGGCTGACCGCATGCTGTGGGTGCGTGGACACAGCCAGATCCGCACTGCGCCCTGCCTGAGCGCCTGCCGTGGGTGAGTGGACACAGCCAGATCCGCACTGCGCCCTGCCTGACCGTCTGCCGTGGGTGAGTGGACACAGCCAGATCCGCACTGCGCCCTGCCTGACCGCCTGCCGTGGGTAAGTGGACACAGCCACATCCGCACTGCGCCCTGCCTGCCCGTCTCCCGTGGGCGAGTGGACACAGCCAGATCCGCACTGCGCCCTGCCTGCCCGTCTTCCGTGGGTGAGTGGACACAGCCAGATCCGCACTGCGCCCTGCCTGCCCGTCTCCCGTGGGCGAGTGGACACAGCCAGAACCGCACTGCGCCTTGCCTGCCCGTCTCCCGTGGGCGAGTGGACACAGCCAGATCCGCACTGCGCCCTGCCTGCCCGTCTCCCGTGGGCGAGTCGACACAGCCAGATCCGCACTGCGCCCTGCCTGCCCGTCTGCCGTGGGTCAGTGGACATAGCCAGATCCACACAGCACCGTCTCTTCCCGTCTCCCATGGGTGAGTGGACACAGCCAGATCCGCACTGCGCCTTGCCTGCCCATCTCCCGTGGGTGAGTGGACACAGCCAGATCCGCACTGCGCCCTGCCTGCCCGTCTCACGTGGGAGAGTGGACACAGTCAGATCCGCACTGCGCCCTGCCTGACCGTCTGCCGTGCGTGAGTGGACACAGCCAGATCCGCACTGCGCCCTGCCTGACCGCCTGCCGTGGGTGAGTGGACACAGCCAGATCCGCACTGCGCCCTGCCTGACCGCCTGCCGTGGGTGAGTGGACACAGCCAGATCCGTACTGCGCCCTGCCTTCCCGTCTCCCGTGGGTGAGTGGACACAGGCAGATCCGCACTGCGCCCAGCCTGCCCGTCTCCCGTGGGTGAGTGGACACAGCCAGATCCGCACTGCGCCCTGCCTGCCCGTCTCCCGTGGGTGAGTGGACACAGCCAGATCCGCACTGCGTCTTGCCTGCCCGTCTTCCGTCAGTGAGTGGACACAGCCAGATCCGACTGCGCCCTGCCTGCCCGTCTCCCGTGGGTAAGTGGACACAGCCAGATCCGCACTGCGCCCTGCCTGCCCGTCTCCCGTGGGCGAGTGGACACAGCCAGATCCGCACTGCGCCCTGCCTGCCCGTCTGCCGTGGGCGAGTGGACATAGCCAGATCCGCACGGCGCCCTGCCTGACAGTCTGCCGAGGGTGAGTGGACACAGCCAGATCCGCACTGCGCTCTGCCTGAGCGCCTGCCGTGGGTGAGTGGACACAGCCAGATCCGCACTGCGCCCTGGCCGACCGCATGCTGTGGGTGCGTGGACACAGCCAGATCCGCACTGCGCCCTGCCTGCCCGTCTCCCGTGGGTGAGTGGACACAGCCAGATCCGCACTGGGCCCTCCCTGCCCGTCTCCCGTGGGTGAGTGGACACAGCCATATCCGCACTGAGCCTTGCCTGCCCGTCTCACGTGGGTGGGTGGACACAGCCAGATCCGCACTGCGCCCTGCCTGCCCGTCTCCCGTGGTGAGTGGACACAGCCAGATCCGCACTGCACCCTGTCTGACCGTCTGACGTGGGTGAGTGGACACAGCCAGATCCGCACTGCGCCCTGCCTGCCCGTCTGCCGTTGGCGAGTGGAAACAGCCAGATCCGCACTGCGCCCTGCCTGACTGCCTGCCGTGGGTGAGTGGACACAGCCAGATCCGCACTGCGCCCTGCCTTACTGCCTGCCGTGGGTGAGTGGACACAGCCAGATCCGTACTGCGCCCTGCCTTCCCGTCTCCCGTGGGTGAGTGGACACAGCCAGATCCGCACTGCGCCCAGCCTGCCCGTCTCCCGTGGGTGAGTGGACACAGCCAGATCCGCACTGCGCCCTGCCTGCCCGTCTCCCGTGGGTGAGTGGACACAGCCAGATCCGCACTGCGTCTTGCCTGCCCGTCTTCCGTCAGTGGGTGGACACAGCCAGATCCGACTGCGCCCTGCCTGCCCGTCTCCCGTGGGTAAGTGGACACAGCCAGATCCGCACTGCGCCCTGCATGCCCGTCTCCCGTGGGCGAGTGGACACAGCCAGATCCGCACTGCGCCCTGCCTGCCCGTCTGCCGTGGGCGAGTGGACATAGCCAGATCCGCACGGCGCCCTGCCTGACAGTCTGCCGTGGGTGAGTGGACACAGCCAGATCCGCACTGCGCTCTGCCTGAGCGCCTGCCGTGGGTGAGTGGACACAGCCAGATCCGCACTGCGCCCTGGCTGACCGCATGCCGTGGGTGCGTGGACACAGCCAGATCCGCACTGCGCCCTGCCTGACCGCCTGCCGTGGGTGAGTGGACACAGCCAGATCCGCACTGCGCCCTGCCTGACCGTCTGCCGTGGGTGAGTGGACACAGCCAGATCCGCACTGCGCCCTTCCTGACCGCCTGCCGTGGGTAAGTGGACACAGCCAGATCCGCACTGCGCCCTGCCTGCCCGTCTCCCGTGGGCGAGTGGACACAGCCAGATCCGCACTGCGCCCTGCCTTCCCGTCTCTCGTGGGTGAGTGGACACAGCCAGATCCGCACTGCGCCCTGCCTGACCGTCTGCCGTGGGTGAGTGGACACAGCGAGATCCGCACTGCGCCCTGCCTGCCCGTCTCCCGTTGGTGAGTGGACACAGCCAGATCCGCACTTCGCCCTGCCTTCCCGTCTCCCGTGGGTGAGTGGACACAGCCAGATCCGCACTGCGCCCAGCCTGCCCGTCTCCCGTGGGTGAGTGGACACAGCCATATCCGCACTGCGCCCTGCCTGCCCGTCTGCCGTGGGTGAGTGGACACAGCCAGATCCGTACTGCGCCCTGCGTGCCCGTCTGCCGTGGGTCAGTGGACTTAGCCAGATCCACACAGCACCGTCTCTGCCCGTCTCCCGTGGGTGAGTGGACACAGCCGGACCCGCACTGCGCCCTGCCTGCCCGTCTCCCGTGGGTGAGTGGACACAGCCAGATCCGCAATGCGCCCTGCCTGCCCGTCTGCCGTGGGTGAGTGGACACAGCCAGATCCGACAGCGCCCTGCCTGCCCGTCTCCCGTGGGTAAGTGGACACAGCCAGATCCGCACTGCGCCCTGCCTGCCCGTCTCCCGTGGGCGAGTGGACACAGCCAGATCCGCACTGCGCCCTGCCTGCCCGTCTGCCGTGGGCGAGTGGACATAGCCAGATCCGCACGGCGCCCTGCCTGACAGTCTGCCGTGGGTGAGTGGACACAGCCAGATCCGCACTGCGCTCTGCCTGAGCGCCTGCCGTGGGTGAGTGGACACAGCCAGATCCGCACTGCGCCCTGCCTGCCCGTCTCCCGTGGGTGAGTGGACACAGCCAGATCCGCACTGCGTCTTGCCTGCCCGTCTTCCGTCAGTGGGTGGACACAGCCAGATCCGACTGCGCCCTGCCTGCCCGTCTCCCGTGGGTAAGTGGACACAGCCAGATCCGCACTGCGCCCTGCATGCCCGTCTCCCGTGGGCGAGTGGACACAGCCAGATCCGCACTGCGCCCTGCCTGCCCGTCTGCCGTGGGCGAGTGGACATAGCCAGATCCGCACGGCGCCCTGCCTGACAGTCTGCCGTGGGTGAGTGGACACAGCCAGATCCGCACTGCGCTCTGCCTGAGCGCCTGCCGTGGGTGAGTGGACACAGCCAGATCCGCACTGCGCCCTGGCTGACCGCATGCTGTGGGTGCGTGG
Source organism: Microcebus murinus (assembly GCF_040939455.1). Taxonomy (NCBI): domain Eukaryota; kingdom Metazoa; phylum Chordata; class Mammalia; order Primates; family Cheirogaleidae; genus Microcebus; species Microcebus murinus. Next base: position 104,026,494 of record NC_134112.1, on the reverse strand, counting down.
ACACAGCCAGATCCGCACTGCGCCCTGCCTGACCACCTGCCGTGGGTGAGTGGACACAGCCAGATCCGCACTGCGCCCTGCCTGACCGTCTGCCGTGGGTGAGTGGACACAGCCAGATCCGCACTGCGCCCTGCCTGACCGCCTGCCGTGGGTAAGTGGACACAGCCAGATCCGCACTGCGCCCTGCCTGCCCGTCTCCCGTGGGCGAGTGGACACAGCCGGACCCGCACTGCGCCCTGCCTGCCCGTCTCCCGTGGGTGAGTGGACACCGCCAGATCCGCACTGCGCCCTGCCTGCCCGTCTCCCGTGGGCGAGTGGACACAGCCAGATCCGCACTGCGCCTTGCCTGCCCGTCTCCCGTGGGCGAGTGGACACAGCCAGATCCGCACTGCGCCCTGCCTGCCCGTCTCCCGTGGGCGAGTCGACACAGCCAGATCCGCACTGCGCCCTGCCTGCCCGTCTGCCGTGGGTCAGTGGACATAGCCAGATCCACACAGAACCGTCTCTTCCCGTCTCCCATGGGTGAGTGGACACAGCCAGATCCGCACTGCGCCTTGCCTGCCCATCTCCCGTGGGAGAGTGGACACAGTCAGATCCGCACTGCGCCCTGCCTGACCGTCTGCCGTGCGTGAGTGGACACAGCCAGATCCGCACTGCGCCCTGCATGCCCGTCTCCCGTGGGCGAGTGGACACAGCCAGATCCGCACTGCGCCCTGCCTGCCCGTCTGCCGTGGGCGAGTGGACATAGCCAGATCCGCACGGCGCCCTGCCTGACAGTCTGCCGTGGGTGAGTGGACACAGCCAGATCCGAACTGCGCTCTGCCTGAGCGCCTGCCGTGGGTGAGTGGACACAGCCAGATCCGCACTGCGCCCTGGCTGACCGCATGCTGTGGGTGCGTGGACACAGCCAGATCCGCACTGCGCCCTGCCTGAGCGCCTGCCGTGGGTGAGTGGACACAGCCAGATCCGCACTGCGCCCTGCCTGACCGCCTGCCGTGGGTGAGTGGACACAGCCAGATCCGCACTGCGCCCTGCCTGACCGTCTGCCGTGGGTGAGTGGACACAGCCAGATCCGCACTGCGCCCTGCCTGACCGCCTGCCGTGGGTAAGTGGACACAGCCACATCCGCACTGCGCCCTGCCTGCCCGTCTCCCGTGGGCGAGTGGACACAGCCAGATCCGCACTGCGCCCTGCCTGCCCGTCTTCCGTGGGTGAGTGGACACAGCCAGATCCGCACTGCGCCCTGCCTGCCCGTCTCCCGTGGGCGAGTGGACACAGCCAGAACCGCACTGCGCCTTGCCTGCCCGTCTCCCGTGGGCGAGTGGACACAGCCAGATCCGCACTGCGCCCTGCCTGCCCGTCTCCCGTGGGCGAGTCGACACAGCCAGATCCGCACTGCGCCCTGCCTGCCCGTCTGCCGTGGGTCAGTGGACATAGCCAGATCCACACAGCACCGTCTCTTCCCGTCTCCCATGGGTGAGTGGACACAGCCAGATCCGCACTGCGCCTTGCCTGCCCATCTCCCGTGGGTGAGTGGACACAGCCAGATCCGCACTGCGCCCTGCCTGCCCGTCTCCCGTGGGAGAGTGGACACAGTCAGATCCGCACTGCGCCCTGCCTGACCGTCTGCCGTGCGTGAGTGGACACAGCCAGATCCGCACTGCGCCCTGCCTGACCGCCTGCCATGGGTGAGTGGACACAGCCAGATCTGCACTGCGTCCTGCCTGACCGCCTGCCGTGGGTGAGTGGACACAGCCAGATCCGTACTGCGCCCTGCCTTCCCGTCTCCCGTGGGTGAGTGGACACAGGCAGATCCGCACTGCGCCCAGCCTGCCCGTCTCCCGTGGGTGAGTGGACACAGCCAGATCCGCACTGCGCCCTGCCTGCCCGTCTCCCGTGGGTGAGTGGACACAGCCAGATCCGCACTGCGTCTTGCCTGCCCGTCTTCCGTCGGTGAGTGGACACAGCCAGATCCGACTGCGCCCTGCCTGCCCGTCTCCCGTGGGTAAGTGGACACAGCCAGATCCGCACTGCGCCCTGCCTGCCCGTCTCCCGTGGGCGAGTGGACACAGCCAGATCCGCACTGCGCCCTGCCTGCCCGTCTGCCGTGGGCGAGTGGACATAGCCAGATCCGCACGGCGCCCTGCCTGACAGTCTGCCGTGGGTGAGTGGACACAGCCAGATCCGCACTGCGCTCTGCCTGAGCGCCTGCCGTGGGTGAGTGGACACAGCCAGATCCGCACTGCGCCCTGGCCGACCGCATGCTGTGGGTGCGTGGACACAGCCAGATCCGCACTGCGCCCTGCCTGCCCGTCTCCCGTGGGTGAGTGGACACAGCCAGATCCGCACTGGGCCCTCCCTGCCCGTCTCCCGTGGGTGAGTGGACACAGCCATATCCGCACTGAGCCTTGCCTGCCCGTCTCACGTGGGTGGGTGGACACAGCCAGATCCGCACTGCGCCCTGCCTGCCCGTCTCCCGTGGTGAGTGGACACAGCCAGATCCGCACTGCACCCTGTCTGACCGTCTGACGTGGGTGAGTGGACACAGCCAGATCCGCACTGCGCCCTGCCTGCCCGTCTGCCGTTGGCGAGTGGAAACAGCCAGATCCGCACTGCGCCCTGCCTGACTGCCTGCCGTGGGTGAGTGGACACAGCCAGATCCGCACTGCGCCCTGCCTTACTGCCTGCCGTGGGTGAGTGGACACAGCCAGATCCGTACTGCGCCCTGCCTTCCCGTCTCCCGTGGGTGAGTGGACACAGCCAGATCCGCACTGCGCCCAGCCTGCCCGTCTCCCGTGGGTGAGTGGACACAGCCAGATCCGCACTGCGCCCTGCCTGCCCATCTCCCGTGGGTGAGTGGACACAGCCAGATCCGCACTGCGTCTTGCCTGCCCGTCTTCCGTCAGTGGGTGGACACAGCCAGATCCGACTGCGCCCTGCCTGCCCGTCTCCCGTGGGTAAGTGGACACAGCCAGATCCGCACTGCGCCCTGCATGCCCGTCTCCCGTGGGCGAGTGGACACAGCCAGATCCGCACTGCGCCCTGCCTGCCCGTCTGCCGTGGGCGAGTGGACATAGCCAGATCCGCACGGCGCCCTGCCTGACAGTCTGCCGTGGGTGAGTGGACACAGCCAGATCCGCACTGCGCTCTGCCTGAGCGCCTGCCGTGGGTGAGTGGACACAGCCAGATCCGCACTGCGCCCTGGCTGACCGCATGCCGTGGGTGCGTGGACACAGCCAGATCCGCACTGCGCCCTGCCTGACCGCCTGCCGTGGGTGAGTGGACACAGCCAGATCCGCACTGCGCCCTGCCTGACCGTCTGCCGTGGGTGAGTGGACACAGCCAGATCCGCACTGCGCCCTTCCTGACCGCCTGCCGTGGGTAAGTGGACACAGCCAGATCCGCACTGCGCCCTGCCTGCCCGTCTCCCGTGGGCGAGTGGACACAGCCAGATCCGCACTGCGCCCTGCCTGCCCGTCTGCCGTGGGTGAGTGGACACAGCCAGATCCGCACTGCGCCCTGCCTGACCGTCTGCCGTGGGTGAGTGGACACAGCGAGATCCGCACTGCGCCCTGCCTGCCCGTCTCCCGTTGGTGAGTGGACACAGCCAGATCCGCACTTCGCCCTGCCTTCCCGTCTCCCGTGGGTGAGTGGACACAGCCAGATCCGCACTGCGCCCAGCCTGCCCGTCTCCCGTGGGTGAGTGGACACAGCCATATCCGCACTGCGCCCTGCCTGCCCGTCTGCCGTGGGTGAGTGGACACAGCCAGATCCGTACTGCGCCCTGCCTGCCCGTCTGCCGTGGGTCAGTGGACTTAGCCAGATCCACACAGCACCGTCTCTGCCCGTCTCCCGTGGGTGAGTGGACACAGCCGGACCCGCACTGCACCCTGCCTGCCCGTCTCCCGTGGGTGAGTGGACACAGCCAGATCCGCAATGCGCCCTGCCTGCCCGTCTCCCGTGGGCGAGTGGACACAGCCAGATCCGCACTGCGCCTTGCCGGCCCGTCTCCCGTGGGCGAGTGGACACCGCCAAATCCGCACTTCGCCCTGCCTGCCCGTCTCCCGTGGGCGAGTCGACACAGCCAGATCCGCACTGCGCCCTGCCTGCCCGTCTGCCGTGGGTCAGTGGACATAGCCAGATCCACACAGCACTGTCTCTGCCCGTCTCCCATGGGGGAGTGGACACAGCCAGATCCGCACTGCGCCTTGCCTGCCCATCTCCCGTGGGTGAGTGGACACAGCCAGATCCGCACTGCGCCCTGCCTGCCCGTCTCCCGTGGGCGAGTGGACACAGCCAGATCCGCACTGCGCCCTGCCTGACCGTCTGCCGTGCGTGAGTGGACACAGCCAGATCCGCACTGCGCCCTGCCTGACCGCCTGCCGTGGGTGAGTGGACACAGCCAGATCCGCACTGCGCCCTGCCTGACTGCCTGCCGTGGGTGAGTGGACACAGCCAGATCCGTACTGCGCCCTGCCTTCCCGTCTCCCGTGGGTGAGTGGACACAGCCAGATCCGCACTGCGCCCAGCCTGCCCGTCTCCCGTGGGTGAGTGGACACAGCCAGATCCGCACTGCGCCCTGCCTGCCCGTCTCCCGTGGGTGAGTGGACACAGCCAGATCCGCACTGCGTCGTGCCTGCCCGTCTTCCGTCAGTGGGTGGACACAGCCAGATCCGACTGCGCCCTGCCTGCCCGTCTCCCGTGGGTAAGTGGACACAGCCAGATCCGCACGGCGCCCTGCCTGACAGTCTGCCGTGGGTGAGTGGACACAGCCAGATCCGCACTGCGCTCTGCCTGAGCGCCTGCCGTGGGTGAGTGGACACAGCCAGATCCGCACTGCGCTCTGGCTGACCGCATGCTGTGGGTGCGTGGACACAGCCAGATCCGCACTGCGCCCTGCCTGACCGCCTGCCGTGGGTGAGTGGACACAGCCAGATCCGCACTGCGCCCTGCCTGACCGTCTGCCGTGGGTGAGTGGACACAGCCAGATCCGCACTGCGCCCTTCCTGACCGCCTGCCGTGGGTAAGTGGACACAGCCAGATCCGCACTGCGCCCTGCCTGCCCGTCTCCCGTGGGCGAGTGGACACAGCCAGATCCGCACTGCGCCCTGCCTGCCCGTCTGCCGTGGGTGAGTGGACACAGCCAGATCCGCACTGCGCCCTGCCTGCCCGTCTCCCGTGGGAGAGTGGACACAGTCAGATCCGCACTGCGCCCTGCCTGACCGTCTGCCGTGCGTGAGTGGACACAGCCAGATCCGCACTGCGCCCTGCCTGACCGCCTGCCGTGGGTGAGTGGACACAGCCAGATCTGCACTGCGCCCTGCCTGACCGCCTGCCGTGGGTGAGTGGACACAGCCAGATCCGTACTGCGCCCTGCCTTCCCGTCTCCCGTGGGTGAGTGGACACAGGCAGATCCGCACTGCGCCCAGCCTGCCCGTCTCCCGTGGGTGAGTGGACACAGCCAGATCCGCACTGCGCCCTGCCTGCCCGTCTCCCGTGGGTGAGTGGACACAGCCAGATCCGCACTGCGTCTTGCCTGCCCGTCTTCCGTCAGTGAGTGGACACAGCCAGATCCGACTGCGCCCTGCCTGCCCGTCTCCCGTGGGTAAGTGGACACAGCCAGATCCGCACTGCGCCCTGCCTGCCCGTCTCCCGTGGGCGAGTGGACACAGCCAGATCCGCACTGCGCCCTGCCTGCCCGTCTCCCGTGGGCGAGTGGACACAGCCAGATCCGCACTGCGCCCTGCCTGCCCGTCTGCCGTGGGTGAGTGGACACAGCCAGATCCGCACTGCGCCCTGCCTGACCGTCTGCCGTGGGTGAGTGGACACAGCGAGATCCGCACTGCGCCCTGCCTGCCCGTCTCCCGTGGGTGAGTGGACACAGCCAGATCCGCACTGCGCCCTGCCTTCCCGTCTCCCGTGGGTGAGTGGACACAGCCAGATCCGCACTGCGCCCAGCCTGCCCGTCTCCCGTAGGTGAGTGGACACAGCCATATCCGCACTGCGCCCTGCCTGCCCGTCTCCCGTGGGTGAGTGGACACAGCCAGATCCGCACTGCGTCTTGCCTGCCCGTCTTCCGTCAGTGGGTGGACACAGCCAGATCCGACTGCGCCCTGCCTGCCCGTCTCCCGTGGGTAAGTGGACACAGCCAGATCCGCACTGCGCCCTGCATGCCCGTCTCCCGTGGGCGAGTGGACACAGCCAGATCCGCACTGCGCCCTGCCTGACCGTCTGCCGTGGGTGAGTGGACACAGCGAGATCCGCACTGCGCCCTGCCTGCCCGTCTCCCGTGGGTGAGTGGACACAGCCAGATCCGCACTGCGCCCTGCCTTCCCGTCTCCCGTGGGTGAGTGGACACAGCCAGATCCGCACTGCGCCCAGCCTGCCCGTCTCCCGTGGGTGAGTGGACACAGCCATATCCGCACTGCGCCCTGCCTGCCCGTCTGCCGTGGGTGATTGGACACAGCCAGATCCGTACTGCGCCCTGCCTGCCCGTCTGCCGTGGGTCAGTGGACATAGCCAGATCCACACAGCACCGTCTCTGCCCGTCTCCCGTGGGTGAGTGGACACAGCCGGACCCGCACTGCGCCCTGCCTGCCCGTCTCCCGTGGGTGAGTGGACACCGCCAGATCCGCACTGCGCCCTGCCTGCCCGTCTCCCGTGGGCGAGTGGACACAGCCAGATCCGCACTGCGCCTTGCCTGCCCGTCTCCCGTGGGCGAGTGGACACAGCCAGATCCGCACTGCGCCCTGCCTGCCCGTCTCCCGTGGGCGAGTCGACACAGCCAGATCCGCACTGCGCCCTGCCTGCCCGTCTGCCGTGGGTCAGTGGACATAGCCAGATCCACACAGAACCGTCTCTTCCCGTCTCCCATGGGTGAGTGGACACAGCCAGATCCGCACTGCGCCTTGCCTGCCCATCTCCCGTGGGAGAGTGGACACAGTCAGATCCGCACTGCGCCCTGCCTGACCGTCTGCCGTGCGTGAGTGGACACAGCCAGATCCGCACTGCGCCCTGCATGCCCGTCTCCCGTGGGCGAGTGGACACAGCCAGATCCGCACTGCGCCCTGCCTGCCCGTCTGCCGTGGGCGAGTGGACATAGCCAGATCCGCACGGCGCCCTGCCTGACAGTCTGCCGTGGGTGAGTGGACACAGCCAGATCCGAACTGCGCTCTGCCTGAGCGCCTGCCGTGGGTGAGTGGACACAGCCAGATCCGCACTGCGCCCTGGCTGACCGCATGCTGTGGGTGCGTGGACACAGCCAGATCCGCACTGCGCCCTGCCTGAGCGCCTGCCGTGGGTGAGTGGACACAGCCAGATCCGCACTGCGCCCTGCCTGACCGCCTGCCGTGGGTGAGTGGACACAGCCAGATCCGCACTGCGCCCTGCCTGACCGTCTGCCGTGGGTGAGTGGACACAGCCAGATCCGCACTGCGCCCTGCCTGACCGCCTGCCGTGGGTAAGTGGACACAGCCACATCCGCACTGCGCCCTGCCTGCCCGTCTCCCGTGGGCGAGTGGACACAGCCAGATCCGCACTGCGCCCTGCCTGCCCGTCTTCCGTGGGTGAGTGGACACAGCCAGATCCGCACTGCGCCCTGCCTGCCCGTCTCCCGTGGGCGAGTGGACACAGCCAGAACCGCACTGCGCCTTGCCTGCCCGTCTCCCGTGGGCGAGTGGACACAGCCAGATCCGCACTGCGCCCTGCCTGCCCGTCTCCCGTGGGCGAGTCGACACAGCCAGATCCGCACTGCGCCCTGCCTGCCCGTCTGCCGTGGGTCAGTGGACATAGCCAGATCCACACAGCACCGTCTCTTCCCGTCTCCCATGGGTGAGTGGACACAGCCAGATCCGCACTGCGCCTTGCCTGCCCATCTCCCGTGGGTGAGTGGACACAGCCAGATCCGCACTGCGCCCTGCCTGCCCGTCTCCCGTGGGAGAGTGGACACAGTCAGATCCGCACTGCGCCCTGCCTGACCGTCTGCCGTGCGTGAGTGGACACAGCCAGATCCGCACTGCGACCTGCCTGACCGCCTGCCATGGGTGAGTGGACACAGCCAGATCTGCACTGCGTCCTGCCTGACCGCCTGCCGTGGGTGAGTGGACACAGCCAGATCCGTACTGCGCCCTGCCTTCCCGTCTCCCGTGGGTGAGTGGACACAGGCAGATCCGCACTGCGCCCAGCCTGCCCGTCTCCCGTGGGTGAGTGGACACAGCCAGATCCGCACTGCGCCCTGCCTGCCCGTCTCCCGTGGGTGAGTGGACACAGCCAGATCCGCACTGCGTCTTGCCTGCCCGTCTTCCGTCAGTGAGTGGACACAGCCAGATCCGACTGCGCCCTGCCTGCCCGTCTCCCGTGGGTAAGTGGACACAGCCAGATCCGCACTGCGCCCTGCCTGCCCGTATCCCGTGGGCGAGTGGACACAGCCAGATCCGCACTGCGCCCTGCCTGCCCGTCTGCCGTGGGCGAGTGGACATAGCCAGATCCGCACGGCGCCCTGCCTGACAGTCTGCCGTGGGTGAGTGGACACAGCCAGATCCGCACTGCGCTCTGCCTGAGCGCCTGCCGTGGGTGAGTGGACACAGCCAGATCCGCACTGCGCCCTGGCCGACCGCATGCTGTGGGTGCGTGGACACAGCCAGATCCGCACTGCGCCCTGCCTGCCCGTCTCCCGTGGGTGAGTGGACACAGCCAGATCCGCACTGGGCCCTCCCTGCCCGTCTCCCGTGGGTGAGTGGACACAGCCATATCCGCACTGAGCCTTGCCTGCCCGTCTCACGTGGGTGGGTGGACACAGCCAGATCCGCACTGCGCCCTGCCTGCCCGTCTCCCGTGGTGAGTGGACACAGCCAGATCCGCACTGCACCCTGTCTGACCGTCTGACGTGGGTGAGTGGACACAGCCAGATCCGCACTGCGCCCTGCCTGCCCGTCTGCCGTTGGCGAGTGGAAACAGCCAGATCCGCACTGCGCCCTGCCTGACTGCCTGCCGTGGGTGAGTGGACACAGCCAGATCCGCACTGCGCCCTGCCTTACTGCCTGCCGTGGGTGAGTGGACACAGCCAGATCCGTACTGCGCCCTGCCTTCCCGTCTCCCGTGGGTGAGTGGACACAGGCAGATCCGCACTGCGCCCAGCCTGCCCGTCTCCCGTGGGTGAGTGGACACAGCCAGATCCGCACTGCGCCCTGCCTGCCCATCTCCCGTGGGTGAGTGGACACAGCCAGATCCGCACTGCGTCTTGCCTGCCCGTCTTCCGTCAGTGGGTGGACACAGCCAGATCCGACTGCGCCCTGCCTGCCCGTCTCCCGTGGGTAAGTGGACACAGCCAGATCCGCACTGCGCCCTGCATGCCCGTCTCCCGTGGGCGAGTGGACACAGCCAGATCCGCACTGCGCCCTGCCTGCCCGTCTGCCGTGGGCGAGTGGACATAGCCAGATCCGCACGGCGCCCTGCCTGACAGTCTGCCGTGGGTGAGTGGACACAGCCAGATCCGCACTGCGCTCTGCCTGAGCGCCTGCCGTGGGTGAGTGGACACAGCCAGATCCGCACTGCGCCCTGGCTGACCGCATGCCGTGGGTGCGTGGACACAGCCAGATCCGCACTGCGCCCTGCCTGACCGCCTGCCGTGGGTGAGTGGACACAGCCAGATCCGCACTGCGCCCTGCCTGACCGTCTGCCGTGGGTGAGTGGACACAGCCAGATCCGCACTGCGCCCTTCCTGACCGCCTGCCGTGGGTAAGTGGACACAGCCAGATCCGCACTGCGCCCTGCCTGCCCGTCTCCCGTGGGCGAGTGGACACAGCCAGATCCGCACTGCGCCCTGCCTGCCCGTCTGCCGTGGGTGAGTGGACACAGCCAGATCCGCACTGCGCCCTGCCTGACCGTCTGCCGTGGGTGAGTGGACACAGCGAGATCCGCACTGCGCCCTGCCTGCCCGTCTCCCGTTGGTGAGTGGACACAGCCAGATCCGCACTTCGCCCTGCCTTCCCGTCTCCCGTGGGTGAGTGGACACAGCCAGATCCGCACTGCGCCCAGCCTGCCCGTCTCCCGTGGGTGAGTGGACACAGCCATATCCGCACTGCGCCCTGCCTGCCCGTCTGCCGTGGGTGAGTGGACACAGCCAGATCCGTACTGCGCCCTGCCTGCCCGTCTGCCGTGGGTCAGTGGACTTAGCCAGATCCACACAGCACCGTCTCTGCCCGTCTCCCGTGGGTGAGTGGACACAGCCGGACCCGCACTGCGCCCTGCCTGCCCGTCTCCCGTGGGTGAGTGGACACAGCCAGATCCGCAATGCGCCCTGCCTGCCCGTCTCCCGTGGGCGAGTGGACACAGCCAGATCCGCACTGCGCCTTGCCGGCCCGTCTCCCGTGGGCGAGTGGACACCGCCAAATCCGCACTTCGCCCTGCCTGCCCGTCTCCCGTGGGCGAGTCGACACAGCCAGATCCGCACTGCGCCCTGCCTGCCCGTCTGCCGTGGGTCAGTGGACATAGCCAGATCCACACAGCACTGTCTCTGCCCGTCTCCCATGGGGGAGTGGACACAGCCAGATCCGCACTGCGCCTTGCCTGCCCATCTCCCGTGGGTGAGTGGACACAGCCAGATCCGCACTGCGCCCTGCCTGCCCGTCTCCCGTGGGCGAGTGGACACAGCCAGATCCGCACTGCGCCCTGCCTGACCGTCTGCCGTGCGTGAGTGGACACAGCCAGATCCGCACTGCGCCCTGCCTGACCGCCTGCCGTGGGTGAGTGGACACAGCCAGATCCGCACTGCGCCCTGCCTGACTGCCTGCCGTGGGTGAGTGGACACAGCCAGATCCGTACTGCGCCCTGCCTTCCCGTCTCCCGTGGGTGAGTGGACACAGCCAGATCCGCACTGCGCCCAGCCTGCCCGTCTCCCGTGGGTGAGTGGACACAGCCAGATCCGCACTGCGCCCTGCCTGCCCGTCTCCCGTGGGTGAGTGGACACAGCCAGATCCGCACTGCGTCGTGCCTGCCCGTCTTCCGTCAGTGGGTGGACACAGCCAGATCCGACTGCGCCCTGCCTGCCCGTCTCCCGTGGGTAAGTGGACACAGCCAGATCCGCACGGCGCCCTGCCTGACAGTCTGCCGTGGGTGAGTGGACACAGCCAGATCCGCACTGCGCTCTGCCTGAGCGCCTGCCGTGGGTGAGTGGACACAGCCAGATCCGCACTGCGCTCTGGCTGACCGCATGCTGTGGGTGCGTGGACACAGCCAGATCCGCACTGCGCCCTGCCTGACCGCCTGCCGTGGGTGAGTGGACACAGCCAGATCCGCACTGCGCCCTGCCTGACCGTCTGCCGTGGGTGAGTGGACACAGCCAGATCCGCACTGCGCCCTTCCTGACCGCCTGCCGTGGGTAAGTGGACACAGCCAGATCCGCACTGCGCCCTGCCTGCCCGTCTCCCGTGGGCGAGTGGACACAGCCAGATCCGCACTGCGCCCTGCCTGCCCGTCTGCCGTGGGTGAGTGGACACAGCCAGATCCGCACTGCGCCCTGCCTGCCCGTCTCCCGTGGGAGAGTGGACACAGTCAGATCCGCACTGCGCCCTGCCTGACCGTCTGCCGTGCGTGAGTGGACACAGCCAGATCCGCACTGCGCCCTGCCTGACCGCCTGCCATGGGTGAGTGGACACAGCCAGATCTGCACTGCGCCCTGCCTGACCGCCTGCCGTGGGTGAGTGGACACAGCCAGATCCGTACTGCGCCCTGCCTTCCCGTCTCCCGTGGGTGAGTGGACACAGGCAGATCCGCACTGCGCCCAGCCTGCCCGTCTCCCGTGGGTGAGTGGACACAGCCAGATCCGCACTGCGCCCTGCCTGCCCGTCTCCCGTGGGTGAGTGGACACAGCCAGATCCGCACTGCGTCTTGCCTGCCCGTCTTCCGTCAGTGAGTGGACACAGCCAGATCCGACTGCGCCCTGCCTGCCCGTCTCCCGTGGGTAAGTGGACACAGCCAGATCCGCACTGCGCCCTGCCTGCCCGTCTCCCGTGGGCGAGTGGACACAGCCAGATCCGCACTGCGCCCTGCCTGCCCGTCTGCCGTGGGCGAGTGGACATAGCCAGATCCGCACGGCGCCCTGCCTGACAGTCTGCCGTGGGTGAGTGGACACAGCCAGATCCGCACTGCGCTCTGCCTGAGCGCCTGCCGTGGGTGAGTGGACACAGCCAGATCCGCACTGCGCCCTGGCCGACCGCATGCTGTGGGTGCGTGGACACAGCCAGATCCGCACTGCGCCCTGCCTGCCCGTCTCCCGTGGGTGAGTGGACACAGCCAGATCCGCACTGGGCCCTCCCTGCCCGTCTCCCGTGGGTGAGTGGACACAGCCATATCCGCACTGAGCCTTGCCTGCCCGTCTCACGTGGGTGGGTGGACACAGCCAGATCCGCACTGCGCCCTGCCTGCCCGTCTCCCGTGGTGAGTGGACACAGCCAGATCCGCACTGCACCCTGTCTGTCGTCTGACGTGGGTGAGTGGACACAGCCAGATCCGCACTGCGCCCTGCCTGCCCGTCTGCCGCTGGCGAGTGGAAACAGCCAGATCCGCACTGCGCCCTGCCTGACTGCCTGCCGTGGGTGAGTGGACACAGCCAGATCCGCACTGCGCCCTGCCTTACTGCCTGCCGTGGGTGAGTGGACACAGCCAGATCCGTACTGCGCCCTGCCTTCCCGTCTCCCGTGGGTGAGTGGACACAGCCAGATCCGCACTGCGCCCAGCCTGCCCGTCTCCCGTGGGTGAGTGGACACAGCCAGATCCGCACTGCGCCCTGCCTGCCCGTCTCCCGTGGGTGAGTGGACACAGCCAGATCCGCACTGCGTCTTGCCTGCCCGTCTTCCGTCAGTGGGTGGACACAGCCAGATCCGACTACGCCCTGCCTGCCCGTCTCCCGTGGGTAAGTGGACACAGCCAGATCCGCACTGCGCCCTGCATGCCCGTCTCCCGTGGGCGAGTGGACACAGCCAGATCCGCACTGCGCCCTGCCTGCCCGTCTGCCGTGGGCGAGTGGACATAGCCAGATACGCACGGCGCCCTGCCTGACAGTCTGCCGTGGGTGAGTGGACACAGCCAGATCCGCACTGCGCTCTGCCTGAGCGCCTGCCGTGGGTGAGTGGACACAGCCAGATCCGCACTGCGCCCTGGCTGACCGCATGCCGTGGGTGCGTGGACACAGCCAGATCCGCATTGCGCCCTGCCTGACCGCCTGCCGTGGGTGAGTGGACACAGCCAGATCCGCACTGCGCCCTGCCTGACCGTCTGCCGTGGGTGAGTGGACACAGCCAGATCCGCACTGCGCCCTTCCTGACCGCCTGCCGTGGGTAAGTGGACACAGCCAGATCCGCACTGCGCCCTGCCTGCCCGTCTCCCGTGGGCGAGTGGACACAGCCAGATCCGCACTGCGCCCTGCCTGCCCGTCTGCCGTGGGTGAGTGGACACAGCCAGATCCGCACTGCGCCCTGCCTGACCGTCTGCCGTGGGTGAGTGGACACAGCGAGATCCGCACTGCGCCCTGCCTGCCCGTCTCCCGTTGGTGAGTGGACACAGCCAGATCCGCACTTCGCCCTGCCTTCCCGTCTCCCGTGGGTGAGTGGACACAGCCAGATCCGCACTGCGCCCAGCCTGCCCGTCTCCCGTGGGTGAGTGGACACAGCCATATCCGCACTGCGCCCTGCCTGCCCGTCTGCCGTGGGTGAGTGGACACAGCCAGATCCGTACTGCGCCCTGCCTGCCCGTCTGCCGTGGGTCAGTGGACTTAGCCAGATCCACACAGCACCGTCTCTGCCCGTCTCCCGTGGGTGAGTGGACACAGCCGGACCCGCACTGCGCCCTGCCTGCCCGTCTCCCGTGGGTGAGTGGACACAGCCAGATCCGCAATGCGCCCTGCCTGCCCGTCTCCCGTGGGCGAGTGGACACAGCCAGATCCGCACTGCGCCTTGCCGGCCCGTCTCCCGTGGGCGAGTGGACACCGCCAAATCCGCACTTCGCCCTGCCTGCCCGTCTCCCGTGGGCGAGTCGACACAGCCAGATCCGCACTGCGCCCTGCCTGCCCGTCTGCCGTGGGTCAGTGGACATAGCCAGATCCACACAGCACTGTCTCTGCCCGTCTCCCATGGGGGAGTGGACACAGCCATATCCGCACTGCGCCTTGCCTGCCCATCTCCCGTGGGTGAGTGGACACAGCCAGATCCGCACTGCGCCCTGCCTGCCCGTCTCCCGTGGGAGAGTGGACACAGCCAGATCCGCACTGCGCCCTGCCTGACCGTCTGCCGTGCGTGAGTGGACACAGCCAGATCCGCACTGCGCCCTGCCTGACCGCCTGCCGTGGGTGAGTGGACACAGCCAGATCCGCACTGCGCCCTGCCTGACTGCCTGCCGTGGGTGAGTGGACACAGCCAGATCCGTACTGCGCCCTGCCTTCCCGTCTCCCGTGGGTGAGTGGACACAGCCAGATCCGCACTGCGCCCAGCCTGCCCGTCTCCCGTGGGTGAGTGGACACAGCGAGATCCGCACTGCGCCCTGCCTGCCCGTCTCCCGTGGGTGAGTGGACACAGCCAGATCCGCACTGCGTCGTGCCTGCCCGTCTTCCGTCAGTGGGTGGACACAGCCAGATCCGCACTGCGCCCAGCCTGCCCGTCTCCCGTGGGTGAGTGGACACAGCCAGATACGCACTGCGCCCTGCCTGCCCGTCTCCCGTGGGTGAGTGGACACAGCCAGATCCGTACTGCGCCCTGCCTGCCCGTCTGCCGTGGGTCAGTGGACATAGCCAGATCCACACAGCACCGTCTCTGCCCGTCTCCCGTGGGTGAGTGGACACAGCCGGATCCGCACTGCGCCCTGCCTGACCGCCTGCCGTGGGTGAGTGGACACAGCCAGATCCGCACTGCGCCCTGCCTGACCGTCTGCCGTGGGTGAGTGGACACAGCCAGATCCGCACTGCGCCCTTCCTGACCGCCTGCCGTGTGTAAGTGGACACAGCCACATCCGCACTGCGCCCTGCCTGCCCGTCTCCCGTGGGCGAGTGGACACAGCCAGATCCGCACTGCGCCCTGCCTGCCCGTCTTCCGTGGGTGAGTGGACACAGCCAGATCCGCACTGCGCCCTGCCTGCCCGTCTCCCGTGGGCGAGTGGACACAGCCAGAACCGCACTGCGCCTTGCCTGCCCGTCTCCCGTGGGCGAGTGGACACAGCCAGATCCGCACTGCGCCCTGCCTGCCCGTCTCCCGTGGGCGAGTCGACACAGCCAGATCCGCACTGCGCCCTGCCTGCCCGTCTGCCGTGGGTCAGTGGACATAGCCAGATCCACACAGCACCGTCTCTTCCCGTCTCCCATGGGTGAGTGGACACAGCCAGATCCGCACTGCGCCCTGCCTGCCCGTCTCCCGTGGGTGAGTGGACACAGCCAGATCCGCACTGCGCCCTGCCTGCCCATCTCCCGTGGGAGAGTGGACACAGTCAGATCCGCACTGCGCCCTGCCTGACCGTCTGCCGTGCGTGAGTGGACACAGCCAGATCCGCACTGCGCCCTGCCTGACCGCCTGCCGTGGGTGAGTGGACACAGCCAGATCCGCACTGCGCCCTGCCTGACCGCCTGCCGTGGGTGAGTGGACACAGACAGATCCGTACTGCGCCCTGCCTTCCCGTCTCCCGTGGGTGAGTGGACACAGGCAGATCCGCACTGCGCCCAGCCTGCCCGTCTGCCGTGGGTGAGTGGACACAGCCAGATCCGCACTGCGCCCTGCCTGCCCGTCTCCCGTGGGTGAGTGGACACAGCCATATCCGCACTGCGCCCTGCCTGCCCGTCTGCCGTGGGTGAGTGGACACAGCCAGATCCGTACTGCGCCCTGCCTGCCCGTCTGCCGTGGGTCAGTGGACTTAGCCAGATCCACACAGCACCGTCTCTGCCCGTCTCCCGTGGGTGAGTGGACACAGCCGGACCCGCACTGCGCCCTGCCTGCCCGTCTCCCGTGGGTGAGTGGACACAGCCAGATCCGCAATGCGCCCTGCCTGCCCGTCTCCCGTGGGCGAGTGGACACAGCCAGATCTGCACTGCGCCTTGCCGGCCCGTCTCCCGTGGGCGAGTGGACACCGCCAGATCCGCACTGCGCCCTGACTGCCCGTCTCCCGTGGGCGAGTCGACACAGCCAGATCCGACTGCGCCCTGCCTGCCCGTCTCCCGTGGGTAAGTGGACACAGCCAGATCCGCACTGCGCCCTGCCTGCCCGTCTCCCGTGGGCGAGTGGACACAGCCAGATCCGCACTGCGCCCTGCCTGCCCGTCTGCCGTGGGCGAGTGGACATAGCCAGATCCGCACGGCGCCCTGCCTGACAGTCTGCCGTGGGTGAGTGGACACAGCCAGATCCGCACTGCGCTCTGCCTGAGCGCCTGCCGTGGGTGAGTGGACACAGCCAGATCCGCACTGCGCCCAGCCTGCCCGTCTCCCGTGGGTGAGTGGACACAGCCAGATCCGCACTGCGCCCTGCCTGCCCGTCTCCCGTGGGTGAGTGGACACAGCCAGATCCGCACTGCGTCTTGCCTGCCCGTCTTCCGTCAGTGGGTGGACACAGCCAGATCCGACTGCGCCCTGCCTGCCCGTCTCCCGTGGGTAAGTGGACACAGCCAGATCCGCACTGCGCCCTGCATGCCCGTCTCCCGTGGGCGAGTGGACACAGCCAGATCCGCACTGCGCCCTGCCTGCCCGTCTGCCGTGGGCGAGTGGACATAGCCAGATCCGCACGGCGCCCTCCCTGACAGTCTGCCGTGGGTGAGTGGACACAGCCAGATCCGCACTGCGCTCTGCCTGAGCGCCTGCCGTGGGTGAGTGGACACAGCCAGATCCGCACTGCGCCCTGGCTGACCGCATGCTGTGGGTGCGTGGACACAGCCAGATCCGCACTGCGCCCTGCCTGACCGCCTGCCGTGGGTGAGTGGACACAGCCAGATCCGCACTGCGCCCTGCCTGACCGTCTGCCGTGGGTGAGTGGACACAGCCAGATCCGCACTGCGCCCTGCCTGACCGCCTGCCGTGGGTAAGTGGACACAGCCAGATCCGCACTGCGCCCTGCCTGCCCGTCTCCCGTGGGCGAGTGGACACAGCCAGATCCGCACTGCGCCCTGCCTGCCCGTCTGCCGTGGGTGAGTGGACACAGCCAGATCCGCACTGCGCCCTGCCTGACCGTCTGCCGTGGGTGAGTGGACACAGCGAGATCCGCACTGCGCCCTGCCTGCCCGTCTCCCGTGGGTGAGTGGACACAGCCAGATCCGCACTGCGCCCTGCCTTCCCGTCTCCCGTGGGTGAGTGGACACAGCCAGATCCGCACTGCGCCCAGCCTGCCCGTCTCCCGTGGGTGAGTGGACACAGCCATATCCGCACTGCGCCCTGCCTGCCCGTCTCCCGTGGGTGAGTGGACACAGCCAGATCCGCACTGCGTCTTGCCTGCCCGTCTTCCGTCAGTGGGTGGACACAGCCAGATCCGACTGCGCCCTGCCTGCCCGTCTCCCGTGGGTAAGTGGACACAGCCAGATCCGCACTGCGCCCTGCATGCCCGTCTCCCGTGGGCGAGTGGACACAGCCAGATCCGCACTGCGCCCTGCCTGCCCGTCTGCCGTGGGCGAGTGGACATAGCCAGATCCGCACGGCGCCCTGCCTGACAGTCTGCCGTGGGTGAGTGGACACAGCCAGATCCGCACTGCGCTCTGCCTGAGCGCCTGCCGTGGGTGAGTGGACACAGCCAGATCCGCACTGCGCCCTGGCTGACCGCATGCTGTGGGTGCGTGGACACAGCCAGATCCGCACTGCGCCCTGCCTGAGCGCCTGCCGTGGGTGAGTGGACACAGCCAGATCCGCACTGCGCCCTGCCTGACCGTCTGCCGTGGGTGAGTGGACACAGCCAGATCCACACTGCGCCCTGCCTGACCGCCTGCCGTGGGTAAGTGGACACAGCCACATCCGCACTGCGCCCTGCCTGCCCGTCTCCCGTGGGCGAGTGGACACAGCCAGATCCGCACTGCGCCCTGCCTGCCCGTCTTCCGTGGGTGAGTGGACACAGCCAGATCCGCACTGCGCCCTGCCTGCCCGTCTCCCGTGGGCGAGTGGACACAGCCAGAACCGCACTGCGCCTTGCCTGCCCGTCTCCCGTGGGCGAGTGGACACAGCCAGATCCGCACTGCGCCCTGCCTGCCCGTCTCCCGTGGGCGAGTCGACACAGCCAGATCCGCACTGCGCCCTGCCTGCCCGTCTGCCGTGGGTCAGTGGACATAGCCAGATCCACACAGCACCGTCTCTTCCCGTCTCCCATGGGTGAGTGGACACAGCCAGATCCGCACTGCGCCTTGCCTGCCCATCTCCCGTGGGTGAGTGGACACAGCCAGATCCGCACTGCGCCCTGCCTGCCCGTCTCACGTGGGAGAGTGGACACAGTCAGATCCGCACTGCGCCCTGCCTGACCGTCTGCCGTGCGTGAGTGGACACAGCCAGATCCGCACTGCGCCCTGCCTGACCGCCTGCCGTGGGTGAGTGGACACAGCCAGATCCGCACTGCGCCCTGCCTGACCGCCTGCCGTGGGTGAGTGGACACAGCCAGATCCGTACTGCGCCCTGCCTTCCCGTCTCCCGTGGGTGAGTGGACACAGGCAGATCCGCACTGCGCCCAGCCTGCCCGTCTCCCGTGGGTGAGTGGACACAGCCAGATCCGCACTGCGCCCTGCCTGCCCGTCTCCCGTGGGTGAGTGGACACAGCCAGATCCGCACTGCGTCTTGCCTGCCCGTCTTCCGTCAGTGAGTGGACACAGCCAGATCCGACTGCGCCCTGCCTGCCCGTCTCCCGTGGGTAAGTGGACACAGCCAGATCCGCACTGCGCCCTGCCTGCCCGTCTCCCGTGGGCGAGTGGACACAGCCAGATCCGCACTGCGCCCTGCCTGCCCGTCTGCCGTGGGCGAGTGGACATAGCCAGATCCGCACGGCGCCCTGCCTGACAGTCTGCCGAGGGTGAGTGGACACAGCCAGATCCGCACTGCGCTCTGCCTGAGCGCCTGCCGTGGGTGAGTGGACACAGCCAGATCCGCACTGCGCCCTGGCCGACCGCATGCTGTGGGTGCGTGGACACAGCCAGATCCGCACTGCGCCCTGCCTGCCCGTCTCCCGTGGGTGAGTGGACACAGCCAGATCCGCACTGGGCCCTCCCTGCCCGTCTCCCGTGGGTGAGTGGACACAGCCATATCCGCACTGAGCCTTGCCTGCCCGTCTCACGTGGGTGGGTGGACACAGCCAGATCCGCACTGCGCCCTGCCTGCCCGTCTCCCGTGGTGAGTGGACACAGCCAGATCCGCACTGCACCCTGTCTGACCGTCTGACGTGGGTGAGTGGACACAGCCAGATCCACACTGCGCCCTGCCTGCCCGTCTGCCGTTGGCGAGTGGAAACAGCCAGATCCGCACTGCGCCCTGCCTGACTGCCTGCCGTGGGTGAGTGGACACAGCCAGATCCGCACTGCGCCCTGCCTTACTGCCTGCCGTGGGTGAGTGGACACAGCCAGATCCGTACTGCGCCCTGCCTTCCCGTCTCCCGTGGGTGAGTGGACACAGCCAGATCCGCACTGCGCCCAGCCTGCCCGTCTCCCGTGGGTGAGTGGACACAGCCAGATCCGCACTGCGCCCTGCCTGCCCGTCTCCCGTGGGTGAGTGGACACAGCCAGATCCGCACTGCGTCTTGCCTGCCCGTCTTCCGTCAGTGGGTGGACACAGCCAGATCCGACTGCGCCCTGCCTGCCCGTCTCCCGTGGGTAAGTGGACACAGCCAGATCCGCACTGCGCCCTGCATGCCCGTCTCCCGTGGGCGAGTGGACACAGCCAGATCCGCACTGCGCCCTGCCTGCCCGTCTGCCGTGGGCGAGTGGACATAGCCAGATCCGCACGGCGCCCTGCCTGACAGTCTGCCGTGGGTGAGTGGACACAGCCAGATCCGCACTGCGCTCTGCCTGAGCGCCTGCCGTGGGTGAGTGGACACAGCCAGATCCGCACTGCGCCCTGGCTGACCGCATGCCGTGGGTGCGTGGACACAGCCAGATCCGCACTGCGCCCTGCCTGACCGCCTGCCGTGGGTGAGTGGACACAGCCAGATCCGCACTGCGCCCTGCCTGACCGTCTGCCGTGGGTGAGTGGACACAGCCAGATCCGCACTGCGCCCTTCCTGACCGCCTGCCGTGGGTAAGTGGACACAGCCAGATCCGCACTGCGCCCTGCCTGCCCGTCTCCCGTGGGCGAGTGGACACAGCCAGATCCGCACTGCGCCCTGCCTGCCCGTCTGCCGTGGGTGAGTGGACACAGCCAGATCCGCACTGCGCCCTGCCTGACCGTCTGCCGTGGGTGAGTGGACACAGCGAGATCCGCACTGCGCCCTGCCTGCCCGTCTCCCGTTGGTGAGTGGACACAGCCAGATCCGCACTTCGCCCTGCCTTCCCGTCTCCCGTGGGTGAGTGGACACAGCCAGATCCGCACTGCGCCCAGCCTGCCCGTCTCCCGTGGGTGAGTGGACACAGCCATATCCGCACTGCGCCCTGCCTGCCCGTCTGCCGTGGGTGAGTGGACACAGCCAGATCCGTACTGCGCCCTGCGTGCCCGTCTGCCGTGGGTCAGTGGACTTAGCCAGATCCACACAGCACCGTCTCTGCCCGTCTCCCGTGGGTGAGTGGACACAGCCGGACCCGCACTGCGCCCTGCATGCCCGTCTCCCGTGGGTGAGTGGACACAGCCAGATCCGCAATGCGCCCTGCCTGCCCGTCTGCCGTGGGTGAGTGGACACAGCCAGATCCGACAGCGCCCTGCCTGCCCGTCTCCCGTGGGTAAGTGGACACAGCCAGATCCGCACTGCGCCCTGCCTGCCCGTCTCCCGTGGGCGAGTGGACACAGCCAGATCCGCACTGCGCCCTGCCTGCCCGTCTGCCGTGGGCGAGTGGACATAGCCAGATCCGCACGGCGCCCTGCCTGACAGTCTGCCGTGGGTGAGTGGACACAGCCAGATCCGCACTGCGCTCTGCCTGAGCGCCTGCCGTGGGTGAGTGGACACAGCCAGATCCGCACTGCGCCCTGCCTGCCCGTCTCCCGTGGGTGAGTGGACACAGCCAGATCCGCACTGCGTCTTGCCTGCCCGTCTTCCGTCAGTGGGTGGACACAGCCAGATCCGACTGCGCCCTGCCTGCCCGTCTCCCGTGGGTAAGTGGACACAGCCAGATCCGCACTGCGCCCTGCATGCCCGTCTCCCGTGGGCGAGTGGACACAGCCAGATCCGCACTGCGCCCTGCCTGCCCGTCTGCCGTGGGCGAGTGGACATAGCCAGATCCGCACGGCGCCCTGCCTGACAGTCTGCCGTGGGTGAGTGGACACAGCCAGATCCGCACTGCGCTCTGCCTGAGCGCCTGCCGTGGGTGAGTGGACACAGCCAGATCCGCACTGCGCCCTGGCTGACCGCATGCTGTGGGTGCGTGGACACAGCCAGATCCGCACTGCGCCCTGCCTGACCACCTGCCGTGGGTGAGTGGACACAGCCAGATCCGCACTGCGCCCTGCCTGACCGTCTGCCGTGGGTGAGTGGACACAGCCAGATCCGCACTGCGCCCTGCCTGACCGCCTGCCGTGGGTAAGTGGACACAGCCAGATCCGCACTGCGCCCTGCCTGCCCGTCTCCCGTGGGCGAGTGGACACAGCCAGATCCGCACTGCGCCCTGCCTTCCCGTCTGCCGTGGGTGAGTGGACACAGCCAGATCCGCACTGCGCCCTGCCTGACCGTCTGCCGTGGGTGAGTGGACACAGCGAGATCCGCACTGCGCCCTGCCTGCCCGTCTCCCGTGGGTGAGTGGACACAGCCAGATCCGCACTGCGCCCTGCCTTCCCGTCTCCCGTGGGTGAGTGGACACAGCCAGATCCGCACTGCGCCCAGCCTGCCCGTCTCCCGTAGGTGAGTGGACACAGCCATATCCGCACTGCGCCCTGCCTGCCCGTCTCCCGTGGGTGAGTGGACACAGCCAGATCCGCACTGCGTCTTGCCTGCCCGTCTTCCGTCAGTGGGTGGACACAGCCAGATCCGACTGCGCCCTGCCTGCCCGTCTCCCGTGGGTAAGTGGACACAGCCAGATCCGCACTGCGCCCTGCATGCCCGTCTCCCGTGGGCGAGTGGACACAGCCAGATCCGCACTGCGCCCTGCCTGACCGTCTGCCGTGGGTGAGTGGACACAGCGAGATCCGCACTGCGCCCTGCCTGCCCGTCTCCCGTGGGTGAGTGGACACAGCCAGATCCGCACTGCGCCCTGCCTTCCCGTCTCCCGTGGGTGAGTGGACACAGCCAGATCCGCACTGCGCCCAGCCTGCCCGTCTCCCGTGGGTGAGTGGACACAGCCATATCCGCACTGCGCCCTGCCTGCCCGTCTGCCGTGGGTGATTGGACACAGCCAGATCCGTACTGCGCCCTGCCTGCCCGTCTGCCGTGGGTCAGTGGACATAGCCAGATCCACACAGCACCGTCTCTGCCCGTCTCCCGTGGGTGAGTGGACACAGCCGGACCCGCACTGCGCCCTGCCTGCCCGTCTCCCGTGGGTGAGTGGACACCGCCAGATCCGCACTGCGCCCTGCCTGCCCGTCTCCCGTGGGCGAGTGGACACAGCCAGATCCGCACTGCGCCTTGCCTGCCCGTCTCCCGTGGGCGAGTGGACACAGCCAGATCCGCACTGCGCCCTGCCTGCCCGTCTCCCGTGGGCGAGTCGACACAGCCAGATCCGCACTGCGCCCTGCCTGCCCGTCTGCCGTGGGTCAGTGGACATAGCCAGATCCACACAGAACCGTCTCTTCCCGTCTCCCATGGGTGAGTGGACACAGCCAGATCCGCACTGCGCCTTGCCTGCCCATCTCCCGTGGGAGAGTGGACACAGTCAGATCCGCACTGCGCCCTGCCTGACCGTCTGCCGTGCGTGAGTGGACACAGCCAGATCCGCACTGCGCCCTGCATGCCCGTCTCCCGTGGGCGAGTGGACACAGCCAGATCCGCACTGCGCCCTGCCTGCCCGTCTGCCGTGGGCGAGTGGACATAGCCAGATCCGCACGGCGCCCTGCCTGACAGTCTGCCGTGGGTGAGTGGACACAGCCAGATCCGAACTGCGCTCTGCCTGAGCGCCTGCCGTGGGTGAGTGGACACAGCCAGATCCGCACTGCGCCCTGGCTGACCGCATGCTGTGGGTGCGTGGACACAGCCAGATCCGCACTGCGCCCTGCCTGAGCGCCTGCCGTGGGTGAGTGGACACAGCCAGATCCGCACTGTGCCCTGCCTGACCGCCTGCCGTGGGTGAGTGGACACAGCCAGATCCGCACTGCGCCCTGCCTGACCGTCTGCCGTGGGTGAGTGGACACAGCCAGATCCGCACTGCGCCCTGCCTGACCGCCTGCCGTGGGTAAGTGGACACAGCCACATCCGCACTGCGCCCTGCCTGCCCGTCTCCCGTGGGCGAGTGGACACAGCCAGATCCGCACTGCGCCCTGCCTGCCCGTCTTCCGTGGGTGAGTGGACACAGCCAGATCCGCACTGCGCCCTGCCTGCCCGTCTCCCGTGGGCGAGTGGACACAGCCAGAACCGCACTGCGCCTTGCCTGCCCGTCTCCCGTGGGCGAGTGGACACAGCCAGATCCGCACTGCGCCCTGCCTGCCCGTCTCCCGTGGGCGAGTCGACACAGCCAGATCCGCACTGCGCCCTGCCTGCCCGTCTGCCGTGGGTCAGTGGACATAGCCAGATCCACACAGCACCGTCTCTTCCCGTCTCCCATGGGTGAGTGGACACAGCCAGATCCGCACTGCGCCTTGCCTGCCCATCTCCCGTGGGTGAGTGGACACAGCCAGATCCGCACTGCGCCCTGCCTGCCCGTCTCCCGTGGGAGAGTGGACACAGTCAGATCCGCACTGCGCCCTGCCTGACCGTCTGCCGTGCGTGAGTGGACACAGCCAGATCCGCACTGCGCCCTGCCTGACCGCCTGCCATGGGTGAGTGGACACAGCCAGATCTGCACTGCGTCCTGCCTGACCGCCTGCCGTGGGTGAGTGGACACAGCCAGATCCGTACTGCGCCCTGCCTTCCCGTCTCCCGTGGGTGAGTGGACACAGGCAGATCCGCACTGCGCCCAGCCTGCCCGTCTCCCGTGGGTGAGTGGACACAGCCAGATCCGCACTGCGCCCTGCCTGCCCGTCTCCCGTGGGTGAGTGGACACAGCCAGATCCGCACTGCGTCTTGCCTGCCCGTCTTCCGTCAGTGAGTGGACACAGCCAGATCCGACTGCGCCCTGCCTGCCCGTCTCCCGTGGGTAAGTGGACACAGCCAGATCCGCACTGCGCCCTGCCTGCCCGTCTCCCGTGGGCGAGTGGACACAGCCAGATCCGCACTGCGCCCTGCCTGCCCGTCTGCCGTGGGCGAGTGGACATAGCCAGATCCGCACGGCGCCCTGCCTGACAGTCTGCCGTGGGTGAGTGGACACAGCCAGATCCGCACTGCGCTCTGCCTGAGCGCCTGCCGTGGGTGAGTGGACACAGCCAGATCCGCACTGCGCCCTGGCCGACCGCATGCTGTGGGTGCGTGGACACAGCCAGATCCGCACTGCGCCCTGCCTGCCCGTCTCCCGTGGGTGAGTGGACACAGCCAGATCCGCACTGGGCCCTCCCTGCCCGTCTCCCGTGGGTGAGTGGACACAGCCATATCCACACTGAGCCTTGCCTGCCCGTCTCACGTGGGTGGGTGGACACAGCCAGATCCGCACTGCGCCCTGCCTGCCCGTCTCCCGTGGTGAGTGGACACAGCCAGATCCGCACTGCACCCTGTCTGACCGTCTGACGTGGGTGAGTGGACACAGCCAGATCCGCACTGCGCCCTGCCTGCCCGTCTGCCGTTGGCGAGTGGAAACAGCCAGATCCGCACTGCGCCCTGCCTGACTGCCTGCCGTGGGTGAGTGGACACAGCCAGATCCGCACTGCGCCCTGCCTTACTGCCTGCCGTGGGTGAGTGGACACAGCCAGATCCGTACTGCGCCCTGCCTTCCCGTCTCCCGTGGGTGAGTGGACACAGCCAGATCCGCACTGCGCCCAGCCTGCCCGTCTCCCGTGGGTGAGTGGACACAGCCAGATCCGCACTGCGCCCTGCCTGCCCATCTCCCGTGGGTGAGTGGACACAGCCAGATCCGCACTGCGTCTTGCCTGCCCGTCTTCCGTCAGTGGGTGGACACAGCCAGATCCGACTGCGCCCTGCCTGCCCGTCTCCCGTGGGTAAGTGGACACAGCCAGATCCGCACTGCGCCCTGCATGCCCGTCTCCCGTGGGCGAGTGGACACAGCCAGATCCGCACTGCGCCCTGCCTGCCCGTCTGCCGTGGGCGAGTGGACATAGCCAGATCCGCACGGCGCCCTGCCTGACAGTCTGCCGTGGGTGAGTGGACACAGCCAGATCCGCACTGCGCTCTGCCTGAGCGCCTGCCGTGGGTGAGTGGACACAGCCAGATCCGCACTGCGCCCTGGCTGACCGCATGCCGTGGGTGCGTGGACACAGCCAGATCCGCACTGCGCCCTGCCTGACCGCCTGCCGTGGGTGAGTGGACACAGCCAGATCCGCACTGCGCCCTGCCTGACCGTCTGCCGTGGGTGAGTGGACACAGCCAGATCCGCACTGCGCCCTTCCTGACCGCCTGCCGTGGGTAAGTGGACACAGCCAGATCCGCACTGCGCCCTGCCTGCCCGTCTCCCGTGGGCGAGTGGACACAGCCAGATCCGCACTGCGCCCTGCCTGCCCGTCTGCCGTGGGTGAGTGGACACAGCCAGATCCGCACTGCGCCCTGCCTGACCGTCTGCCGTGGGTGAGTGGACACAGCGAGATCCGCACTGCGCCCTGCCTGCCCGTCTCCCGTTGGTGAGTGGACACAGCCAGATCCGCACTTCGCCCTGCCTTCCCGTCTCCCGTGGGTGAGTGGACACAGCCAGATCCGCACTGCGCCCAGCCTGCCCGTCTCCCGTGGGTGAGTGGACACAGCCATATCCGCACTGCGCCCTGCCTGCCCGTCTGCCGTGGGTGAGTGGACACAGCCAGATCCGTACTGCGCCCTGCCTGCCCGTCTGCCGTGGGTCAGTGGACTTAGCCAGATCCACACAGCACCGTCTCTGCCCGTCTCCCGTGGGTGAGTGGACACAGCCGGACCCGCACTGCGCCCTGCCTGCCCGTCTCCCGTGGGTGAGTGGACACAGCCAGATCCGCAATGCGCCCTGCCTGCCCGTCTCCCGTGGGCGAGTGGACACAGCCAGATCCGCACTGCGCCTTGCCGGCCCGTCTCCCGTGGGCGAGTGGACACCGCCAAATCCGCACTTCGCCCTGCCTGCCCGTCTCCCGTGGGCGAGTCGACACAGCCAGATCCGCACTGCGCCCTGCCTGCCCGTCTGCCGTGGGTCAGTGGACATAGCCAGATCCACACAGCACTGTCTCTGCCCGTCTCCCATGGGGGAGTGGACACAGCCAGATCCGCACTGCGCCTTGCCTGCCCATCTCCCGTGGGTGAGTGGACACAGCCAGATCCGCACTGCGCCCTGCCTGCCCGTCTCCCGTGGGCGAGTGGACACAGCCAGATCCGCACTGCGCCCTGCCTGACCGTCTGCCGTGCGTGAGTGGACACAGCCAGATCCGCACTGCGCCCTGCCTGACCGCCTGCCGTGGGTGAGTGGACACAGCCAGATCCGCACTGCGCCCTGCCTGACTGCCTGCCGTGGGTGAGTGGACACAGCCAGATCCGTACTGCGCCCTGCCTTCCCGTCTCCCGTGGGTGAGTGGACACAGCCAGATCCGCACTGCGCCCAGCCTGCCCGTCTCCCGTGGGTGAGTGGACACAGCCAGATCCGCACTGCGCCCTGCCTGCCCGTCTCCCGTGGGTGAGTGGACACAGCCAGATCCGCACTGCGTCGTGCCTGCCCGTCTTCCGTCAGTGGGTGGACACAGCCAGATCCGACTGCGCCCTGCCTGCCCGTCTCCCGTGGGTAAGTGGACACAGCCAGATCCCCACGGCGCCCTGCCTGACAGTCTGCCGTGGGTGAGTGGACACAGCCAGATCCGCACTGCGCTCTGCCTGAGCGCCTGCCGTGGGTGAGTGGACACAGCCAGATCCGCACTGCGCTCTGGCTGACCGCATGCTGTGGGTGCGTGGACACAGCCAGATCCGCACTGCGCCCTGCCTGACCGCCTGCCGTGGGTGAGTGGACACAGCCAGATCCGCACTGCGCCCTGCCTGACCGTCTGCCGTGGGTGAGTGGACACAGCCAGATCCGCACTGCGCCCTTCCTGACCGCCTGCCGTGGGTAAGTGGACACAGCCAGATCCGCACTGCGCCCTGCCTGCCCGTCTCCCGTGGGCGAGTGGACACAGCCAGATCCGCACTGCGCCCTGCCTGCCCGTCTGCCGTGGGTGAGTGGACACAGCCAGATCCGCACTGCGCCCTGCCTGCCCGTCTCCCGTGGGAGAGTGGACACAGTCAGATCCGCACTGCGCCCTGCCTGACCGTCTGCCGTGCGTGAGTGGACACAGCCAGATCCGCACTGCGCCCTGCCTGACCGCCTGCCGTGGGTGAGTGGACACAGCCAGATCTGCACTGCGCCCTGCCTGACCGCCTGCCGTGGGTGAGTGGACACAGCCAGATCCGTACTGCGCCCTGCCTTCCCGTCTCCCGTGGGTGAGTGGACACAGGCAGATCCGCACTGCGCCCAGCCTGCCCGTCTCCCGTGGGTGAGTGGACACAGCCAGATCCGCACTGCGCCCTGCCTGCCCGTCTCCCGTGGGTGAGTGGACACAGCCAGATCCGCACTGCGTCTTGCCTGCCCGTCTTCCGTCAGTGAGTGGACACAGCCAGATCCGACTGCGCCCTGCCTGCCCGTCTCCCGTGGGTAAGTGGACACAGCCAGATCCGCACTGCGCCCTGCCTGCCCGTCTCCCGTGGGCGAGTGGACAC
Organism: Microcebus murinus; assembly: GCF_040939455.1. Taxonomy (NCBI): domain Eukaryota; kingdom Metazoa; phylum Chordata; class Mammalia; order Primates; family Cheirogaleidae; genus Microcebus; species Microcebus murinus. Next base: position 103,998,481 of record NC_134112.1, on the reverse strand, counting down.
AGCCAGATCCGCACTGCGCCCTGCCTGCCCGTCTGCCGTGGGCGAGTGGACATAGCCAGATCCGCACGGCGCCCTGCCTGACAGTCTGCCGTGGGTGAGTGGACACAGCCAGATCCGCACTGCGCTCTGCCTGAGCGCCTGCCGTGGGTGAGTGGACACAGCCAGATCCGCACTGCGCCCTGGCCGACCGCATGCTGTGGGTGCGTGGACACAGCCAGATCCGCACTGCGCCCTGCCTGCCCGTCTCCCGTGGGTGAGTGGACACAGCCAGATCCGCACTGGGCCCTCCCTGCCCGTCTCCCGTGGGTGAGTGGACACAGCCATATCCGCACTGAGCCTTGCCTGCCCGTCTCACGTGGGTGGGTGGACACAGCCAGATCCGCACTGCGCCCTGCCTGCCCGTCTCCCGTGGTGAGTGGACACAGCCAGATCCGCACTGCACCCTGTCTGACCGTCTGACGTGGGTGAGTGGACACAGCCAGATCCACACTGCGCCCTGCCTGCCCGTCTGCCGCTGGCGAGTGGAAACAGCCAGATCCGCACTGCGCCCTGCCTGACTGCCTGCCGTGGGTGAGTGGACACAGCCAGATCCGCACTGCGCCCTGCCTTACTGCCTGCCGTGGGTGAGTGGACACAGCCAGATCCGTACTGCGCCCTGCCTTCCCGTCTCCCGTGGGTGAGTGGACACAGCCAGATCCGCACTGCGTCTTGCCTGCCCGTCTTCCGTCAGTGGGTGGACACAGCCAGATCCGACTGCGCCCTGCCTGCCCGTCTCCCGTGGGTAAGTGGACACAGCCAGATCCGCACTGCGCCCTGCATGCCCGTCTCCCGTGGGCGAGTGGACACAGCCAGATCCGCACTGCGCCCTGCCTGCCCGTCTGCCGTGGGCGAGTGGACATAGCCAGATCCGCACGGCGCCCTGCCTGACAGTCTGCCGTGGGTGAGTGGACACAGCCAGATCCGCACTGCGCTCTGCCTGAGCGCCTGCCGTGGGTGAGTGGACACAGCCAGATCCGCACTGCGCCCTGGCTGACCGCATGCCGTGGGTGCGTGGACACAGCCAGATCCGCACTGCGCCCTGCCTGACCGCCTGCCGTGGGTGAGTGGACACAGCCAGATCCGCACTGCGCCCTGCCTGACCGTCTGCCGTGGGTGAGTGGACACAGCCAGATCCGCACTGCGCCCTTCCTGACCGCCTGCCGTGGGTAAGTGGACACAGCCAGATCCGCACTGCGCCCTGCCTGCCCGTCTCCCGTGGGCGAGTGGACACAGCCAGATCCGCACTGCGCCCTGCCTGCCCGTCTGCCGTGGGTGAGTGGACACAGCCAGATCCGCACTGCGCCCTGCCTGACCGTCTGCCGTGGGTGAGTGGACACAGCGAGATCCGCACTGCGCCCTGCCTGCCCGTCTCCCGTTGGTGATTGGACACAGCCAGATCCGCACTTCGCCCTGCCTTCCCGTCTCCCGTGGGTGAGTGGACACAGCCAGATCCGCACTGCGCCCAGCCTGCCCGTCTCCCGTGGGTGAGTGGACACAGCCATATCCGCACTGCGCCCTGCCTGCCCGTCTGCCGTGGGTGAGTGGACACAGCCAGATCCGTACTGCGCCCTGCCTGCCCGTCTGCCGTGGGTCAGTGGACTTAGCCAGATCCACACAGCACCGTCTCTGCCCGTCTCCCGTGGGTGAGTGGACACAGCCGGACCCGCACTGCGCCCTGCCTGCCCGTCTCCCGTGGGTGAGTGGACACAGCCAGATCCGCAATGCGCCCTGCCTGCCCGTCTCCCGTGGGCGAGTGGACACAGCCAGATCCGCACTGCGCCTTGCCGGCCCGTCTCCCGTGGGCGAGTGGACACCGCCAAATCCGCACTTCGCCCTGCCTGCCCGTCTCCCGTGGGCGAGTCGACACAGCCAGATCCGCACTGCGCCCTGCCTGCCCGTCTGCCGTGGGTCAGTGGACATAGCCAGATCCACACAGCACTGTCTCTGCCCGTCTCCCATGGGGGAGTGGACACAGCCAGATCCGCACTGCGCCTTGCCTGCCCATCTCCCGTGGGTGAGTGGACACAGCCAGATCCGCACTGCGCCCTGCCTGCCCGTCTCCCGTGGGAGAGTGGACACAGCCAGATCCGCACTGCGCCCTGCCTGACCGTCTGCCGTGCGTGAGTGGACACAGCCAGATCCGCACTGCGCCCTGCCTGACCGCCTGCCGTGGGTGAGTGGACACAGCCAGATCCGCACTGCGCCCTGCCTGACTGCCTGCCGTGGGTGAGTGGACACAGCCAGATCCGTACTGCGCCCTGCCTTCCCGTCTCCCGTGGGTGAGTGGACACAGCCAGATCCGCACTGCGCCCAGCCTGCCCGTCTCCCGTGGGTGAGTGGACACAGCGAGATCCGCACTGCGCCCTGCCTGCCCGTCTCCCGTGGGTGAGTGGACACAGCCAGATCCGCACTGCGTCGTGCCTGCCCGTCTTCCGTCAGTGGGTGGACACAGCCAGATCCGCACTGCGCCCAGCCTGCCCGTCTCCCGTGGGTGAGTGGACACAGCCAGATACGCACTGCGCCCTGCCTGCCCGTCTCCCGTGGGTGAGTGGACACAGCCAGATCCGTACTGCGCCCTGCCTGCCCGTCTGCCGTGGGTCAGTGGACATAGCCAGATCCACACAGCACCGTCTCTGCCCGTCTCCCGTGGGTGAGTGGACACAGCCGGATCCGCACTGCGCCCTGCCTGCCCGTCTCCCGTGGGTGAGTGGACATAGCCAGATCCGCAATGCGCCCTGCCTGCCCGTCTCCCGTGGGCGAGTGGACACAGCCAGATCCGCACTGCGCCTTGCCTGCCCGTCTCCCGTGGGCGAGTGGACACAGCCAGATCCGCACTGCGCCCTGCCTGCCCGTGTCCCGTGGGCGAGTCGACACAGCCAGATCCGCACTGCGCCCTGCCTGCCCGTCTACCGTGGGTCAGTGGACATAGCCAGATCCACACAGCACCGTCTCTGCCCGTCTCCCATGGGGGAGTGGACACAGCCAGATCCGTACTGCGCCTTGCCTGCCCATCTCCCGTGGGTGAGTGGACACAGCCAGATCCGCACTGCGCCCTGCCTGCCCGTCTCCCGTGGGCGAGTGGACACAGCCAGATCCGCACTGCGCCCTGCCTGACCGTCTGCCGTGCGTGAGTGGACACAGCCAGATCCGCACTGCGCCCTGCCTGACCGCCTGCCGTGGGTGAGTGGACACAGCCAGATCCGCACTGCGCCCTGCCGGACAGCCTGCCGTGGGTGAGTGGACACAGCCAGATCCGTACTGCGCCCTGCCTTCCCGTCTCCCGTGGGTGAGTGGACACAGCCAGATCCGCACTGCGCCCAGCCTGCCCGTCTCCCGTGGGTGAGTGGACACAGCCAGATCCGCACTGCGCCCTGCCTGCCCGTCTCCCGTGGGTGAGTGGACACAGCCAGATCCGCACTGCGCCCTGCCTGCTCGTCTGCCGTGGGTGAGTGGACACAGCCAGATCCGCACTGCGCCCTGCATGCCCGTCTGCCGTGGGTGAGTGGACACAGCCAGATCTGCACTGCGCCCTGCCTGCCCGTCTGCCGTGGGTGAGTGGACACAGCCAGATCCGCATTGCGCCCTGCCTGACCGTCTGCCGTTGGTCAGTGGACACAGCGAGATCCCCACTGCGCCCTGCCTGCCCGTCTCCCGTGGGTGAGTGGACACAGCCAGATCCGCACTGCGCCCTGCCTGCCCGTCTCCCGTGGGTGAGTGGACACAGCCAGATCCGCACTGCGCCCTGCCTACCCGTCTCCCGTGGGTGAGTGGACACAGCCAGATCCGCATTGTACCCTGCCTGACAGCCTGCCGTGGGTGAGTGGACACAGCCAGATCCGTACTGCGCCCTGCCTGCCCGTCTGCCGTGGGTCAGTGGACATAGCCAGATCCACACAGCACCGTCTCTGCCCGTCTCCCGTGGGTGAGTGGACACAGCCGGATCCGCACTGCGCCCTGCCTGCCCGTCTCCCGTGGGTGAGTGGACACAGCCAGATCCGCAATGCGCCCTGCCTGCCCGTCTCCCGTGGGCGAGTGGACACAGCCAGATCCGCACTGCGCCTTGCCTGCCCGTCTCCCGTGGGCGAGTGGACACAGCCAGATCCGCACTGCGCCCTGCCTGCCCGTCTCCCGTGGGCGAGTCGACACAGCCAGATCCGCACTGCGCCCTGCCTGCCCGTCTGCCGTGGGTCAGTGGACATAGCCAGATCCACACAGCACCGTCTCTTCCCGTCTCCCATGGGTGAGTGGACACAGCCAGATCCGCATGCGCCTTGCCTGCCAATCTCCCGTGGGTGAGTGGACACAGCCAGATCCGCACTGCGCCCTGCCTGCCCGTCTCCCGTGGGAGAGTGGACACAGTCAGATCCGCACTGCGCCCTGCCTGACCGTCTGCCGTGCGTGAGTGGACACAGCCAGATCCGCACTGCGCCCTGCCTGACCGCCTGCCGTGGGTGAGTGGACACAGCCAGATCCGCACTGCGCCCTGCCTGACTGCCTGCCGTGGGTGAGTGGACACAGCCAGATCCGTACTGCGCCCTGCCTTCCCGTCTCCCGTGGGTGAGTGGACACAGCCAGATCCGCACTGCGCCCAGCCTGCCCGTCTCCCGTGGGTGAGTGGACACAGCCAGATCCGCACTGCGCCCTGCCTGCCCGTCTCCCGTGGGTGAGTGGACACAGCCAGATCCGCACTGCGTCTTGCCTGCCCGTCTTCCGTCAGTGAGTGGACACAGCCAGATCCGACTGCGCCCTGCCTGCCCGTCTCCCGTGGGTAAGTGGACACAGCCAGATCCGCACTGCGCCCTGCCTGCCCGTCTCCCGTGGGCGAGTGGACACAGCCAGATCCGCACTGCGCCCTGCCTGCCCGTCTGCCGTGGGCGAGTGGACATAGCCAGATCCGCACGGCGCCCTGCCTGACAGTCTGCCGTGGGTGAGTGGACACAGCCAGATCCGCACTGCGCTCTGCCTGAGCGCCTGCCGTGGGTGAGTGGACACAGCCAGATCCGCACTGCGCCCTGGCTGACCGCATGCTGTGGGTGCGTGGACACAGCCAGATCCGCACTGCGCCCTGCCTGCCCGTCTCCCGTGGGTGAGTGGACACAGCCAGATCCGCACTGGGCCCTCCCTGCCCGTCTCCCGTGGGTGAGTGGACACAGCCATATCCGCACTGAGCCTTGCCTGCCCGTCTCACGTGGGTGGGTGGACACAGCCAGATCCGCACTGCGCCCTGCCTGCCCGTCTCCCGTGGTGAGTGGACACAGCCAGATCCGCACTGCACCCTGTCTGACCGTCTGACGTGGGTGAGTGGACACAGCCAGATCCGCACTGCGCCCTGCCTGCCCGTCTGCCGTTGGCGAGTGGAAACAGCCAGATCCGCACTGCGCCCTGCCTGCCCGTCTCCCGTGGGTGAGTGCACACAGCCGGATCCGCACTGTGTGCTGCCTGCCCGTCTCCCGTGTGTGAGTGGACACAGCCAGATCCGCACTGCGCCCTGCCTGACCGTCTGCCGTGGGTGAGTGGACACAGCCAGATCCGCACTGCGCCCTGCCTGCCCGTCTCCCGTGGGTGAGTGGACACAGCCAGATCCGCACTGCGCCCTGCCTTCCCGTCTCCCGTGGGTGAGTGGACACAGCCAGATCAGCACTGCGCCCTGCCTGCCCGTCTCCCGTGGGTGAGTGGACACAGCCAGATCCGCACTGCGCCCTGCCTGCCCGTCTCCCGTGGGCGAGTGGACACAGCCAGATCCGCACTGCGCCTTGCCTGCCCGTCTCCCGTGGGTGAGTGGACACAGCCAGATACGCACTGCGTCTTGCCTGCCCGTCTTCCGTCAGTGAGTGGACACAGCCAGATCCGACTGCGCCCTGCCTGCCCGTCTCCCGTGGGTGAGTGGACACCTCCAGATCCGCACTGCGCCCTGCCTACCCGTCTGCCGTGGGTGAGTGGACACAGCCAGATCCGCATTGCGCCCGGCCTGACCGTCTGCCGTGGGTGAGTGGACACAGCGAGATCCACACTGCGCCCTGCCTGCCCGTCTCCCGTGGGTGAGTGGACACAGCCAGATCCGCACTGCGCCCTGCCTACCCGTCTCCCGTGGGTGAGTGGACATAGCCAGATCTGCACTGAGCCTTGCATGCCCGTCTCCCGTGGGTGAGTGGACACAGCCAGATCCGCACTGCGCCCTGCCTGACCGTCTCCCGTGGGTGAGTGGACACAGCCAGATCCGCACTGCGCCCTGCCTGCCCGTCTCCCGTGGGTGAGTGGACACAGCCATATCCGCACTTAGCCTTGCCTGCCCGTCTCACGTGGGTGAGTGGACACAGCCAGATCCGCACTGCGCCCTGCCGGCCCGTCTCCCGTGGTGAGTGGACACAGCCAGATCCGCACTGCACCCTGTCTGACCGTCTGACGTGGGTGAGTGGACACAGCCAGATCCGCACTGCGCCCAGCCTGCCCGTCTGCCGTTGGCGTGTGGAAACAGCCAGTTCCGCACTGCGCCCTGCCTGCCCGTCTCCCGTGGGTGAGTGGACACAGCCGGATCCGCACTGCGTGCTGCCTGCCCATCTCCCGTGGGTGAGTGGACACAGCCAGATTCGCACTGCGCCCTGCCTGACCGTCTGCCGTCGGTGAGTGGACACAGCCAGATCCGCACTGCGCCCTGCCTGACCGCCTGTCCTGGGTGAGTGGACACAGCCAGATCCGCACTGCGCCCTGCCTGATCGCCTGCCGTGGGTGAGTGGACACAGCCAGATCCGCACTGCGCCCTGCCTGCCCATCTCCCGTGGCCGAGTGGACATAGCCAGATCCGCACTGCGCCCTGCCTGCCCGTCTGCCGTGGGTGAGTGGACACAGCCAGACCCGCACTGCGCCCTGCCTGACCGTCTGCCGTGGGTGAGTGGACACAGCGAGATCCGCACTGCGCCCTGCCTGCCCGTCTCCCGTGGGTGAGTGGACACAGCCAGATCCGCACTGCGCCCTGCCTTCCCGTCTCCCGTGGGTGAGTGGACACAGCCAGATCCGCACTGCGCCCAGCCTGCCCGTCTCCCGTGGGTGAGTGGACACAGCCAGATCCGCACTGCCCGTCTCCCGTGGGTGAGTGGACACAGCCAGATCCGCACTGCGCCCTGCCTGCCCGTCCGCCATGGGTGAGTGGACACAGCCAGATCCGCACTGCGCCCTGCCTGCCCGTCTGCCGTGGGTCAGTGGACACAGCCAGATCCACACTGCGCCCTGCTTGCCCGTCTGCCGTGGGTGAGTGGACACAGCCAGATCCGCACTGCGCCTTGCCTGCTCGTCTACCGTGGGTGAGTGGTACAGCCAGATCCGCACTGCGCCCTGCCTGCCCGTCTCCCGTGGGTGAGTGGACACAGCCAGATCCGCACTGCACCCTGCCTGCCCGTCTCCCGTGGGTGAGTGGACACAGCCAGATCCGCACTGCGCCCTGCCTGCCCGTCTCCCGTGGGTGAGTGGACATAGCCAGATCTGCACTGAGCCTTGCCTGCCCGTCTCCCGTGGGTGAGTGGACACAGCCAGATCCGCACTGTGCCCTGCCTTCCCGTCTCCCGTGGGTGAGTGGACACAGCCAGATCCGCACTGCACCTTGCCTGCCCGAATCACGTTGGTGAGTGGACACAGCCAGATCCGCACTGCGCCCTGCCTGCCCGTCTCCCGTGGGTGAGTGGACACAGCCAGATCCGCACTGCACCCTGCCTGACCGTCTGCCGTGGGTGAGTGGACACAGCCAGATCTGCACTGCGCCCTGCCTGCCCGTCTGCCGTGGGTCAGTGGACATAGCCATATCCACACAGCACACTCTCTGCCCGTCTCCCGTGGGTGAGTGGACACAGCCAGGTCCACACTGCGCCTTGCCTGCCCGTCTCCCCTGGGAGAGTGGACACAGCCAGATCCGCACTGCGCTCTGCCTGAGCGCCTGCCGTGGGTGAGTGGACACAGCCAGATCCGCACTGCACCCTGGCTGACCGCATGCTGTGGGTGCGTGGACACAGCCAGATCCGCACTGCACCCTGCCTGACCGCCTGCCGTGGGTGAGTGGACACACCCAGATCCGCACTGCGCCCTGCCTGACCGTCTGCCGTGGGTGAGTGGACACAGCCAGATCCGCACTGCGCCCTGCCTGACCGCCTGCCGTGGGTGAGTGGACACAGCCAGATCCGCACTGCGCCCTGAATGCCCGTCTCCCGTGGGCGCGTCGACACAGCCAGATTCGCACTGCGCCCTGCCTGCCCGTCTGCCGTGGGTCAGTGGACATAGCCAGATCCACACAGCACCGTCTCTGCCCGTCTCCCGTGGGCGAGTGGACACAGCCAGATCCGCACTGCGCCCTGCCTGCCCGTCTCCCGTGGGCGAGTCGACACAGCCAGATCCGCACTGCGCCCTGCCTGCCCGTCGGCCGTGGGTCAGTGGACATAGCCAGATCCACACAGCACCGTCTCTGCCCGTCTCCCGTGGGTGAGTGGACACAGCCAGATCCGCTCTGCGCCTTGCCTGCCCATCTCCCGTGGGTGAGTGGACACAGCCAGATCCACACTGCGCCCTGCCTGCCCGTCTCCCGTGGGAGAGTGGACACAGCCAGATCCGCACTGCGCCCTGCCTGACCGTCTGCCGTGCGTGAGTGGACACAGCCAGATCCGCACTGCCCCCGCCTGACCGCCTGCCGTGGGTGAGTGGACACAGCCAGATCCGCACTGCGCCCTGCCTGACTGCCTGCCGTGGGTGAGTGGACACAGCCAGATCCGTACTGCGCCCTGCCTTCCCGTCTCCCGTGGGTGAGTGGACACAGCCAGATCCGCACTGCGCCGAGCCTGCCCGTCTCCCGTGGGTGAGTGGACACAGCCAGATCCGCACTGCGCCCTGCCTGCCCGTCTCCCGTGGGTGAGTGGACACAGCCAGATCCGCACTGCGTCTTGCCTGCCCGTCTTCCGTCAGTGAGTGGACACAGCCAGATCCGACTGCGCCCTGCCTGCCCGTCTCCCGTGGGTAAGTGGACACAGCCAGATCCGCACTGCGCCCTGCCTGCCCGTCTCCCGTGGGCGAGTGGACACAGCCAGATCCGCACTGCGCCCTGCCTGCCCGTCTCCCGTGGGCGAGTGGACATAGCCAGATCCGCACGGCGCCCTGCCTGACAGTCTGCCGTGGGTGAGTGGACACAGCCAGATCCGCACTGCGCTCTGCCTGAGCGCCTGCCGTGGGTGAGTGGACACAGCCAGATCCGCACTGCGCCCTGGCTGACCGCATGCTGTGGGTGCGTGGACACAGCCAGATCCGCACTGCGCCCTGCCTGCCCGTCTCCCGTGGGTGAGTGGACACAGCCAGATCCGCACTGGGCCCTCCCTGCCCGTCTCCCGTGGGTGAGTGGACACAGCCATATCCGCACTGAGCCTTGCCTGCCCGTCTCACGTGGGTGGGTGGACACAGCCAGATCCGCAATGCACCCTGCCTGCCCGTCTCCCGTGGTGAGTGGACACAGCCAGATCCGCACTGCACCCTGTCTGACCGTCTGACGTGGGTGAGTGGACACAGCCAGATCCGCACTGCGCCCTGCCTGCCCGTCTGCCGTTGGCGAGTGGAAACAGCCAGATCCGCACTGCGCCCTGCCTGCCCGTCTCCCGTGGGTGAGTGCACACAGCCGGATCCGCACTGTGTGCTGCCTGCCCGTCTCCCGTGTGTGAGTGGACACAGCCAGATCCGCACTGCGCCCTGCCTGCCCGTCTGCCGTTGGCGAGTGGAAACAGCCAGATCCGCACTGCGCCCTGCCTGCCCGTCTCCCGTGGGCGAGTGGACACAGCCAGATCCGCACTGCCCCCTGCCTTCCCGTCTCCCGTGGGTGAGTGGACACAGCCAGATCAGCACTGCGCCCTGCCTGCCCGTCTCCCGTGGGCGAGTGGACACAGCCAGATCCGCACTGCGCCTTGCCTGCCCGTCTCCCGTGGGTGAGTGGACACAGCCAGATACGCACTGCGTCTTGCCTGCCCGTCTTCCGTCAGTGAGTGGACACAGCCAGATCCGACTGCGCCCTGCCTGCCCGTCTCCCGTGGGTAAGTGGACACAGCCAGATCCGCACTGCGCCCTGCCTGCCCGTCTCCCGTGGGCGAGTGGACACAGCCAGATCCGCACTGCCCCCTGCCTTCCCGTCTCCCGTGGGTGAGTGAACACAGCCAGATCCGCACTGCACCCTGCCTGCCCGTCTGCCGTGGGTCAGTGGACATAGCCACATCCACACAGCACCCTCTCTGCCCGTCTCCCATGGGTGAGTGGACACCGCCAGATCCACACTGCGCCCTGCCTGCCCGTCTCCCATGGGTGAGTGGACACAGCCAGATCCGCACTGTGCCTTGCCTGCCCGTCTCCCGTGGGTGAGTGGACACAGCCAGATCTGCACTGCGCCCTGCCTGCCCGTCTCCTGTGGGTGAGTGGACACAGCGAGATCTGCACTGCGCCCTGCCTGCCCGTGTCCCGTGGGTGAGTGGACACAGCCAGATCCACAGTGCACCCAGCTTGCCCGTCTCCCATGGGTGAGTGGACACAGCCAGATCCACACTGCGCCTTGCCTGCCCGTCTCCCGTGGGTGAGTGTACACAGCCAGATCCAAACTGCGCCCTGCCTGCCCGTCTCCCGTGGGTGAGTGGACACAGCCAGATCTGCACTGCGCCCTGCCTGCCCGTCTCCCGTGGGTGAGTGGACACAGCCAGATCCGCACTGCGCCCTGCCTGACCGTCTGCCGTGGGTGAGTGGACACAGCCAGATTCGCACTGCGCCCTGCCTGCCCGTCTGCCGTGGGTCAGTGGACATAGCCAGATCCACACAGCACCCTCTCTGCCCGTCTCCCATGGGTGAGTGGACACAGCCAGATCCACACTGCACCTTGCCTGCCCGTCTCCCGTGGGTGAGTGGACACAGCCAGATCCGCACTGCGCCTTGCCTGCCCATCTGCCGTGGGTCAGTGGACATAGCAAGATCCACACAGCATTCTCTCTGCCCGTCTCCCGTTGGTGAGTGGACACAGCCAGATCCGCATTGCGCCCTGCCTGCCCGTCTGCCGTGGGTCAGTGGGCAAAGCCAGATCCACACTGCACTCTCTCTGCTCGTCTCCCGTGGGTGAGTGGACACAGCCAGAACCACACTGCGCCTTGCCTGCCCATCTCCTGTGGGTGAGTGGTCACAGGCAGATCCGCACTGCGCCCTGCCTGCCCGTCTGCCATGGGTGAGTGGACACAGACAAATCCGCACTGCGCCCTGCCTGCCCGTCTCCCGTGGGTGAGTGGCCATAGCCAGATACACACAGCACACTCTCTGCCCGTCTCCCGAGGGTGAGTGGACACAGCCAGATACACACAGCACCCTCTCTGCACGTCTCCCATCGGTTAGTGGACACAGGCAGATCGACACTGTGCCCTGCCTGCCCCTCTGCCGTGGGTCAGTGAACACAGCCAGATCCACACAGCACCCTCTCTGCCCGTTTCCCGTGGGTGAGTGGACACAGCCAGATCCACACTGCGCCTTGCCTGCCCGTCTCCAGTGGGTGAGTGGACACAGCCAGATCCGCACTGCGCCCTGCCTGCCCGTCTCCCGTGGGTGAGTGTACACAGCCAGATCCACACTGCGCCTTGCCTGCCCGTCTTCCGTGGGTGAGTGGACACAGCCAGATCCGCACTGTGCCCTGCCTGACCGTCAGCCATGGGTTAGTGGACACAGCCAGATATGCACTGCGCCCTGCCTGCCCGTCTGCCGTGGGTCAGTGGACGTAGCCATATCCACACAGCACACTCTCTTCCCGTCTCCCGTGGGTTAGTGGACACAGCCAGATCCACACTGCGCCTTGCCTACCCGTCTCTCTTGGGTGAGTGGACACAGCCAGATCCGCACTGCGCCCTGCCTAACCGTTAGCCGTGGGTGAGTCGACACAGCGAGATCTGCACTGCGCCCTGCCTGCCCGTCTGCCGTGGGTCAGTGGACATCGCCAGATCCACACAGAACCCTCTCTGCCCATCTCCCGTGTGTGAGTGGACACAGCCAGATCCACACTGCGCCTTGCCTGCCCGTCTCCCGTGGGTGAGTGGACACAGCCAGATCCGCACTGCGCCCTGCCTGCTCGTCTGCCGTGGGTGAGTGGACACAGCCAGATCCGCACTGCGCCCTGCCTGCCCGTCTGCCGTGGGTGATTGGCACAGCCAGATCCGCATTGCGCCCGGCCTGACCGTCTGCCGTGGGTGAGTGGACACAGCGAGATCCACACTGCGCCCTGCCTGCCCGTCTCCCGTGGGTGAGTGGACACAGCCAGATCCGCACTGCGCCCTGCCTGCCCGTCTCCCGTGGGTGAGTGGACATAGCCAGATCTGCACTGAGCCTTGCCTGCCCGTCTCCCGTGGGTGAGTGGACACAGCCAGATCCGCACTGCGCCCTGCCTGCCCGTCTCCCGTGGGTGAGTGGACACAGCCAGATCCGCACTGCGCCCTGCCTGCCCGTCTCCCGTGGGTGAGTGGACACAGCCATATCCGCACTTAGCCTTGCCTGCCCGTCTCACGTGGGTGAGTGGACACAGCCAGATCCGCACTGCGCCCTGCCGGCCCGTCTCCCGTGGTGAGTGGACACAGCCAGATCCGCACTGCACCCTGTCTGACCGTCTGACGTGGGTGAGTGGACACAGCCAGATCCGCACTGCGCCCTGCCTGCCCATCTCCCGTGGCCGAGTGGACATAGCCAGATCCGCACTGCTCCCTGCCTGCCCGTCTGCCGTGGGTGAGTGGACACAGCCAGATCCGCACTGCGTCCTGCCTGACCGTCTGCCGTGGGTGAGTGGACACAGCGAGATCCGCACTGCGCCCTGCCTGCCCGTCTCCCGTGGGTGAGTGGACACAGCCAGATCCGCACTGCGCCCTGCCTTCCCGTCTCCCGTGGGTGAGTGGACACAGCCAGATCCGCACTGCGCCCAGCCTGCCCGTCTCCCGTGGGTGAGTGGACACAGCCAGATCCGCACTGCGCCCTGCCTTCCCGTCTCCCGTGGGTGAGTGGACACAGCCAGATCCGCACTGCGCCCTGCCTGCCCGTCCGCCATGGGTGAGTGGACACAGCCAGATCCGCACTGCGCCCTGCCTGCCCGTCTGCCGTGGGTCAGTGGACACAGCCAGATCCACACTGCGCCCTGCTTGCCCGTCTGCCGTGGGTGAGTGGACACAGCCAGATCCGCACTGCGCCTTGCCTGCTCGTCTACCGTGGGTGAGTGGTACAGCCAGATCCGCACTGCGCCCTGCCTGCCCGTCTCCCGTGGGTGAGTGGACACAGCCAGATCCGCACTGCACCCTGCCTGCCCGTCTCCCGTGGGTGAGTGGACACAGCCAGATCCGCACTGCGCCCTGCCTGCCCGTCTCCCGTGGGTGAGTGGACATAGCCAGATCTGCACTGAGCCTTGCCTGCCCGTCTCCCGTGGGTGAGTGGACACAGCCAGATCCGCACTGTGCCCTGCCTTCCCGTCTCCCGTGGGTGAGTGGACACAGCCAGATCCGCACTGCACCTTGCCTGCCCGAATCACGTTGGTGAGTGGACACAGCCAGATCCGCACTGCGCCCTGCCTGCCCGTCTCCTGTGGGTGAGTGGACACAGCAAGATCCGCACTGCACCCTGCCTGACCGTCTGCCGTGGGTGAGTGGACACAGCCAGATCTGCACTGCGCCCTGCCTGCCCGTCTGCCGTGGGTCAGTGGACATAGCCATATCCACACAGCACACTCTCTGCCCGTCTCCCGTGGGTGAGTGGACACAGCCAGGTCCACACTGCGCCTTGCCTGCCCGTCTCCCCTGGGAGAGTGGACACAGCCAGATCCGCACTGCGCTCTGCCTGAGCGCCTGCCGTGGGTGAGTGGACACAGCCAGATCCGCACTGCACCCTGGCTGACCGCATGCTGTGGGTGCGTGGACACAGCCAGATCCGCACTGCACCCTGCCTGACCGCCTGCCGTGGGTGAGTGGACACAGCCAGATCCGCACTGCGCCCTGCCTGACCGTCTGCCGTGGGTGAGTGGACACAGCCAGAACCGCACTGCGCCCTGCCTGACCGCCTGCCGTGGGTGAGTGGACACAGCCAGATCCGCACTGCGCCCTGAATGCCCGTCTCCCGTGGGCGCGTCGACACAGCCATATTCGCACTGCGCCCTGCCTGCCCGTCTGCCGTGGGTCAGTGGACATAGCCAGATCCACACAGCACCGTCTCTGCCCGTCTCCCGTGGGCGAGTGGACACAGCCAGATCCGCACTGCGCCCTGCCTGCCCGTCTCCCGTGGGCGAGTCGACACAGCCAGATCCGCACTGCGCCCTGCCTGCCCGTCGGCCGTGGGTCAGTGGACATAGCCAGATCCACACAGCACCGTCTCTGCCCGTCTCCCGTGGGTGAGTGGACACAGCCAGATCCGCTCTGCGCCTTGCCTGCCCATCTCCCGTGGGTGAGTGGACACAGCCAGATCCGCACTGCGCCCTGCCTGCCCGTCTCCCGTGGGAGAGTGGACACAGCCAGATCCGCACTGCGCCCTGCCTGACCGTCTGCCGTGCGTGAGTGGACACAGCCAGATCCGCACTGCCCCCGCCTGACCGCCTGCCGTGGGTGAGTGGACACAGCCAGATCCGCACTGCGCCCTGCCTGACTGCCTGCCGTGGGTGAGTGGACACAGCCAGATCCGTACTGCGCCCTGCCTTCCCGTCTCCCGTGGGTGAGTGGACACAGCCAGATCCGCACTGCGCCGAGCCTGCCCGTCTCCCGTGGGTGAGTGGACACAGCCAGATCCGCACTGCGCCCTGCCTGCCCGTCTCCCGTGGGTGAGTGGACACAGCCAGATCCGCACTGCGTCTTGCCTGCCCGTCTTCCGTCAGTGAGTGGACACAGCCAGATCCGACTGCGCCCTGCCTGCCCGTCTCCCGTGGGTAAGTGGACACAGCCAGATCCGCACTGCGCCCTGCCTGCCCGTCTCCCGTGGGTGAGTGGACACAGCCAGATCCGCACTGCGCCCTGCCTGCCCGTCCGCCATGGGTGAGTGGACACAGCCAGATCCGCACTGCGCCCTGCCTGCCCGTCCGCCATGGGTGAGTGGACACAGCCAGATCCGCACTGCGCCCTGCCTGCCCGTCTGCCGTGGGTCAGTGGACACAGCCAGATCCACACTGCGCCCTGCTTGCCCGTCTGCCGTGGGTGAGTGGACACAGCCAGATCCGCACTGCGCCTTGCCTGCTCGTCTACCGTGGGTGAGTGGTACAGCCAGATCCGCACTGCGCCCTGCCTGCCCGTCTCCCGTGGGTGAGTGGACACAGCCAGATCCGCACTGCACCCTGCCTGCCCGTCTCCCGTGGGTGAGTGGACACAGCCAGATCCGCACTGCGCCCTGCCTGCCCGTCTCCCGTGGGTGAGTGGACATAGCCAGATCTGCACTGAGCCTTGCCTGCCCGTCTCCCGTGGGTGAGTGGACACAGCCAGATCCGCACTGTGCCCTGCCTTCCCGTCTCCCGTGGGTGAGTGGACACAGCCAGATCCGCACTGCACCTTGCCTGCCCGAATCACGTTGGTGAGTGGACACAGCCAGATCCGCACTGCGCCCTGCCTGCCCGTCTCCTGTGGGTGAGTGGACACAGCAAGATCCGCACTGCACCCTGCCTGACCGTCTGCCGTGGGTGAGTGGACACAGCCAGATCTGCACTGCGCCCTGCCTGCCCGTCTGCCGTGGGTCAGTGGACATAGCCATATCCACACAGCACACTCTCTGCCCGTCTCCCGTGGGTGAGTGGACACAGCCAGGTCCACACTGCGCCTTGCCTGCCCGTCTCCCCTGGGAGAGTGGACACAGCCAGATCCGCACTGCGCTCTGCCTGAGCGCCTGCCGTGGGTGAGTGGACACAGCCAGATCCGCACTGCACCCTGGCTGACCGCATGCTGTGGGTGCGTGGACACAGCCAGATCCGCACTGCACCCTGCCTGACCGCCTGCCGTGGGTGAGTGGACACAGCCAGATCCGCACTGCGCCCTGCCTGACCGTCTGCCGTGGGTGAGTGGACACAGCCAGAACCGCACTGCGCCCTGCCTGACCGCCTGCCGTGGGTGAGTGGACACAGCCAGATCCGCACTGCGCCCTGAATGCCCGTCTCCCGTGGGCGCGTCGACACAGCCATATTCGCACTGCGCCCTGCCTGCCCGTCTGCCGTGGGTCAGTGGACATAGCCAGATCCACACAGCACCGTCTCTGCCCGTCTCCCGTGGGCGAGTGGACACAGCCAGATCCGCACTGCGCCCTGCCTGCCCGTCTCCCGTGGGCGAGTCGACACAGCCAGATCCGCACTGCGCCCTGCCTGCCCGTCGGCCGTGGGTCAGTGGACATAGCCAGATCCACACAGCACCGTCTCTGCCCGTCTCCCGTGGGTGAGTGGACACAGCCAGATCCGCTCTGCGCCTTGCCTGCCCATCTCCCGTGGGTGAGTGGACACAGCCAGATCCGCACTGCGCCCTGCCTGCCCGTCTCCCGTGGGAGAGTGGACACAGCCAGATCCGCACTGCGCCCTGCCTGACCGTCTGCCGTGCGTGAGTGGACACAGCCAGATCCGCACTGCCCCCGCCTGACCGCCTGCCGTGGGTGAGTGGACACAGCCAGATCCGCACTGCGCCCTGCCTGACTGCCTGCCGTGGGTGAGTGGACACAGCCAGATCCGTACTGCGCCCTGCCTTCCCGTCTCCCGTGGGTGAGTGGACACAGCCAGATCCGCACTGCGCCGAGCCTGCCCGTCTCCCGTGGGTGAGTGGACACAGCCAGATCCGCACTGCGCCCTGCCTGCCCGTCTCCCGTGGGTGAGTGGACACAGCCAGATCCGCACTGCGTCTTGCCTGCCCGTCTTCCGTCAGTGAGTGGACACAGCCAGATCCGACTGCGCCCTGCCTGCCCGTCTCCCGTGGGTAAGTGGACACAGCCAGATCCGCACTGCGCCCTGCCTGCCTGTCTCCCGTGGGCGAGTGGACACAGCCAGATCCGCACTGCGCCCTGCCTGCCCGTCTGCCGTGGGCGAGTGGACATAGCCAGATCCGCACGGCGCCCTGCCTGACAGTCTGCCGTGGGTGAGTGGACACAGCCAGATCCGCACTGCGCTCTGCCTGAGCGCCTGCCGTGGGTGAGTGGACACAGCCAGATCCGCACTGCGCCCAGCCTGCCCGTCTCCCGTGGGTGAGTGGACACAGCCAGATCCGCACTGCGCCCTGCCTGCCCGTCTCCCATGGGTGAGTGGACACAGCCAGATCCGCACTGCGTCTTGCCTGCCCATCTTCCGTCAGTGAGTGGACACAGCCAGATCCGACTGCACCCTGCCTGCCCGTCTCCCGTGGGTAAGTGGACACAGCCAGATCCGCACTGCGCCCTGCCTGCCCATCTCCCGTGGGCGAGTGGACACAGCCAGATCCGCACTGCGCCCTGCCTGCCCGTCTGCCGTGGGCGAGTGGACATAGCCAGATCCGCACGGCGCCCTGCCTGACAGTCTGCCGTGGGTGAGTGGACACAGCCAGATCCGCACTGCGCTCTGCCTGAGCGCCTGCCGTGGGTCCGTGGACACAGCCAGATCCGCACTGCGCCCTGCCTGCCCGTCTCCCGTGGGTGAGTGGACACAGCCAGATCCGCACTGCGCCCTGCCTACCCGTCTCCCGTGGGTGAGTGGACACAGCCAGATCCGCATTGTACCCTGCCTGACCGCCTGCCGTGGGTGAGTGGACACAGCCAGATCCGTACTGCGCCCTGCCTGCCCGTCTGCCGTGGGTCAGTGGACATAGCCAGATCCAAACAGCACCGTCTCTGCCCGTCTCCCGTGGGTGAGTGGACACAGCCGGATCCGAACTGCGCCCTGCCTGCCCGTCTCCCGTGGGTGAGAGGACACAGCCAGATCCGCAATGCGCCCTGCCTGCCCGTCTCCCCTGGGCGATGGACACAGCCAGATAAGCACTGCGCCTTGCCTGCCCGTCTCCCGTGGGCGAGTGGACACATCCAGATCCGCACTGCGCCCTGCCTGCCCGTCTCCCGTGGGTCAGTGGACATAGCCAGATCCACACAGCACCGTCTCTGCCCGTCTCCCATGGGTGAGTGGACACAGCCAGATCCGCACTGCGCGTTGCCTGCCCATCTCCCGTGGGCGAGTGGACACAGCCAGATCCGCACTGCGCCCTGCCTGCCCGTCTCCCGTTGGCGAGTCGCCACAGCCAGATCCGCACTGTGCCCTGCCTGCCCGTCTGCCGTGCGTGAGTGGACACAGCCAGATCCGCACTGCGCCCTGCCTGACCGCCTGCCGTGGGTGAGTGGACACAGCCAGATCCGCACTGCGCCCTGCCTGACTGCCTGCCGTGGGTGAGTGGACACAGCCAGATCCGTACTGCGCCCTGCCTTCCCGTCTCCCGTGGGTGAGTGGACACAGCCAGATCCGCACTGCGCCCAGCCTGCCCGTCTCCCGTGGGTGAGTGGACACAGCCAGATCCGCACTGCGCCCTGCCTGCCCGTCTCCCGTGGGTGAGTGGACACAGCCAGATCCGCACTGCGTCTTGCCTGCCCGTCTTCCGTCAGTGAGTGGACACAGCCAGATCAGACTGCGCCCTGCCTGCCCGTCTCCCGTGGGTAAGTGGACACAGCCAGATCCGCACTGCGCCCTGCCTGCCCGTCTCCCGTGGGCGAGTGGACACAGCCAGATCCGCACTGCGCCCTGCCTGCCCGTCTCCCGTGGGTGAGTGGACACAGCCAGATCCGCACTGCGCCCAGCCTGCCCGTCTCCCGTGGGTGAGTGGACACAGCCAGATCCGCACTGCGCCCTTCCTGCCCGTCTCCCGTGGGTGAGTGGACACAGCCAGATCCGCACTGCGCCCTGCCTGCTCGTCTGCCGTGGGTGAGTGGACACAGCCAGATCCGCACTGCGCCCTGCCTGCCCGTCTGCCGTGGGTGAGTGGACACAGCCAGATCCGCATTGCGCCCTGCCTGACCGTCTGCCGTGGGTGAGTGGACACAGCGAGATCCACACTGCGCCCTGCCTGCCCGTCTCCCGTGGGTGAGTGGACACAGCCAGATCCGCACTGCGCCCTGCCTGCCCGTCTCCCGTGGGTGAGTGGACATAGCCAGATCTGCACTGAGCCTTGCCTGCCCGTCTCCCGTGGGTGAGTGGACACAGCCAGATCCGCACTGCGCCCTGCCTGCCCGTCTCCCGTGGTGAGTGGACACAGCCAGATCCGCACTGCACCCTGTCTGACCGTCTGACTTGGGTGAGTGGACACAGCCAGATCCGCACTGCGCCCTGCCTGCCCGTCTGCCGTTGGCGAGTGGAAACAGCCAGATCCGCACTGCGCCCTGCCTGCCCGTCTCCCGTGGGTGAGTGGACACAGCCAGATCCGCACTGCGCCCTGCCTGCCCGTCTGCCGTGGGTCAGTGGACATAGCCAGATCCACACAGCACCGTCTCTGCCCGTCTCCCGTGGGTGAGTGGACACAGCCGGATCCGCACTGCGCCCTGCCTGCCCGTCTCCCGTGGGTGAGTTGACACAGCCAGATCCACACTGCGCCCTGCCTGCCCGTCTCCCGTGGGCGAGTGGACACAGCCAGATCCGCACTGCGCCTTGCCTGCCCGTCTCCCGTGGGTGAGTGGACACAGCCAGATACGCACAGCGCCCTGCCTGCCCGTCTCCCGTGGGTGAGTGGACACAGCCAGATACGCACTGAGCCTTGCCTGCCCGTCTCACGTGGGTGAGTGGACACATCCAGATCCTCACTGCGCCCTGCCTGCCCGTCTCACGTGGGTGAGTGGACACAGCCAGCTCCGCACTGCACCCTGTCTGACCGTCTGCCGTGGGTGAGTAGACACAGCCAGATCCGCACTGCGCCCTGCCTGCCCGTCTGACGTGGGTCAGTGGACATAGCCAGATCCACACAGCGCAGTCTCTGCCCATCTCCCGTGGGTCAGTGGACACAGGCGGATACGCACTGCGCCCTGCATGCCCGTCTCCCGTGGGTGAGTGGACACAGCTGGATCCGCAGTGCGCCTTGCCTGCCCGTCTCACGTTGGTGAGTGGACACAGCCAGATCCACACTGCGCCCTGCCCGTCTCCCGTGGGTGAGTGGACACAGCCAGATCCGCACTGCGCCTTGCCGGCCCATCTCCCGTGGGTGAGTGGACACAGCGAGATCCGCACTGCGCCCTGCCTGCCCGTCTCCCGTGGGAGAGTGGACACAGCCAGATCCGCACTGCGCCCTGCCTGACCGTCTGCCGTGCGTGAGTGGACACAGCCAGATCCGCACTGCGCCCTGCCTGACCTCCTGCCGTGGGTGAGTGGACACAGCCAGATCCGCACTGCGCCCTGCCTGACCGCCTGCCGTGGGTGAGTGGACACTGCCAGATCCGTACTGCGCCCTGCCTTCCCGTCTCCCGTGGGTGAGTGGACACAGCCAGATCCGCACTGCGCCCAGCCTGCCCGTCTCCCGTGGGTGAGTGGACACAGCCAGATCCGCACTGCGCCCTGCCTACCCGTCTCCCGTGGGTGAGTGGACACAGCCAGATCCGCACTGCGTCTTGCCTGCCCGTCTTCCGTCAGTGAGTGGACACAGCCAGATCCGACTGCGCCCTGCCTGCCCGTCTCCCGTGGGTAAGTGGACACAGCCAGATCCGCACTGCGCCCTGCCTGCCCGTCTTCCGTGGGCGAGTGGACACAGCCAGATCCGCACTGCGCCCTTCCTGCCCGTCTCCCGTGGGCGAGTGGACACAGCCAGATCCGCACTGCGCCCTGCCTGCCCGTCTCCCGTGGGTGAGTGGACACAGCCAGATCCTCACTGCGCCCTGCCTGCCCGTCTCACGTGGGTGAGTGGACACAGCCAGCTCCGCACTGCACCCTGTCTGACCGTCTGCCGTGGGTGAGTAGACACAGCCAGATCCGCACTGCGCCCTGCCTGCCCGTCTGACGTGGGTCAGTGGACATAGCCAGATCCACACAGCGCAGTCTCTGCCCATCTCCCGTGGGTCAGTGGACACAGGCGGATACGCACTGCGCCCTGCATGCCCGTCTCCCGTGGGTGAGTGGACACAGCTGGATCCGCAGTGCGCCTTGCCTGCCCGTCTCACGTTGGTGAGTGGACACAGCCAGATCCACACTGCGCCCTGCCCGTCTCCCGTGGGTGAGTGGACACAGCCAGATCCGCACTGCGCCTTGCCGGCCCATCTCCCGTGGGTGAGTGGACACAGCGAGATCCGCACTGCGCCCTGCCTGCCCGTCTCCCGTGGGAGAGTGGACACAGCCAGATCCGCACTGCGCCCTGCCTGACCGTCTGCCGTGCGTGAGTGGACACAGCCAGATCCGCACTGCGCCCTGCCTGACCTCCTGCCGTGGGTGAGTGGACACAGCCAGATCCGCACTGCGCCCTGCCTGACCGCCTGCCGTGGGTGAGTGGACACAGCCAGATCCGTACTGCGCCCTGCCTTCCCGTCTCCCGTGGGTGAGTGGACACAGCCAGATCCGCACTGCGCCCAGCCTGCCCGTCTCCCGTGGGTGAGTGGACACAGCCAGATCCGCACTGCGCCCTGCCTACCCGTCTCCCGTGGGTGAGTGGACACAGCCAGATCCGCACTGCGTCTTGCCTGCCCGTCTTCCGTCAGTGAGTGGACACAGCCAGATCCGACTGCGCCCTGCCTGCCCGTCTCCCGTGGGTAAGTGGACACAGCCAGATCCGCACTGCGCCCTGCCTGCCCGTCTTCCGTGGGCGAGTGGACACAGCCAGATCCGCACTGCGCCCTTCCTGCCCGTCTCCCGTGGGCGAGTGGACACAGCCAGATCCGCACTGCGCCCTGCCTGCCCGTCTCCCGTGGGTGAGTGGACACAGCCAGATCCGCACTGCGCCCTGCCTGCCCCTCTCCCGTTGGTGAGTGGACACAGCCAGATCCGCACTGCGCCCTGCCTGCCCGTCTCCCGCGGGTGAGTGGACACAGCCAGATCCGCACTCCGCCCTGCCTGACCGTCTGCCGTGCGTGAGTGGACACAGCCAGATCCGCACTGCGCCCTGCCTGACCGCCAGCCGTGGGTGAGTGGACACAGCCAAATCCGCACTTTGTCCTGCCTGACCGCCTGCCGTGGGTGAGTGGACACAGCCAGATCCGTACTGCGCCCTGCCTGCCCGTCTGCCGTGGGTCAGTGCACATAGCCAGATCCACACAGCACCGTCTCTGCCCATCTCCCGTGGGTGAGTGGACACAGCCGGATCCACACTGCGCCCTGCCTGCCCGTCTCCCGTGGGTGAGTGGACACAGCCAGATCCGCACTGCGCCCTGCCTGCCCGTCTCCCGTGGGCGAGTCGACACAGCCAGATCCGCACTGCGCCCTTCCTGCCCGTCTCCCGTGGGCGAGTCGACACAGCCAGATCCGCACTGCGCCCTGCCTGCCCGTCTCCCGTGGGTGAGTGGATACAGGCAGATCCGCACTGCGCCCTGCCTGCCCGTCTCCCGTGGGCGAGTGGACACAGCGAGATCCGCACTGCACCCTGCCTGACCTCCTGCCGTGGGTGAGTGGACACAGCCAGATCCGTACTGCGCCCTGCCTGCCCGGCTGCCGTGGGTGAGTGGACACAGCCAGATCCGCACTGCGCCCTGCCTGACCGCCTGCTGTGGGTGAGTGGACACAGCCAGATCCGTACTGCGCCCTGCCTGCCCGTCTGCCGTGGGTCAGTGGACAGAGCCAGATCCACACAGCACCGTCTCTGCCCATCTCCCGTCTGTGAGTGGACACAGCCGGATCCACACTGCGCCCTGCCTGCCCGTCTCCCGTGGGTGAGTGGACACAGCCAGATCCGCACTGCGCCCTGCGTGCCCGTCTCCCGTGGGTGAGTGGACACAGCCAGATCCGCACTGCGCCCTGCCTGCCCGTCTCCCGTGGGTGAGTGGACACCGCCAGATCCGCACTGCGCCCTGCCTGCCCGTCTCCCGTGGGTGAGTGGACACAGCCAGATCCGCACTGCACCCTGCCTGACCGCCTGCCGTGGGTGAGTGGACACAGCCAGATCCGTACTGCGCCCTGCCTGCCCGGCTGCCGTGGTTGAGTGGACACAGCCAGATCCGCACTGCGCCCTGCCTGACCGCCTGTCGAGGGTGAGTGGACACAGCCAGATCCGCACTGCGCCCTGCCTGACCGTCTGCCGTGGGTGAGTGGACACAGCCAGATCCACACTGCGCCCTGCCTGCCCGTCTCCCGTGGGTGAGTGGACACAGCCAGATCCGCACTGCACCCTGTCTCACCGTCTGAGGTGGGTGAGTGGACACAGCCAGATCCGCACTGCGCCCTGCCTGCCCGTCTGCCGTTGGCGAGTGGAAACAGCCAGATCCGCACTGCGCCCTGCCTGCCCGTCTCCCGTGGGTGAGTGGACACAGCGGGATCCGCACTGCGCCCTGCCTGACCGCCTGCCGTGGGTGAGTGGACACAGCCAGATCCGTACTGTACCCTGCCTGCCCGTCTGCCGTGGGTTAGTGGACATAGCCAGATCCACACAGCACCGTCTCTGCCCATCTCCCGTGGGTGAGTGGACACAGCCGGATCCGCACTGCGCCCTGCCTGCCCGTCTCCCGTGGGTGAGTGGACACAGCCAGATCCGCACTGCGCCTTGCCTGCCCGACTCACGTTGGTGAGTGGACACAGCCAGATCCACACTGCGCCCTGCCTGCCCGTCTCCCGTGGGTGAGTGGACATAGCCAGATCTGCACTGAGCCTTGCCTGCCCGTCTCCCGTGGGTGAGTGGACACAGCCAGATCCGCACTGCGCCCTGCCTGCCCGTCTCCCGTGGGTGAGTGGACACAGCCAGATCCGCACTGCGCCCTGCCTGCCCGTCTCCCGTGGGTGAGTGGACACAGCCATATCCGCACAGAGCCTTGCCTGCCCATCTCACGTGGGTGAGTGGACACAGCCAGATCCGCACTGCGCCCTGCCTGCCCGTCTCCCGTGGTGAGTGGACACAGCCAGATCCGCACTGCACCCTGTCTGAGCGTCTGACGTGGGTGAGTGGACACAGCCAGATCCGCACTGCGCCCTGCTTGCCCGTCTGCCGTTGGCGAGTGGAAACAGCCAGATCCGCACTGCGCCCTGCCTGCCCGTCTCCCGTGGGTGAGTGGACACTGCCAGATCCGCACTGCGCCCTGCCTGCCCGTCTGCCGTGGGTCAGTGGACATAGCCAGATCCACACAGCTCCGTCTCTGCCCGTCTCCCGTTGGTGAGTGGACACAGCAGGATCCGCACTGCGCCCTGCCTGCCCGTCTCCCGTGGGTGAGTTGACACAGCCAGATCGGCACTGCGCCCTGCCTGCCCGTCTCCCGTGGGCGAGTGGACACAGCCAGATCCGCACTGCGCCTTGCCTGCCCGTCTCACGTGGGTGAGTGGACACAGCCAGATACGCACTGCGCCCTGCCTGCCCGTCTCCCGTGGGTGAGTGGACACAGCCAGATCCGTACTGCGCCCTGCCTGCCCGTCTGCTGTGGGTGAGTGGACACATCCAGATCCGCACTGCGCCCTGCCTGCCCGTCTCCCGTGGGTGAGTGGACACAGCCAGATCCGCACTGCACCCTGTCTGACCGTCTGCCGTGGGTGAGTAGACACAGCCAGATCCGCACTGCGCCCTGCCTGCCCGTCTGACGTGGGTCAGTGGACATAGCCAGATCCACACAGCACAGTCTCTGCCCATCTCCCGTGGGTGAGTGGACACAGCCGGATCCGCACTGCGCCCTGCATGCCCGTCTCCCGTGGGTGAGTGGACACAGCTGGATCCGCACTGCGCCTTGCCTGCCCGTCTCACGTTGGTGAGTGGACACAGCCAGATCCGCACTGCGCCCTGCCCGTCTCCCGTGGGTGAGTGGACACAGCCAGATCCGCACTGCGCCCTGGCTGACCGCATGCTATGGGTGCGTGGACACAGCCAGATCCGCACTGCGCCCTGCCTGACCGCGTGCCGTGGGTGAGTGGACACAGCCAGATCCGCACTGCGCCCTGCCTGACCGCCTGCCGTGGGTGAGTGGACACAGCCAGATCCGCACTGCGCCCTGCCTGCCCGTCTCCCGTGGGCGAGTGGACACAGCCAGATCCGCACTGCGCCCTGCCTGCCCGTCTGCCGTGGGTGAGTGGACACAGCCAGATCCGCACTGCGCCCTGCCTGACCGTCTGCCGTGGGTGAGTGGACACAGCGAGATCCGCACTGCGCCCTGCCTGCCCGTCTCCCGTGGGTGAGTGGACATAGCCAGATCTGCACTGAGCCTTGCCTGCCCGTCTCCCGTGGGTGAGTGGACACAGCCAGATCCGCACTGCGCCCTGCCTGCCCGTCTCCCGTGGGTGAGTGGACACAGCCAGATCCGCACTGCGCCCTGCCTGCCCGTCTCCCGTGGGTGAGTGGACACAGCCATATCCGCACTGAGCCTTGCTTGCCCATCTCACGTGGGTGAGTGGACACAGCCAGATCCGCACTGCGCCCTGCCTGCCCATCTCCCGTGGTGAGTGGACACAGCCAGATCCGCACTGCACCCTGTCTGACCGTCTGACGTGGGTGAGTGGACACAGCCAGATCCGCACTGCGCCCTGCCTGCCCGTCTGCCGTTGGCGAGTGGAAACAGCCAGATCAGCACTGCGCCCTGCCTGCCCGTCTCCCGTGGGTGAGTGGACACAGCCGGATCCGCACTGCGCCCTGCCTGACCGCCTGCCGTGGGTGAGTGGACACAGCCAGATCCGTACTGTACCCTGCCTGCCCGTCTGCCGTGGGTTAGTGGACATAGCCAGATCCACACAGCACCGTCTCTGCCCATCTCCCGTGGGTGAGTGGACACAGCCGGATCCGCACTGCGCCCTGCCTGCCCGTCTCCCGTGGGTGAGTGGACACAGCCAGATCCGCACTGCGCCTTGCCTGCCCGACTCACGTTGGTGAGTGGACACGGCCAGATCCGCACTGCGCCCTGCCTGCCCGTCTCCCGTGGGTGAGTGGACACAGCCAGATCCGCACTGCACCCTGCCTGACCGTCTGCCGTGGGTGAGTGGACACAGCCAGATCTGCACTGCGCCCTGCCTGCCCGTCTGCCGTGGGTCAGTGGACATAGCCATATCCACACAGCACACTCTCTGCCCGTCTCCCGTGGGTGAGTGGACACAGCCAGGTCCACACTGCGCCTTGCGTGCCCGTCTCCCCTGGGTGAGTGGACACAGCCAGATCCGCACTGCGCTCTGCCTGAGCGCCTTCCGTGGGTGAGTGGACACAGCCAGATCCGCACTGCGCCCTGGCTGACCGCATGCTGTGGGTGCGTGGACACAGCCAGATCCGCACTGCACCCTGCCTGACCGCCTGACGTGGGTGAGTGGACACAGCCATATCTGCACTGCGCACTGCCTGACCGTCTGCCGTGGGTGAGTGGACACAGCCAGATCCGCACTGCGCCCTGCCTGACCGCCTGCCGTGGGTGAGTGGACACAGCCAGATCCGCACTGCGCCCTGCCTGCCCGTCATCCGTGGGCGAGTGGACACAGCCAGATCCGCACTGCGCCCTGCCTGCCCGTCTGCCGTGGGTGAGTGGACACAGCCAGATCCGCACTGCGCCCTGCCTGACCGTCTGCCGTGGGTGAGTGGACACAGCGAGATCCGCACTGCGCCCTGCCTGCCCGTCTCCCGTGGGTGAGTGGACACAGCCAGATCCGCACTGTGCCCTGCCTTCCCGTCTCCCGTGGGTGAGTGGACACAGCCTGATCCGCACTGCGCCCAGCCTGCCCGTCTCCCGTGGGTGAGTGGACACAGCCAGATCCGCACTGCGCCCTGCCTGCCCGTCTCCCGTGGGTGAGTGGAAACAGCCAGATCCGCACTGCGCCCAGCCTGCCCGTCTCCCGTGGGTGAGTGGACACAGCCAGATCCGCACTGCGCCTTGCCTGCCCGTCTGCCGTGGGTCAGTGGACATAGCCAGATCCACACAGCACCGTCTCTGCCCGTCTCCCGTGGGTGAGTGGACACAGCCAGATCCACACTGCGCCTTGCCTGCCCATCTCCCCTGGGTGAGTGGACACAGCCAGATCCGCACTGCGCCCTGCCTGCCCGTCTGCCGTGGGTCAGTGGACATAGCCAGATCCACACAGCACCGTCTCTGCCCGTCTCCCGTGGGTGAGTGGACACAGCCGGATCCGCACTGCGCCCTGCCTGCCCGTCTCCCGTGGGTGAGTTGACACAGCCAGATCCGCACTGCGCCCTGCCTGCCCGTCTCCCGTGGGCGAGTGGACACAGCCAGATCCGCACTGCGCCTTGCCTGCCCGTCTCCCGTGGGTGAGTGGACACAGCCAGATACGCACTGCGCCCTGCCTGCCCGTCTCCCGTGGGTGAGTGGACACAGCCAGATCCGCACTGAGCCTTGCCTGCCCGTCTCACGTGGGTGAGTGGACACATCCAGATCCGCACTGCGCCCTGCCTGCCCGTCTCCCGTGGGTGAGTGGACACAGCCAGATCCGCACTGCACCCTGTCTCACCGTCTACCGTGGGTGAGTGGACACAGCCAGATCCGCACTGCGCCCTGCCTGCCCGTCTGCCGTGGGTCAGTGGACATAGCCATATCCACACAGCACCGTCTCTGCCCATCTCCCGTGGGTGAGTGGACACAGCCGGATCCGCACTGCGCCCAGCCTGCCCGTCTCCCGTGGGTGAGTGGACACAGCCAGATCCGCACTGCGCCTTGCCTGCCCGTC
The DNA here is from genome assembly GCF_040939455.1 of Microcebus murinus. Lineage (NCBI taxonomy): Eukaryota > Metazoa > Chordata > Mammalia > Primates > Cheirogaleidae > Microcebus > Microcebus murinus. The sequence continues at coordinate 103,970,727 of NC_134112.1, read as the reverse complement.
TCACGTTGGTGAGTGGACACAGCCAGATCTGCACTGCGCCCTGCCTGCCCGTCTCCCGTGGGTGAGTGGACACAGCCAGATCCGCACTGCACCCTGCCTGACCGTCTGCCGTGGGTGAGTGGACACAGCCAAATCTGCACTGCGCCTTGCCTGCCCGTCTCCCGTGGGTGAGTGGACACAGCCAGATCCGCACTGCGCCTTGCCTGCCCGTCTCACGTTGGTGAGTGGACACAGCCAGATCCGCACTGCGCCCTGCCTGCCTGTCTGTCGTGGGTCAGTGGACATAGCCATATCCACACAGCACCCTCTCTGCCCGTCTCCCGTGGGTGAGTGGACACAGCCAGATCCGCACTGCGCCTTCCCTGCCCGTCTCCCGTCGGTGAGTGGACACAGCCAGATCCGCACTGCGCCCTGCCTGCCCGTCTCCCGTGGGCGAGTGGACACAGCCAGATCCGCACTGCGCCCTGCCTGCCCATCTGCCGTGGTGAGTGGACACAGCCAGATCCGCACTGCGCCCTGCCTGACCGTCTGCCGTGGGTTAGTGGACACAGCCAGATCCACACTGCGCCCTGCCTGCCCGTCTGCCGTGGGTGAGTGGACACAGCCAGATCCGCACTGCGCCCTGCCTGACCGTCTGCCGTGGGTTAGTGGACAAAGCCAGATCCGCACTGCGCCTTGCCTGCCGGTCTCACATGGGTCAGTGGACACAGCCAGATCCGCACTGCGCCCTGCCTGCCCGTCTCCCGTGGGTGAGTGGACACAGCTAGATCCGCACTGCACCCTGCCTGAACGTCTGCCGTGGGTGAGTGGACACAGCCAGATCCGCACTGCGCCCTGCCTGCCCATCTGCCGTGGGTCAGTGGACATCGCCATATCCACACAGCACCCTCTCTGCCCGTCTCCCGTGGGTGAGTGGACACAGCCAGATCCACACTGCGCCTTGCCTGCCCATCTCACCTGGGTGAGTGGACAAAGCCAGATCCGCACTGCGCCCTGCCTGCCCGTCTCCCGTGGGTGAGTGGACACAGCCAGATCCGCACTGCGCCCTGCCTGCCCGTCTCCCGTGGGTGAGTGGACACAGCTAGATCCGCGCTGCGCCCTGCCAGCCCGTCTCCCGTGGGTGAGTGGACACAGCCATATCCGCACTGCGCCTTGCCTGCCCGTCTCCCGTCAGTGAGTGGACACAGCCAGATCCGCACTGCGCCCTGCCTGCCCGTCTGCCGTGGGTGAGTGGACACAGCCAGATCCGCACTGCGCCCTGCCTGCCCGTCTGCCGTGGGTGAGTGGACACAACCAGATCCACACTGCGCACTGCCTGCCCGTCTGCCGTGGGTGACTGGACACAGCCAGATCCGCACTGCGCCCTGCCTGACCGTCTGCCATGGGTGAGTGGACACAGCCAGATCCGCACTGCGCCCTGCCTGCCCGTCTGCCGTGGGTCAGTGGACATAGCCATATCCACACAGCACCCTCTCTGCCCGTCTCCCATGGGTGAGTGGCCACAGCTAGATCCACACTGCGCCTTGCCTGCCCGTCTCCCCTGGGTGAGTGGACACAGCCAGATCCGCACTGCGCCCTGCCTGCCCGTCTCCCGTGGGCGAGTGGACACAGCCAGATCCGCACTGCGCTCTGCCTGCCCGTCTGCCGTGGGTGAGTGGACACAGCCAGATCCGCACTGCGCCCTGCCTGCCCATCTCCCGTGGGTGAGTGGACACAGCCAGATCCGCACTGCGCCTTGCCTGCCCGTCTGCCGTCGGTGAGTGGACACAGCCAGATCCGCACTGCGCCCTGCCTGCCCGTCTGCCGTGGGTCAGTGGACATAGCCATATCCACACAGCACCCTCTCTGCCCGTCTCCCGTGTGTGAGTGGACACAGCCGGATCCGCACTGCGCCGTCCCTGCCCATCTCCCCTGGGTGAGTGAACACAGCCAGATCCACACTACGCCCTGCCTGCCCGTCTCCCGTGGGTGAGTGGACACAGCCAGATCCGCACTGCGCCCTGCCTGCCCGTCTTCCGTGGGCGAGTGGACACAGCCAGATCCGCACTGCGCCCTGCCTGCCCGTCTGCCGTGGGTGAGTGGACACAGCCAGATCCGCACTGCGCCCTGCCTGCCCGTCTCCCGTGGGTGAGTGGACACAGCCAGATCTGCATTGTACCCTGCCTGACCGCCTGCCGTGGGAGAGTGGACACAGCCAGATCCGTACTGCGCCCTGCCTGCCCGTCTGCCGTGGGTGAGTGGACATAGCCAGATCCACACAGCACCGTCTCTGCCCGTCTCCCGTGGGTGAGTGGACACAGCCGGATCCGCACTGCGCCCTGCATGCCCGTCTCCCGTGGGTGAGTGGACACAGCTGGATCCGCACTGCGCCTTGCCTGCCCGTCTCACGTTGGTGAGTGGACACAGCCAGATCCGCACTGCGCCCTGCCCGTCTCCCGTGGGTGAGTGGACACAGCCAGATCCGCACTGCGCCCTGGCTGACCGCATGCTATGGGTGCGTGGACACAGCCAGATCCGCACTGCGCCCTGCCTGACCGCCTGCCGTGGGTGAGTGGACACAGCCAGATCCGCACTGCGCCCTGCCTGACCGCCTGCCGTGGGTGAGTGGACACAGCCAGATCCGCACTGCGCCCTGCCTGCCCGTCTCCCGTGGGCGAGTGGACACAGCCAGATCCGCACTGCGCCCTGCCTGCCCGTCTGCCGTGGGTGAGTGGACACAGCCAGATCCGCACTGCGCCCTGCCTGACCGTCTGCCGTGGGTGAGTGGACACAGCGAGATCCGCACTGCGCCCTGCCTGCCCGTCTCCCGTGGGTGAGTGGACATAGCCAGATCTGCACTGAGCCTTGCCTGCCCGTCTCCCGTGGGTGAGTGGACACAGCCAGATCCGCACTGCGCCCTGCCTGCCCGTCTCCCGTGGGTGAGTGGACACAGCCAGATCCGCACTGCGCCCTGCCTGCCCGTCTCCCGTGGGTGAGTGGACACAGCCATATCCGCACTGAGCCTTGCCTGCCCATCTCACGTGGGTGAGTGGACACAGCCAGATCCGCACTGCGCCCTGCCTGCCCATCTCCCGTGGTGAGTGGACACAGCCAGATCCGCACTGCACCCTGTCTGACCGTCTGACGTGGGTGAGTGGACACAGCCAGATCCGCACTGCGCCCTGCCTGCCCGTCTGCCGTTGGCGAGTGGAAACAGCCAGATCAGCACTGCGCCTTGCCTGCCCATCTCACCTGGGTGAGTGGACAAAGCCAGATCCGCACTGCGCCCTGCCTGCCCGTCTCCCGTGGGTGAGTGGACACAGCCAGATCCGCACTGCGCCCTGCCTGCCCGTCTCCCGTGGGTGAGTGGACACAGCTAGATCCGCGCTGCGCCCTGCCAGCCCGTCTCCCGTGGGTGAGTGGACACAGCCATATCCGCACTGCGCCTTGCCTGCCCGTCTCCCGTCAGTGAGTGGACACAGCCAGATCCGCACTGCGCCCTGCCTGCCCGTCTGCCGTGGGTGAGTGGACACAGCCAGATCCGCACTGCGCCCTGCCTGCCCGTCTGCCGTGGGTGAGTGGACACAACCAGATCCACACTGCGCACTGCCTGCCCGTCTGCCGTGGGTGACTGGACACAGCCAGATCCGCACTGCGCCCTGCCTGACCGTCTGCCATGGGTGAGTGGACACAGCCAGATCCGCACTGCGCCCTGCCTGCCCGTCTGCCGTGGGTCAGTGGACATAGCCATATCCACACAGCACCCTCTCTGCCCCTCTCCCATGGGTGAGTGGCCACAGCTAGATCCACACTGCGCCTTGCCTGCCCGTCTCCCCTGGGTGAGTGGACACAGCCAGATCCGCACTGCGCCCTGCCTGCCCGTCTCCCGTGGGCGAGTGGACACAGCCAGATCCGCACTGCGCTCTGCCTGCCCGTCTGCCGTGGGTGAGTGGACACAGCCAGATCCGCACTGCGCCCTGCCTGCCCGTCTGCCGAGGGTGAGTCGACACAGCCAGATCCGCACTGCGCCCTGCCTGCCCATCTCCCGTGGGTGAGTGGACACAGCCAGATCCGCACTGCGCCTTGCCTGCCCGTCTGCCGTCGGTGAGTGGACACAGCCAGATCCGCACTGCGCCCTGCCTGCCCGTCTGCCGTGGGTCAGTGGACATAGCCATATCCACACAGCACCCTCTCTGCCCGTCTCCCGTGTGTGAGTGGACACAGCCGGATCCGCACTGCGCCGTCCCTGCCCATCTCCCCTGGGTGAGTGAACACAGCCAGATCCACACTACGCCCTGCCTGCCCGTCTCCCGTGGGTGAGTGGACACAGCCAGATCCGCACTGCGCCCTGCCTGCCCGTCTTCCGTGGGCGAGTGGACACAGCCAGATCCGCACTGCGCCCTGCCTGCCCGTCTGCCGTGGGTGAGTGGACACAGCCAGATCCGCACTGCGCCCTGCCTGCCCGTCTCCCGTGGGTGAGTGGACACAGCCAGATCCGCATTGTACCCTGCCTGACCGCCTGCCGTGGGAGAGTGGACACAGCCAGATCCGTACTGCGCCCTGCCTGCCCGTCTGCCGTGGGTCAGTGGACATAGCCAGATCCACACAGCACCGTCTCTGCCCGTCTCCCGTGGGTGAGTGGACACAGCCGGATCCGCACTGCGCCCTGCCTGCCCGTCTCCCGTGGGTGAGTTGACACAGCCAGATCCGCACTGCGCCCTGCCTGCCCGTCTCCCGTGGGCGAGTGGACACAGCCAGATCCGCACTGCGCCTTGCCTGCCCGTCTCCCGTGGGTGAGTGGACACAGCCAGATACGCACTGCGCCCTGCCTGCCCGTCTCCCGTGGGTGAGTGGACACAGCCAGATCCGCACTGAGCCTTGCCTGCCCGTCTCACGTGGGTGAGTGGACACATCCAGATCCGCACTGCGCCCTGCCTGCCCGTCTCCCGTGGGTGAGTGGACACAGCCAGATCCGCACTGCACCCTGTCTGACCGTCTGCCGTGGGTGAGTAGACACAGCCAGATCCGCACTGCGCCCTGCCTGACCGTCTGCCGTGGGTGAGTGGACACAGCCAAATCTGCACTGCGCCTTGCCTGCCCTTCTCCCGTGGGTGAGTGGACACAGCCAGATCCGCACTGCGCCTTGCCTGCCCGTCTCACGTTGGTGAGTGGACACAGCCAGATCCGCACTGCGCCCTGCCTGCCTGTCTGTCGTGGGTCAGTGGACATAGCCATATCCACACAGCACCCTCTCTGCCCGTCTCCCGTGGGTGAGTGGACACAGCCAGATCCGCACTGCGCCTTCCCTGCCCGTCTCCCGTCGGTGAGTGGACACAGCCAGATCCGCACTGCGCCCTGCCTGCCCGTCTCCCGTGGGCGAGTGGACACAGCCAGATCCGCACTGCGCCCTGCCTGCCCATCTGCCGTGGTGAGTGGACACAGCCAGATCCGCACTGCGCCCTGCCTGACCGTCTGCCGTGGGTTAGTGGACACAGCCAGATCCACACTGCGCCCTGCCTGCCCGTCTGCCGTGGGTGAGTGGACACAGCCAGATCCGCACTGCGCCCTGCCTGACCGTCTGCCGTGGGTTAGTGGACACAGCCAGATCCGCACTGCGCCTTGCCTGCCGGTCTCACATGGGTCAGTGGACACAGCCAGATCCGCACTGCGCCCTGCCTGCCCGTCTCCCGTGGGTGAGTGGACACAGCTAGATCCGCACTGCACCCTGCCTGAACGTCTGCCGTGGGTGAGTGGACACAGCCAGATCCGCACTGCGCCCTGCCTGCCCGTCTGCCGTGGGTCAGTGGACATCGCCATATCCACACAGCACCCTCTCTGCCCGTCTCCCGTGGGTGAGTGGACACAGCCAGATCCACACTGCGCCTTGCCTGCCCATCTCACCTGGGTGAGTGGACAAAGCCAGATCCGCACTGCGCCCTGCCTGCCCGTCTCCCGTGGGTGAGTGGACACAGCCAGATCCGCACTGCGCCCTGCCTGCCCGTCTCCCGTGGGTGAGTGGACACAGCTAGATCCGCGCTGCGCCCTGCCAGCCCGTCTCCCGTGGGTGAGTGGACACAGCCATATCCGCACTGCGCCTTGCCTGCCCGTCTCCCGTCAGTGAGTGGACACAGCCAGATCCGCACTGCGCCCTGCCTGCCCGTCTGCCGTGGGTGAGTGGACACAGCCAGATCCGCACTGCGCCCTGCCTGCCCGTCTGCCGTGGGTGAGTGGACACAACCAGATCCACACTGCGCACTGCCTGCCCGTCTGCCGTGGGTGACTGGACACAGCCAGATCCGCACTGCGCCCTGCCTGACCGTCTGCCATGGGTGAGTGGACACAGCCAGATCCGCACTGCGCCCTGCCTGCCCATCTGCCGTGGGTCAGTGGACATAGCCATATCCACACAGCACCCTCTCTGCCCGTCTCCCATGGGTGAGTGGCCACAGCTAGATCCACACTGCGCCTTGCCTGCCCGTCTCCCCTGGGTGAGTGGACACAGCCAGATCCGCACTGCGCCCTGCCTGCCCGTCTCCCGTGGGCGAGTGGACACAGCCAGATCCGCACTGCGCTCTGCCTGCCCGTCTGCCGTGGGTGAGTGGACACAGCCAGATCCGCACTGCGCCCTGCCTGCCCGTCTGCCGAGGGTGAGTCGACACAGCCAGATCCGCACTGCGCCCTGCCTGCCCATCTCCCGTGGGTGAGTGGACACAGCCAGATCCGCACTGCGCCTTGCCTGCCCGTCTGCCGTCGGTGAGTGGACACAGCCAGATCCGCACTGCGCCCTGCCTGCCCGTCTGCCGTGGGTCAGTGGACATAGCCATATCCACACAGCACCCTCTCTGCCCGTCTCCCGTGTGTGAGTGGACACAGCCGGATCCGCACTGCGCCGTCCCTGCCCATCTCCCCTGGGTGAGTGAACACAGCCAGATCCACACTACGCCCTGCCTGCCCGTCTCCCGTGGGTGAGTGGACACAGCCAGATCCGCACTGCGCCCTGCCTGCCCGTCTTCCGTGGGCGAGTGGACACAGCCAGATCCGCACTGCGCCCTGCCTGCCCGTCTGCCGTGGGTGAGTGGACACAGCCAGATCCGCACTGCGCCCTGCCTGCCCGTCTCCCGTGGGTGAGTGGACACAGCCAGATCCGCATTGTACCCTGCCTGACCGCCTGCCGTGGGAGAGTGGACACAGCCAGATCCGTACTGCGCCCTGCCTGCCCGTCTGCCGTGGGTCAGTGGACATAGCCAGATCCACACAGCACCATCTCTGCCCGTCTCCCGTGGGTGAGTGGACACAGCCGGATCCGCACTGCGCCCTGCCTGCCCGTCTCCCGTGGGTGAGTTGACACAGCCAGATCTGCACTGCGCCCTGCCTGCCCGTCTCCCGTGGGCGAGTGGACACAGCCAGATCCGCACTGCGCCTTGCCTGCCCGTCTCCCGTGGGTGAGTGGACACAGCCAGATACGCACTGCGCCCTGCCTGCCCGTCTCCCGTGGGTGAGTGGACACAGCCAGATCCGCACTGAGCCTTGCCTGCCCGTCTCACGTGGGTGAGTGGACACATCCAGATCCGCACTGCGCCCTGCCTGCCCGTCTCCCGTGGGTGAGTGGACACAGCCAGATCCGCACTGCACCCTGTCTGACCGTCTGCCGTGGGTGAGTAGACACAGCCAGATCCGCACTGCGCCCTGCCTGCCCGTCTGCCGTGGGTCAGTGGACATAGCCATATCCACACAGCACCGTCTCTGCCCATCTCCCGTGGGTGAGTGGACACAGCCGGATCCGCACTGCGCCCAGCCTGCCCGTCTCCCGTGGGTGAGTGGACACAGCCAGATCCGCACTGCGCCTTGCCTGCCCGTCTCCCGTCGGTGAGTGGACACAGCCAGATCCGCACTGCGCCCTGCCTGCCCGTCTCCCGTGGGCGAGTGGACACAGCCAGATCCGCACTGCGCCCTGCCTGCCCATCTGCCGTGGTGAGTGGACACAGCCAGATCCGCACTGCGCCCTGCCTGACCGTCTGCCGTGGGTTAGTGGACACAGCCAGATCCACACTGCGCCCTGCCTGCCCGTCTGCCGTGGGTGAGTGGACACAGCCAGATCCGCACTGCGCCCTGCCTGACCGTCTGCCGTGGGTTAGTGGACACAGCCAGATCCGCACTGCGCCTTGCCTGCCGGTCTCACGTGGGTCAGTGGACACAGCCAGATCCGCACTGCGCCCTGCCTGCCCGTCTCCCGTGGGTGAGTGGACACAGCTAGATCCGCACTGCACCCTGCCTGAACGTCTGCCGTGGGTGAGTGGACACAGCCAGATCCGCACTGCGCCCTGCCTGCCCGTCTGCCGTGGGTCAGTGGACATCGCCATATCCACACAGCACCCTCTCTGCCCGTCTCCCGTGGGTGAGTGGACACAGCCAGATCCGCACTGCGCGTTGCCTGCCCATCTCACCTGGGTGAGTGGACAAAGCCAGATCCGCACTGCGCCCTGCCTGCCCGTCTCCCGTGGGTGAGTGGACACAGCCAGATCCGCACTGCGCCCTGCCTGCCCGTCTCCCGTGGGTGAGTGGACACAGCTAGATCCGCACTGCGCCCTGCCAGCCCGTCTCCCGTGGGTGAGTGGACACAGCCATATCCGCACTGCGGCTTGCCTGCCCGTCTCCCGTCAGTGAGTGGACACAGCCAGATCCGCACTGCGCCCTGCCTGCCCGTCTGCCGTGGGTGAGTGGACACAGCCAGATCCGCACTGCGCCCTGCCTGCCCGTCTGCCGTGGGTGAGTGGACACAACCAGATCCACACTGCGCACTGCCTGCCCGTCTGCCGTGGGTGACTGGACACAGCCAGATCCGCACTGCGCCCTGCCTGCCCGTCTGCCATGGGTCAGTGGACATAGCCATATCCACACAGCACCCTCTCTGCCCGTCTCCCGTGGTCGAGTGGATACAGCCAGATACGCACTGCGCCCTGCCTGCCCGTCTTCCGTGGGTGAGTGGACACACCCAGATACGCACTGCGCCCTGCCTGCCCGTTTACCGTGGGTGAGTGGACACAGCCAGATCCGCACTGCGCCCTGCCTGACCGCCTGCTGTGGGTGAGTGGAGACTGCCAGATCCGCACTGCGCCCTGCCTGCCCGTCTCCCGTGGGCGAGTGGACACAGCAGATCCGCACTGCGCCCTGCCTGCCCGTCTGCCGTGGGTGAGTGGACACAGCCAGATCCGCACTGTGCCCTGCCTGACCATCTGCCGTGGTTGAGTGGACACAGCCATATCCACAATGCGCCCTGCCTGCCCGTCTGCCGTGGGTGAGTGGACACAGCCAGATCTGCACTGCACCCTTCCTGACCGTCTGCCGTGGGTGAGTGGACAAAGCCAGATACGCACAGCGCCCTGCCTGCCCGTCTGCCGTGGGTCGGTAGACATAGCCATATCCACACAGCACCCTCTCTGCCCGTCTCCCGTGGGTGAGTGGACACAGCCAGATCCGCACTGCGCCCTGCCTGCCCGTCTCCCATGGGTGAGTGGACACAGCCAGATCCGCACTGCGCCTTGCCTGCCCGTCTCACGTTGGTGAGTGGACACAGCCAGATCCGCACTGCGCCCTGCCTGCCCGTCTCCCGTGGGTGAGTGTACACAGCCAGATCCGCACTGCACCCTGCCTGACCGTCTGCCGTGGGTGAGTGGACACAGCCAAATCTGCACTGCGCCTTGCCTGCCCGTCTCCCGTGGGTGAGTGGACACAGCCAGATCCGCACTGCGCCTTGCCTGCCCGTCTCACGTTGGTGAGTGGACACAGCCAGATCCGCACTGCGCCCTGCCTGCCTGTCTGTCGTGGGTCAGTGGACATAGCCATATCCACACAGCACCCTCTCTGCCCGTCTCCCGTGGGTGAGTGGACACAGCCAGATCCGCACTGCGCCCTGCCTGCCCGTCTCCTGTGGGCGAGTGGACACAGCCAGATCCGCACTGCGCCCTGCCTGCCCGTCTGCCGTGGGTGAGTGGACACAGCCAGATCCGCACTGCGCCCTGCCTGACCGTCTGCCGTGGGTGAGTGGACACAGCGAGATCCGCACTGCGCCCTGCCTGCCCGTCTCCCGTGGGTGAGTGGACACAGCCAGATCCGCACTGCGCCCTGCCTTCCCGGGTCCCGTGGGTGAGTGGACACAGCCAGATCCGCACTGCGCCCAGCCTGCCCGTCTCCCGTGGGTGAGTGGACACAGCCAGATCCGCACTGCGCCCTGCCTGCCCGTCTCCCGTGGGTGAGTGGACACAGCCAGATCCGCACTGCGCCCTGCCTGCCCGTCTGCCGTGGGTGAGTGGACACAGCCAGATCCGCACTGCGCCCTGCCTGCCCGTCTGCCGTGGGTGAGTGGACACAGCCAGATCCGCACTGCGCCCTGCCTGACCGTCTGCCGTGGGTGAGTGGACACAGCGAGATCCACACTGCGCCCTGCCTGCCCGTCTCCCGTGGGTGAGTAGACACAGCCAGATCCGCACTGCGCCCTGCCTGCCCGTCTCCCGTGGGTGAGTGGACATAGCCAGATCTGCACTGAGCCTTGCCTGCCCGTCTCCCGTGGGTGAGTGGACACAGCCAGATCCGCACTGCGCCCTGCCTGCCCATCTCCCGTGGGTGAGTGGACACAGCCAGATCCGCACTGCGCCCTGCCTGCCCGTCTCCCGTGGGTGAGTGGACACAGCCATATCCGCACTGAGCCTTGCCTGCCCATCTCACGTGGGTGAGTGGACACAGCAAGATCCGCACTGCGCCCTGCCTGCCCGTCTCCCGTGGTGAGTGGACACAGCCAGATCCGCACTGCGCCCTGTCTGACCGTCTGACGTGGGTTAGTGGACACAGCCAGATCCGCACTGCGCCCTGCCTGCCCGTCTGCCGTTGGCGAGTGGAAACAGCCAGATCTGCACTGCGCCCTGCCTGCCCGTCTCCCGTGGGTGAGTGGACACAGCCAGATCCGCACTGCGCCCTGCCTGCCCGTCTGCCGTGGGTCAGTGGACATAGCCAGATCCACACAGCTCCGTCTCTGCCCGTCTCCCGTGGGTGAGTGGACACAGCCGGATCCGCACTGCGCCCTGCATGCCCGTCTCCCGTGGGTGAGTGGACACAGCTGGATCCGCACTGCGCCTTGCCTGCCCGTCTCACGTTGGTGAGTGGACACAGCCAGATCCGCACTGCGCCCTGCCCGTCTCCCGTGGGTGAGTGGACACAGCCAGATCCGCACTGCGCCCTGGCTGACCGCATGCTATGGGTGCGTGGACACAGCCAGATCCGCACTGCGCCCTGCCTGACCGCCTGCCGTGGGTGAGTGGACACAGCCAGATCCGCACTGCGCCCTGCCTGACCGCCTGCCGTGGGTGAGTGGACACAGCCAGATCCGCACTGCGCCCTGCCTGCCCGTCTCCCGTGGGCGAGTGGACACAGCCAGATCCGCACTGCGCCCTGCCTGCCCGTCTGCCGTGGGTGAGTGGACACAGCCAGATCCGCACTGCGCCCTGCCTGACCGTCTGCCGTGGGTGAGTGGACACAGCGAGATCCGCACTGCGCCCTGCCTGCCCGTCTCCCGTGGGTGAGTGGACACAGCCAGATCCGCACTGCGCCCTGCCTGCCCGTCTGCCGTGGGTCAGTGGACATAGCCAGATCCACACAGCTCCGTCTCTGCCCGTCTCCCGTGGGTGAGTGGACACAGCCGGATCCGCACTGCGCCCTGCATGCCCGTCTCCCGTGGGTGAGTGGACACAGCTGGATCCGCACTGCGCCTTGCCTGCCCGTCTCACGTTGGTGAGTGGACACAGCCAGATCCGCACTGCGCCCTGCCCGTCTCCCGTGGGTGAGTGGACACAGCCAGATCCGCACTGCGCCCTGGCTGACCGCATGCTATGGGTGCGTGGACACAGCCAGATCCGCACTGCGCCCTGCCTGACCGCCTGCCGTGGGTGAGTGGACACAGCCAGATCCGCACTGCGCCCTGCCTGACCGCCTGCCGTGGGTGAGTGGACACATCCAGATCCGCACTGCGCCCTGCCTGCCCGTCTCCCGTGGGTGAGTGGACACAGCCAGATCCGCACTGCACCCTGTCTGACCGTCTGCCGTGGGTGAGTAGACACAGCCAGATCCGCACTGCGCCCTGCCTGCCCGTCTGCCGTGGGTCAGTGGACATAGCCATATCCACACAGCACCGTCTCTGCCCATCTCCCGTGGGTGAGTGGACACAGCCGGATCCGCACTGCGCCCAGCCTGCCCGTCTCCCGTGGTTGAGTGGACACAGCCAGATCCGCACTGCGCCTTGCCTGCCCGTCTCACGTTGGTGAGTGGACACAGCCAGATCTACACTGCGCCCTGCCTGCCCGTCTCCCGTGGGTGAGTGGACACAGCCAGATCCGCACTGCACCCTGCCTGACCGTCTGCCGTGGGTGAGTGGACACAGCCAAATCTGCACTGCGCCTTGCCTGCCCGTCTCCCGTGGGTGAGTGGACACAGCCAGATCCGCACTGCGCCTTGCCTGCCCGTCTCACGTTGGTGAGTGGACACAGCCAGATCCGCACTGCGCCATGCCTGCCTGTCTGTCGTGGGTCAGTGGACATAGCCATATCCACACAGCACCCTCTCTGCCCGTCTCCCGTGGGTGAGTGGACACAGCCAGATCCGCACTGCGCCTTCCCTGCCCGTCTCCCGTCGGTGAGTGGACACAGCCAGATCCACACTGCGCCCTGCCTGCCCGTCTCCCGTGGGCGAGTGGACACAGCCAGATCTGCACTGCGCCCTGCCTGCCCATCTGCCGTGGTGAGTGGACACAGCCAGATCCGCACTGCGCCCTGCCTGACCGTCTGCCGTGGGTTAGTGGACACAGCCAGATCCACACTGCGCCCTGCCTGCCCGTCTGCCGTGGGTGAGTGGACACAGCCAGATCCGCACTGCGCCCTGCCTGACCGTCTGCCGTGGGTTAGTGGACACAGCCAGATCCGCACTGCGCCTTGCCTGCCGGTCTCACGTGGGTCAGTGGACACAGCCAGATCCGTACTGCGCCCTGCCTGCCCGTCTCCCGTGGGTGAGTGGACACAGCCAGATCCGCACTGCACCCTGCCTGAACGTCTGCCGTGGGTGAGTGGACACAGCCAGATCCGCACTGCGCCCTGCCTGCCCGTCTGCCGTGGGTCAGTGGACATCGCCGTATCCACACAGCACCCTCTCTGCCCGTCTCCCGTGGGTGAGTGGACACAGCCAGATCCACACTGCGCCTTGCCTGCCCATCTCACCTGGGTGAGTTGACAAAGCCAGAACCGCACTGCGCCCTGCCTGCCCGTCTCCCGTGGGTGAGTGGACACAGCCAGATCCGCACTGCGCCCTGCCTGCCCGTCTCCCGTGGGTGAGTGGACACAGCTAGATCCGCACTGCGCCCTGCCAGCCCGTCTCCCGTGGGTGAGTGGACACAGCCATATCCGCACTGCGCCTTGACTGCCCGTCTCCCGTCAGTGAGTGGACACAGCCAGATCCGCACTGCGCCCTGCCTGCCCGTCTGCCGTGGGCGAGTGGACACAGCCAGATCCGCACTGCGCCCTGCCTGCCCGTCTGCCGTGGGTGAGTGGACACAGCCAGATCCGCACTGCGCTCTGCCTGCCCGTCTGCCGTGGGTGAGTGGACACAGCCAGATCCACACTGCGCACTGCCTGCCCGTCTGCCGTGGGTGACTGGACACAGCCAGTTCCGCACTGCGCCCTGCCTGACCGTCTGCCATGGGTGAGTGGACACAGCCAGATCCGCACTGCGCCCTGCCTGCCCGTCTGCCGTGGGTCAGTGGACATAGCCATATCCACACAGCACCCTCTCTGCCCGTCTCCCATGGGTGAGTGGACACATCCAGATCCACACTGCGCCCTGCCTGACCGTCTGCCGTGGATGAGTGGACACAGCCAGTTCCGAACTGCGCCCTGCCTGACCGTCTGCCGTGGGTGAGTGGACACAGCCAGATCCGCACTGCGCCCTGCCTGCCCGTCTGCCGTGGGTCAGTGGACATAGCCATATCCACACAGCACCCTCTCTGCCCGTCTCCCGTGGGTGAGTGGACACAGCCGGATCCGCACTGCGCCGTGCCTGCCCATCTCCCCTGGGTGAGTGGACACAGCCAGATCCACACTACGCCCTGCCTGCCCGTCTCCCGTGGGTGATTGGACACAGCCAGATCCGCACTGCACCCTGCCTGACCGTCTGCCGTGGGTGAGTGGACACAGCCAGATCCGCACTGCGCCCTGCCTGCCCGTCTGCCGTGGGACAGTGGACATAGCCATATCCACACAGCACCCTCTCTGCCCGTCTCCCGTGGTCGAGTGGATACAGCCAGATACGCACTGCGCCCTGCCTGCCCGTCTTCCGTGGGTGAGTGGACACACCCAGATACGCACTGCGCCCTGCCTGCCCGTCTACCGTGGGTGAGTGGACACAGCCAGATCCGCACTGCGCCCTGCCTGACCGCCTGCTGTGGGTGAGTGGAGACTGCCAGATCCGCACTGCGCCCTGCCTGCCCATCTCCCGTGGGCGAGTGGACACAGCAGATCCGCACTGCGCCCTGCCTGCCCGTCTGCCGTGGGTGAGTGGACACAGCCAGATCTGCACTGTGCCCTGCCTGACCATCTGCCGTGGTTGAGTGGACACAGGCAGATCCACAATGCGCCCTGCCTGCCCGTCTGCCGTGGGTGAGTGGACACAGCCAGATCCGCACTGCACCCTTCCTGACCGTCTGCCGTGGGTGAGTGGACAAAGCCAGATACGCACAGCGCCCTGCCTGCCCGTCTGCCGTGGGTCAGTAGACATAGCCATATCCACACAGCACCCTCTCTGCCCGTCTCCCGTGGGTGAGTGGACACAGCGAGATCCACACTGCGCCTTGCCTGCCCGTCTCCCCGGGGTGAGTGGACACATCCAGATCCGCACTGCACCCTGCCTGCCCGTCTCCCGTGGGTGAGTGGACACATCCAGATCCGCACTGCGCCCTGCCTGCCCGTCTCCCGTGGGTGAGTGGACACAGCCAGATCCGCACTGCACCCTGTCTGACCGTCTGCCGTGGGTGAATAGACACAGCCAGATCCGCACTGCGCCCTGCCTGCCCGTCTGACGTGGGTCAGTGGACATAGCCAGATCCACACAGCACAGTCTCTGCCCATCTCCCGTGGGTGAGTGGACACAGCCGGATCCGCACTGCGCCCTGCATGCCCGTCTCCCGTGGGTGAGTGGACACAGCTGGATCCGCACTGCGCCTTGCCTGCCCGTCTCACGTTGGTGAGTGGACACAGCCAGATCCGCACTGCGCCCTGCCCGTCTCCCGTGGGTGAGTGGACACAGCCAGATCCGCACTGCGCCCTGCCTGACCGCCTGCCGTGGGTGAGTGGACACAGCCAGATCCGCACTGCGCCCTGCCTGCCCGTCTCCCGTGGGCGAGTGGACACAGCCAGATCCGCACTGCGCCCTGCCTGCCCGTCTGCCGTGGGTGAGTGGACACAGCCAGATCCGCACTGCGCCCTGCCTGACCGTCTGCCGTGGGTGAGTGGACACAGCGAGATCCGCACTGCGCCCTGCCTGCCCGTCTCCCGTGGGTGAGTGGACACAGCCAGATCCGCACTGCGCCCTGCCTTCCCGTCTCCCGTGGGTGAGTGGACACAGCCAGATCCGCACTGCGCCCAGCCTGCCCGTCTCCCGTGGGTGAGTGGACACAGCCAGATCCGCACTGCGCCCTGCCTGCCCGTCTCCCGTGGGTGAGTGGACACAGCCAGATCCGCACTGCGCCCTGCCTGCCCGTCTGCCGTGGGTGAGTGGACACAGCCAGATCCGCACTGCGCCCTGCCTGCCCGTCTGCCGTGGGTGAGTGGACACAGCCAGATCCGCACTGCGCCCTGCCTGCCCGTCTCCCGTGGGCGAGTGGACACAGCCAGATCCGCACTGCGCCTTGCCTGCCCGTCTCCCGTGGGTGAGTGGACACAGCCAGATACGCACTGCGCCCTGCCTGCCCGTCTCCCGTGGGTGAGTGGACACAGCCAGATCCGCACTGAGCCTTGCCTGCCCGTCTCACGTGGGTGAGTGGACACATCCAGATCCGCACTGCGCCCTGCCTGCCCGTCTCCCGTGGGTGAGTGGACACAGCCAGATCCGCACTGCACCCTGTCTGACCGTCTGCCGTGGGTGAGTAGACACAGCCAGATCCGCACTGCGCCCTGCCTGCCCGTCTGACGTGGGTCAGTGGACATAGCCAGATCCACACAGCACAGTCTCTGCCCATCTCCCGTGGGTGAGTGGACACAGCCGGATCCGCACTGCGCCCTGCATGCCCGTCTCCCGTGGGTGAGTGTACACAGCTGGATCCGCACTGCGCCTTGCCTGCCCGTCTCACGTTGGTGAGTGGACACAGCCAGATCCGCACTGCGCCCTGCCCGTCTCCCGTGGGTGAGTGGACACAGCCAGATCCGCACTGCGCCCTGGCTGACCGCATGCTATGGGTGCGTGGACACAGCCAGATCCCCACTGCGCCCTGCCTGACCGCCTGCCGTGGGTGAGTGGACACAGCGAGATCCGCACTGCGCCCTGCCTGCCCGTATCCCGTGGGTGAGTGGACACAGCCAGATCCGCACTGCGCCCTGCCTTCCCGTCTCCCGTGGGTTAGTGGACACAGCCAGATCCGCACTGCGCCCAGCCTGCCCGTCTCCCGTGGGTGAGTGGACACAGCCAGATCCGCACTGCGCCCTGCCTGCCCGTCTCCCGTGGGTGAGTGGACACAGCCAGATCCGCACTGCGCCCTGCCTGCCCGTCTGCCGTGGGTGAGTGGACACAGCCAGATCCGCACTGCGCCCTGCCTGCCCGTCTGCCGTGGGTGAGTGGACACAGCCAGATCCGCACTGCGCCCTGCCTGACCGTCTGCCGTGGGTGAGTGGACACAGCGAGATCCACACTGCGCCCTGCCTGCCCGTCTCCCGTGGGTGAGTGGACACAGCCAGATCCGCACTGCGCCCTGCCTGCCCGTCTCCCGTGGGTGAGTGGACACAGCCAGATCCGCACTGCGCCTTGCCTGCCCGACTCACGTTGGTGAGTGGACCCAGCCAGATCCGCACTGCGCCCTGCCTGCCCGTCTCCCGTGGGTGAGTGGACACAGCCAGATCCGCACTGCACCCTGCCTGACCGTCTGCCGTGGGTGAGTGGACACAGCCAGATCTGCACTGCGCCCTGCCTGCCCGTCTGCCGTGGGTCAGTGGACATAGCCATATCCACACAGCACACTCTCTGCCCGTCTCCCGTGGGTGAGTGGACACAGCCAGGTCCACACTGCGCCTTGCGTGCCCGTCTCCCCTGGGTGAGTGGACACAGCCAGATCCGCACTGCGCTCTGCCTGAGCGCCTGCCGTGGGTGAGTGGACACAGCCAGATCCGCACTGCGCCCTGGCTGACCGCATGCTGTGGGTGCGTGGACACAGCCAGATCCGCACTGCACCCTGACTGACCGCCTGCCGTGGGTGAGTGGACACAGCCAGATCCGCACTGCGCACTGCCTGACCGTCTGCCGTGGGTGAGTGGACACAGCCAGATCCGCACTGCGCCCTGCCTGACCGCCTGCCGTGGGTGAGTGGACACAGCCAGATCCGCACTGCGCCCTGCCTGCCCGTCTTCCGTGGGCGAGTGGACACAGCCAGATCCGCACTGCGCCCTGCCTGCCCGTCTGCCGTGGGTGAGTGGACACAGCCAGATCCGCACTGCGCCCTGCCTGACCGTCTGCCGTGGGTGAGTGGACACAGCGAGATCCGCACTGCGCCCTGCCTGCCCGTCTCCCGTGGGTGAGTGGACACAGCCAGATCCGCACTGCGCCCTGCCTTCCCGTCTCCCGTGGGTGAGTGGACACAGCCTGATCCACACTGCGCCCAGCCTGCCCGTCTCCCGTGGGTGAGTGGACACAGCCAGATCCGCACTGCGCCCTGCCTGCCCGTCTCCCGTGGGTGAGTGGAAACAGCCAGATCCGCACTGCGCCCTGCCTGCCCGTCTCCCGTGGGTGAGTGGACACAGCCAGATCCGCATTGTACCCTGTCTGACCGTCTGCCGTGGGTGAGTAGACACAGCCAGATCCGCACTGCGCCCTGCCTGCCCGTCTGCCGTGGGTCAGTGGACATAGCCATATCCACACAGCACCCTCTCTGCCCGTCTCCCATGGGTGAGTGGCCACAGCCAGATCCACACTGCGCCTTGCCTGCCCGTCTCCCCTGGGTGAGTGGACACAGCCAGATCCGCACTGCGCCCTGCCTGCCCGTCTCCCGTGGGCGAGTGGACACAGCCAGATCCGCACTGCGCCCTGCCTGCCCATCTGCCGTGGGTGAGTGGACACAGCCAGATCCGCACTGCGCCCTGAATGCCCGTCTGCCGAGGGTGAGTCGACACAGCCAGATCCGCACTGCGCCCTGCCTGCCCATCTCCCGTGGGTGAGTGGACACAGCCAGATCCGCACTGCGCCTTGCCTGCCCGTCTGCCGTCGGTGAGTGGACACAGCCAGATCCGCACTGCGCCCTGCCTGCCCGTCTGCCGTGGGTCAGTGGACATAGCCATATCCACACAGCACCCTCTCTGCCCGTCTCCCGTGGGTGAGTGGACACAGCCGGATCCGCACTGCGCCGTCCCTGCCCATCTCCCCTGGGTGAGTGGACACAGCCAGATCCACACTACGCCCTGCCTGCCCGTCTCCCGTGGGTGAGTGGACACAGCCAGATCCGCACTGCACCCTGCCTGACCGTCTGCCGTGGGTGAGTGGACACAGCCAGATCCGCACTGCGCCCTGCCTGCCCGTCTGCCGTGGGACAGTGGACATAGCCATATCCACACAGCACCCTCTCTGCCCGTCTCCCGTGGTCGAGTGGATACAGCCAGATACGCACTGCGCCCTGCCTGCCCGTCTTCCGTGGGTGAGTGGACACACCCAGATACGCACTGCGCCCTGCCTGCCCGTCTACCGTGGGTGAGTGGACACAGCCAGATCCGCACTGCGCCCTGCCTGACCGCCTGCTGTGGGTGAGTGGAGACTGCCAGATCCGCACTGCGCCCTGCCTGCCCGTCTCCCGTGGGCGAGTGGACACAGCAGATCCGCACTGCGCCCTGCCTGCCCGTCTGCCGTGGGTGAGTGGACACAGCCAGATCCACAATGCGCCCTGCCTGCCCATCTGCCGTGGGTGAGTGGACACAGCCAGATCTGCACTGCGCCCTGCCTGCCCATCTGCCGTGGTGAGTGGACACAGCCAGATCCGCACTGCGCCCTGCCTGACCGTCTGCCGTGGGTTAGTCGACACAGCCAGATCCACACTGCGCCCTGCCTGCCCGTCTGCCGTGGGTGAGTGGACACAGCCAGATCCGCACTGCGCCCTGCCTGACCGTCTGCCGTGGGTTAGTGGACACAGCCAGATCTTCACTGCGCCTTGCCTGCCGGTCTCACGTGGGTGAGTGGACACAGCTAGATCCGCACTGCACCCTGCCTGAACGTCTGCCGTGGGTGAGTGGACACAGCCAGATCCGCACTGCGCCCTGCCTGCCCGTCTCCCGTGGGTGAGTGGACACAGCTAGATCCACACTGCACCCTGCCTGAACGTCTGCCGTGGGTGAGTGGACACAGCCAGATCCGCACTGCGCCCTGCCTGCCCGTCTGCCGTGGGTCAGTGGACATCGCCATATCCACACAGCACCCTCTCTGCCCGTCTCCCGTGGGTGAGTGGACACAGCCAGATCCACACTGCGCCTTGCCTGCCCATCTCACCTGGGTGAGTGGACAAAGCCAGATCCGCACTGCGCCCTGCCTGCCCGTCTCCCGTGGGTGAGTGGACACAGCAAGATCCGCACTGCGCCCTGCCTGCCCGTCTCCCGTGTGTGAGTGGACACAGCTAGATCCGCACTGCGCCCTGCCAGCCCGTCTCCCGTGGGTGAGTGGACGCAGCCATATCCGCACTGCGCCTTGCCTGCCCGTCTCCCGTCAGTGAGTGGACACAGCCAGATCCGCACTGCGCCCTGCCTGCCCGTCTGCCGTGGGCGAGTGGACACAGCCAGATCCGCACTGCGCCCTGCCTGCCCGTCTGCCGTGGGTGAGTGGACATAGCCAGATCCGCACTGCGCTCTGCCTGCCCGTCTGCCGTGGGTCAGTGGACACAGCCAGATCCACACTGCGCACTGCCTGCCCGTCTGCCGTGGGTGACTGGACACAGCCAGTTCCGCACTGCGCCCTGCCTGACCGTCTGCCGTGGGTGAGTGGACACAGCCAGATCCGCACTGCGCCCTGCCTGCCCGTCTGCCGTGGGTCAGTGGACATAGCCATATCCACACAGCACCCTCTCTGCCCGTCTCCCATGGGTGAGTGGACACAGCCAGATCCACACTGCGCCCTGCCTGACCGTCTGCCGTGGATGAGTGGACACAGCCAGTTCCGAACTGCGCCCTGCCTGACCGTCTGCCGTGGGTGAGTGGACACAGCCAGATCCGCACTGCGCCCTGCCTGCCCGTCTGCCGTGGGTCAGTGGACATAGCCATATCCACACAGCACCCTCTCTGCCCGTCTCCCGTGGGTGAGTGGACACAGCCGGATCCGCACTGCGCCGTGCCTGCCCATCTCCCCTGGGTGAGTGGACACAGCCAGATCCACACTACGCCCTGCCTGCCCGTATCCCGTGGGTGATTGGACACAGCCAGATCCGCACTGCACCCTGCCTGACCGTCTGCCGTGGGTGAGTGGACACAGCCAGATCCGCACTGCGCCCTGCCTGCCCGTCTGCCGTGGGACAGAGGACATAGCCATATCCACACAGCACCCTCTCTGCCCGTCTCCCGTGGTCGAGTGGATACAGCCAGATACGCATTGCGCCCTGCCTGCCCGTCTTCCGTGGGTGAGTGGACACACCCAGATACGCACTGCGCCCTGCCTGCCCGTCTACCGTGGGTGAGTGGATACAGCCAGATCCGCACTGCGCCCTGCCTGACCGCCTGCTGTGGGTGAGTGGAGACTGCCAGATCCGCACTGCGCCCTGCCTGCCCGTCTCCCGTGGGCGAGTGGACACAGCAGATCCGCACTGCGCACTGCCTGCCCGTCTGCCGTGGGTGAGTGGACACAGCCAGATCTGCACTGTGCCCTGCCTGACCAACTGCCGTGGTTGAGTGGACACAGCCAGATCCACAATGCGCCCTGCCTGCCCGTCTGCCGTGGGTGAGTGGACACAGCCAGATCCGCACTGCACCCTTCCTGACCGTCTGCCGTGGGTGAGTGGACAAAGCCAGATACGCACAGCGCCCTGCCTGCCCGTCTGCCGTGGGTCAGTAGACATAGCCATATCCACACAGCACCCTCTCTGCCCGTCTCCCGTGGGTGAGTGGACACAGCCAGATCCACACTGCGCCTTGCCTGCCCGTCTCCCCGGGGTGAGTGGACACAGCCAGATCCGCACTCCGCGTTGCCTGCCCGTCTACCGTGGGTGAGTGGACACAGCCAGATCCGCACTGCACCCTGCCTGCCCGTCTCCCGTGGGTGAGTGGACACAGCCAGATCCGTACTGCGCCGTGCCTGCCCGACTGCCGTGGGTCAGTGGACATAGCCATATCCACACAGCACCGTCTCTGCCCATCTCCCGTGGGTGAGTGGACACAGCCGGATCCGCACTGCGCCCTGCCTGCCCGTCTCCCGTGGGTGAGTGGACACAGCCAGATCCGCACTGCGCCTTGCCTGCCCGTCTCACGTTGGTGAGTGGACACAGCCAGATCTGCACTGCGCCCTGCCTGCCCGTCTCCCGTGGGTGAGTGGACACAGCCAGATCCGCACTGCACCCTGCCTGACCGTCTGCCGTGGGTGAGTGGACACAGCCAAATCTGCACTGCGCCTTGCCTGCCCGTCTCCCGTGGGTGAGTGGACACAGCCATATCCGCACTGCGCCTTGCCTGCCCGTCTCACGTTGGTGAGTGGACACAGCCAGATCCGCACTGCGCCCTGCCTGCCTGTCTGTCGTGGGTCAGTGGACATAGCCATATCCACACAGCACCCTCTCTGCCCGTCTCCCGTGGGTGAGTGGACACAGCCAGATCCGCACTGCGCCTTCCCTGCCCGTCTCCCGTCGGTGAGTGGACACAGCCAGATCCGCACTGCGCCCTGCCTGCCCGTCTCCCGTGGGTGAGTGGACACAGCTAGATCCGCACTGCACCCTGCCTGAACGTCTGCCGTGGGTGAGTGGACACAGCCAGATCCGCACTGCGCCCTGCCTGCCCGTCTGCCGTGGGTCAGTGGACATCGCCATATCCACACAGCACCCTCTCTGCCCGTCTCCCGTGGGTGAGTGGACACAGCCAGATCCACACTGCGCCTTGCCTGCCCATCTCACCTGGGTGAGTGGACAAAGCCAGATCCGACTGCGCCCTGCCTGCCCGTCTCCCGTGGGTGAGTGGACACAGCCAGATCCGCACTGCGCCCTGCCTGCCCGTCTCCCGTGGGTGAGTGGACACAGCTAGATCCGCACTGCGCCCTGCCAGCCCGTCTCCCGTGGGTGAGTGGACACAGCCATATCCGCACTGCGCCTTGCCTGCCCGTCTCCCGTCAGTGAGTGGACACAGCCAGATCCGCACTGCGCCCTGCCTGCCCGTCTGCCGTGGGCGAGTGGACACAGCCAGATCCGCACTGCGCCCTGCCTGCCCGTCTGCCGTGGATGAGTGGACACAGCCAGATCCGCACTGCGCCCTGCCTGCCCGTCTGCCGTGGGTGTGTGGACACAGCCAGATCCACACTGCGCACTGCCTGCCCGTCTGCCGTGGGTGACTGGACACAGCCAGTTCCGCACTGCGCCCTGCCTGACCGTCTGCCATGGGTGAGTGGACACAGCCAGATCCGCACTGCGCCCTGCCTGCCCGTCTGCCGTGGGTCAGTGGACATAGCCATATCCACACAGCACCCTCTCTGCCCGTCTCCCATGGGTGAGTGGACACAGCCAGATCCACACTGCGCCTTGCCTGCCCGTCTCCCCTGGGTGAGTGGACACAGCCAGATCCGCACTGCGCCCTGCCTGCCCGTCTCCCGTGGGCGAGTGGACACAGCCAGATCCGCACTGCGCCCTGCCTGCCCGTCTGCCGTGGGTGAGTGGACACAGCCAGATCCGCACTGCGCCCTGCCTGCCCGTCTGCCGAGGGTGAGTCGACACAGCCAGATCCGCACTGCGCCCTGCCTGCCCATCTCCCGTGGGTGAGTGGACACAGCCAGATCCGCACTGCGCCTTGCCTGCCCGTCTGCCGTCGGTGAGTGGACACAGCCAGATCCGCACTGCGCCCTGCCTGCCCGTCTGCCGTGGGTGAGTGGACACAACCAGATCCGCACTGCGCCCTGCCTGCCCGTCTCCCGTGGGTGAGTGGACACAGCCAGTATCCCACTGGGCCCTGCCTGACCATCTGCCGTGGGTGAGTGGACACAGACAGATCCGTACTGCGCCCTGCCTGCCCGTCTGCCGTGGGTCAGTGGACATAGCCAAATCCACACAGCACTTCTCTACCCGTCTCCCGTGGGTGAGTGGACACAGC